>NC_091020.1:22874125-23175250 GCF_041296385.1 Aphelocoma coerulescens
GTTTGGAGGCGGGGAGCCCCTTCCCGTCGCTGGCACTGCCTGAGCTGCACCGGCAGCTGCTGGTGAGGCAGCGCCCAGCCCACCTGCCTTCCCTGTGTGCTGGGGAGAGCTGTGCTGCGTGGCAGGGTTCTGTGAGATGTGCAGAGCTTCGGGGCCTGCTTGCTGTTGGCAGGCAGGTTTTCAAACCCTGGGTAGCTGAGCAAAGCCCTGAAGCCCCAGGATCCTATCTCTGCTGTCCGTCTTAGGAGTGTCCACTCATCCCTGAGAGTGAACCAGGTCTGCCCATCCCATGCTGGATCTGGAAACCCCACAAGCTCTCTGTTCCCTCTCCTGAAGAACTGCCACTGAGCACAGCCCAGCAAGCATCTCCACTCCAAAACCCTCTTTTCTGCCTGGGACTGCCCCAGCAAAGCTGGGAGTGGCCCCTGGCCTGAGCCTGCACAGTGCAAGACCTCTGGGGTTCTGCTGGAGTGCCATGCCAGAGGCAGCCAGTTCCTGCCACACTCCTCTTCCTGCCACTCACTCACATTTCACAGGGCTGTGACCCCCGTGGGCTCACATCTCCCTGAGCCCTGCAGTGGGCGGGCAGCAACCCGAACCTGGCAGCTGGGTTTTCAGAGCCTGGGCAGGGCAGCTGTGCTCCTGGGGACACCTCCTCATCCGCGCTGTGTCCCAGCAGAGCTGTCCCCAGGGCAGACAGGCGCCTCTCTGCGAGCCCAGAGGATGCAAGGGCTCTGGGCAAGCCGGGCTGCTCTCCCTGCCCAGCAGCTCTCTGTGCCTCTCCCTGCCAGCTCTTGTCCTGCTGTGCCGAAGGCTGTTGCCATGACCCTCACCAAAGGCTCCTTCACCTACTCCAATGGGGAGGAGTACCGCGGCGAGTGGAAAGAAGGTGAGATGTGGCAGGAGGGGACGGTGCCACCCGTGCTGGGGTACAAGCAAACCCCGCATCTCTGCCCAGCTCCACACTGGGGCAGGTCCTGCCTCTGTCCAGTGCTGCCCATTTCTGCTCTCACCTAGGTCGCAGGCACGGCATCGGGCAGCTGACGTTTTCTGATGGCACTACTTACGTGGGGCACTTTGAGAATGGGCTCTTCCACGGCTGCGGCGTGCTCACCTTCTCCGATGGCTCCAGGTGAGCACCCCGCTCCTGCATACACCTCCCCAGGCATTCCCACTTGCCGTGGGGAGCAGCTGCCTCAGGACATCCTCCCACACAGGTATGAGGGGGAGTTTGTGCAGGGCAAGTTCAGTGGCGTTGGAGTCTTCACCCGCTGTGACAACATGACCTTTGAGGGCGAGTTCAAAGGCGGGCGCGTGTATGGCTTCGGTGAGTGCTGGCAGCATGGTGCAGGCATCTGCACGGCCCCTGCTCAGCACAGCCCCTTCCAGCATCTCCCACTTTGTCCCTCCTTCCCTGGCCCCATCTGTGGTGGGTGCGGCTCCCTGCCTCTTCACTTCCAGCCCTTCCCTCCCCTCCCCAGGTCTCCTGACCTTCCCCGATGGCTCCCACGGCGTGCCCCGCAACGAGGGCTTCTTTGAGAACAACAAGCTGCTGCGGCGGGAGAAGTGCACAGCCATCATCCAGAGGGCCCAGGGTGCCTCCAAGTCTGCCCACAGCCTGACAGCGTGATGGTGCCCCACATCCCCTCCCACCAGAGCAGGGACCCCCCCTACTTGGGCACTGGCTGGCCCTGCTGGCCCTGGAGAAGGGATGTGGCACTGCTGGGTGCCTCCCTGCCCTTCATCCCGTCCAAGTGTCCTGCCAACCCCTGCCGCTGGAGGGGATGGAACCCTCTGCTCTCCACCCAAGTGCCCTGGGGCAGCCGTGGTGCCTTCCCTTTCTGGCTGTAGCCCTGGCACTTGCTGGAGCAGCAGAAGGACAGTGTGACAGGGGCTTGGCCCCTCTGCCCCCCAGGAAGACTGTGGACCACTAGGGCTGCTAGCCAGTGGCAGAGGATGGAGCAGGGGGGTAGAGGCTGGTCCCTGACCCCACTGCCAGGGTGCCTTGGCTGGAAGCTGCTGACTGAACCACGTGCCCCCAGAGGGGCAGCTCCTGGCTCACTTTCCTGCCCTGGTCTGGAGGCAGGGTGGGCACCCCAGGCACCCTGTGGCCTGCACCCTCAGCTCTGGGTGACTGGCTATCCCCCTGTATGCCCAGGGTAGGGTGACATTTTGTCCCCAAAGAACCCAGCTTGCTCTCAGGGCCAGCCAAGATGCTCCCTTCATCCCTGTGCCAATGCACCCACCCACTGCCCTGGGGACATCAGCAGCAGCATCCCCACCAAGGGGGACTGGGGAGTGCCCAGCCTGGCACGTCTGCTGCACTCTGGTGGAGGTTGGTACAATGGTGAGCAAGGAGAAGGGTCAGCTGGAGCCTGGAATGAGGGACATGAGCAAGGCTGCGTGGGTGCCAGGGCTGGAGCAGGGGGCCTGGGCAGGGCGGGAGGGGATAGAGGTATGGCGAAGGGGCAGGCAGGGGGCACACAGTTCCCCATCTTGCCCCCCACATGCGTCCTTCATCTCCCCACTACATGCTCACCTTCACCCCCGGTGCGGTCTGGCTGGCTGTGGCACAGGGGTCCCAGGAGCCCTCACCGCCCACTGCAGGGCTGCAGGGGCTGTGCCCTCCCTGCCAGTCTCTGCCTGCATTGGGTCCCGTGCCTTGCTGTGACCCTGCCTTGTGCTGCTGCCTGCACAGGCCTCAGCTGAGTAAACCATATTGCCAAACACCCGTGCCATGTTGTTTTTGCTGGGAGCAGAGACAGCGCGAGGGCCTTGCACAGACAAGACTGCAGACACAGAGAGGAGATGGCAATTTTTTTCATGGCACAAGGATCCACTCCTTCCCAGGTGAAGACAACAGGACCCTGAGGGCTGGCAGGGATACAGGCTGGCCTGGGGTTGCCCCCCTCTACCCACTCTGCCCAGGGCAGCACTGTCCAACAGGAAAGACTAACAGGGGCAGCTTTCTCCTGGCCACCTCCCAATGTCCCCAGCATGTCCCCAGTTCCCAGGGTCCCTGACTCCTGTACTTTCCTGGTGTGGGAAGGGGCAGAACACCTCACAACCAGCCATTGGCACTGAAGGTTCTCTTCAGCTCTTCAGCCTGGGCAGGGCTCAGAGGGGCCAGGGGTGCACGGCAGGGACCCCCGTAGTAGCCAAACCACTCCATGGCCTTCTTCAGCCCCGGGATCCCAAACCGGCGGGTGACCTATGGGAGGGAGGGAGGGCATGGGGGCTTTCTGGCTCCCATGGGCCAACACACTCTGGGGGCTCTGCTGTGCAGGCCCTGCTCTTCTGCTTGCCATCACTCCTGTCCTCCCCATGCAGGGCTGCAAGGCTGGCAAGGTGTGAAGTGGCTGCAGCACCCCATGAAGTGCCCACTGTGGGGTGAGGGTGCAGAGCACACCCACACAGGACACTACACAGGAACTCTGTGGCATGTTGGGCTCTGCAGCAGGGACAGGCCACTCCACAGTGGGATGAGGGGCCCAGGAAGGAGCAGCTCTCCCCCCCCCCACACACACACTGCTGCCTATAAATAGTCAGCAAGGCTCTCACAGAGGGTCAGGCAGTGCCCAGTGCCAGTGGACAGGCTGTTCCTTAACATGACAGGGCTGGCATTTCCCACCTTCTCACCTCCAGCCCATCTCGGCTCACTGGCCAGGTGCTGTGCCATCCTATCCCCCTGAACCACCCCTCCACCCGCTGCAGCCCCAGGGACTTCCATCCTTTGCCTCCCCCTGGCTCTGTCATAGCCTGGCACCCTCTCCCCTCAGCATCCGAGGGGTTCTGCCTGCTCACCGCCGTGTTGGGCTCAATGAGGCGGTGCTGCAGGTCACGGGCCTCCTGCCACTGGCCCTCGCGGCACAGGTGGTCCAGCTGGCACAACGGGTCACCCAGAACATTGGCGAGGGCACACACCCCCCCAGCGGCACCTAGAGACACCAGGACACATTGGCAGCCAGCTCAGCATGCTGTGCCTAGCCAGCACCTCCCGGTCCCTCCCCTGCCTCCCCCTGCCAGTGTCCCCAGGCCAGGATGGGCAGCTGCACCTACCCACAGCATAGCTCGCCAGCAGGAAGCCGGCTGACCCTGCCAGCACCTGGAAATCCTCCTGCCTTGTCTTGTGGACCATCAGCCCCATGCGGGTGATCTGGGGAGAGACATGCTATGCCCTGGGGCAGGCATCACCCTGTCCCCCTTGCTGCAGGGTGCCTGCTGGCAGCCCTGGGGTCCAGGGAAGGGCTGCAAGTCCCAGTTCCCCATTCCCAGCTTAGGTCCAGGTTTGGTGGTAAGCAGCCCTGGGAAAGTCCTGCTCCACTCACGTCCCCACCGCTGTCCTTGATCCCAATGATGTTGGGGTGTTGAGCCAAGGTGATGACAGCGTCCATGGGCAGGTCCAAGCCAGTGTTGGCAGGGACACTGTAGAGCACCACCGGGATGGGGGATGCATTGCCAACCTGCAGGCAGCCAGGCAGAGCTCAGTAGCTGGGGTGGATTGGAGACACAGTGGACACGTTCCCTATCCTGCTGCCCCAGCTGCGGTTGCTGGCAGGCACTGGACATGGCTCACCTCTGTGTAGTGATGGACCAGGGCAGCAGTGGTCATGGCACCCCGGTAATAGCAGGGTGTCACAACCAGCGCCACATCAGCCCCCGCCTCTGCCATGCTGACCGTCAGCTCGATGGTGGCCTGGGTGGCTGGGGAGGAGGCAGAGGGGTGAGGGGTGCTCCAGGGGGGACACATGCCCGCTGCACTGCCCCCCACACTGCCCACACAGGCACTCACATTCGCAGCCCGAGCCAGCCAGCAGCAAGCGGTCCCTGGGCAGAGCCCGGCGCACACAGCTCACCACCTCCACCCTCTCGTGGGGTGCCAAGTATGGATACTCCCCATTGGAGCCCAGCACCACCAGTCCTGGAACACAAATATGGGGAGGGCAGGGCTCAGGGACAGGAGAAGGGTGCCAGGAATGTCAGGTATCCCCATTACTCTCACTCCCTTCTTTGCTGCTGGCACCCAGGCAGAGCTCTGCAGTCCTCAGTGTGCCCTCTCTTGCCTAAATCCCTGCAGCCCTGGCCTCCTGGTCAGAAGAGAGGAGACTCTGGGGAACACTGTTGTGAGGCTGCAGCCTCTTCTGCAGCTCGTCTCCTATCATCTATCCATCCTTGGCAATCGACAGATACATACCCCACGAATGTGTGAGTGTGCATGGGAGGGGCAGTGCACAGGTTCAAGCCCGCACATGTGTGGAGCGGGTGTGCAAGCGTGTGCTGGCGTGTGGCAGGGCTGTGCAAGGACACACACTTGTGCCCAGGCACGTGCCATGCAAGGGGCCCCAAGTGGGTGACCCGAGGGGTTGCCAGCCCCGGAGCGAAGTCCAGCTGGAGGCTGAGCACCCTTGGGAAGCTGGCAGGCTGCCTGTGTGCTGCTGCACAGCCTCTGTGGCAGGCAGGGATCTGAGAGGAGCCTGCACGGAGAGGGACAGTGGGCAGCACTTACCTCTGAAAGGGATGCTGGCATAGCGGCGCAGGTTTCCCTCCAGCTGAGCATAGTCCACCTCCTGTGAGGGTGAGAAAGGGGTGGCGAGGGGTGGGAAGATGCCCCTGAGATCGAGTGAGGGCTCTGATCCCTGGAGGGTGCTGAGCCCCCGGCACTGCCTGGGGGCTGCCCACTGCAGAGCTGCCAGGGCGGGCCGGAGGGACGAGGTGAGGCGGCTGCTGAATGCCATGGTGGCTGGGTGCTGCTGCTGCCTGTGCTGCCTGCCTCGCCGAGGGGCTGTTAATGTTTGACAGGGCACGTGAGGGACCCACAACCCTGCTGGGTAGGTGACATGGGGGGTGGTACCAGATGAGCTCAGGATGTTCTTCCCCCTTCAGGAGCTGGCTGCAGGAGCTCAGCACCCCTCCAGGTGAGCTTTGGCCACTCCAGTTGTGCTTTCCCTTCTGCTTGCCAACCCTGGCAGCCATCCCTCTGCCTCCTACAGGGCTGGGCTGCAAGTCCAGGAAGGGATCAAGCATTGCAAGCAGTCCCAGGGCTTTGGTCAGGGATCACCTGATCCAGCCGTCAGTGTAGGGTCTCCTGTAAACGGGTGAGTGTGAGCATTTCCATTTAGGGAGCAGTGAGCACTGCACTCAGCATGTGTCCCAGCCTGCAAAGGGACCATGTGTCCCCCAAGGGTGACTGCAGCAGGAAAGGCAGAAGAACAAGAAGCCATCCAACCCCACAGAGTGGCTGTCCAGCAGGGGTACAGCTGCTGCTCTCTGGCACAGCGCCAGCTTCCAGCACAGCATGGACTCAGGTTGAGCTGCCCTCCATGTATTTTTCCTCCCTGAGCTTGCCCAGGTGGGACTTCCAAGGACTGTGAGCAGCGAGGAGTCCTGCCCTTGAACCACTTGTGTCACCAATACTTGAGTCCCTGTCATAGGAGGCAGGGCTCATCATGCTGCCAGATAAACCTGCTCCCAGGATAACCCAGCTTCCCCAGGCGCATCAACCCTGGTGCAGGCTGCCCAACCTCACAGCCACCTGGAGCCAAATGCTGCTCTTTGCTGACTTTTATTGTACACAGACAAGTTTTGTCTGGATCCTGCTCCTCGGAGCTGAGCCCAGCTCCTGGTCCCTGCTTGGTGCCATCATGCAGGGACCTCCATCTCCCCCTGCGGCTGCTCCTTGGTCTCCAGCGCCTGCCGTGTGTCCACCTGCCACTGCTGCACCAGGTCTGTCGGGGTCTTGCCAGCCTGCAAGAGTGGGCAGAGAGAGGCTGGGCACAGGGTGGTGTGACATGGTGGGGCAGCAAATAGCCTCAGAGGTGGCCCCCTATGCTCACCTCATTCTTGGCCATCATGTCAGCTCCGTGCAGGATCAGCATTTTGATGATCTTGTAGCGACTGAGCCGTGTGGCATCATGCAGCGCTGTGTCACCTTCCTGTGAGAGACACAGCTTCACTGGAGATCGTGGTCCAGGGACAGGGACCCTCTGCCTGCCCCCAGCACTGCTCCCCAGCTCCCAGCACACCAACCTCCACCAGGACAAGGGGGACTGTGCCTGTCCCAGACCTGGCTGTGGCTGCAGCCACCCTGGGGCAGGGATGTGTGTGTCCAGATGTGCCCCACTGTGGGTGCTGGAAGCCCTTGGAGGGGTCAACAAAGGGAGGGGGATCTGTGTTGTGACCCAGTGATGCCTGCATGGCTGCAGCACTCACCCTGTCTGAGGCATTGACATCCACCCCACAGTGGATGAGATGCTCCACAATGTCAAGGTGTCCAGTTCGGGTGGCTACGTGAAGGGGTGTGCTGAGCAGCTTGAGGGGGGGTGAGATGGACATCAGGGGGGATCAGCACCCACACCTGCTAACCCAACACAGGGTCAGCTCTGGTACTCCAGGGTATGCCCCTGCCCCAACCCTGTGATCTGCTATGCCCTGCTCACCTTGTCCTTCACATTGAGGTCTGCCCCACGGTCTTGCAGCAGCTTGACAGCATCCAGGTGCCCACCCCGGCAGGCCCAGTGCACGGCGGTGCAGTCCAGCTGGACATACAGTGCTGTGTCATGGTGGGGGACACCCCTACCCTGTGTCTGTCCCCTGCCCCAGCAGGTCCCCATGCTCGAGCTGAACTGGCAGAGCCCTGCCTGTAGCCACCTCCGTGATGAGGACTGCACTGCCCCACTGCAGGGTCCCCAATATTGCTGTAGTTCTGGCTGCACCACACCCAGATGCTCAGACCAGCATGCAGCTGGAAGCAGGATCCAGCCTCACCCGGTCCCTGAAGTCAACAGTGGCCCCGCTGTCCAGCAGCTTCTGCAGGATTTCCATGTGTCCCTCCAGTGAGGAGCGGTGCAGGGCTGTGCGGTGGAACTGCGGGACAGGGCGGCACATTGGCGGACAGATGCATCTTCCCTGGCCCAGTCTGGTTGTACTCCAGCCCTGTCCCAGGGATCCCAGCCCTCGCCCACAGGCACAGTGGGGCATGGCTGCAGGATATGGTGGCATGGCACAGGCGGGGGACAGCCAGTGGCCGCCAGGAAAGCTACCTCATCACACGTGTCGGGGGAGCCACCATCTGCCAGAAACTTCTCGATGACGTGCATCTTGCCCTGGACAGCAGCTCGCAGGAAGGTCTCTGGCTCCACAGGACCCTCCTGGCAATGGGACAGGCTCAGGGCTGGGGCAGCACAGGGGTGCAGGAGAGGGGACAACATGGGGGCCCCCTGCCCTGCTTCCCCAGGGAGGTCTCTGGCTGGCAGGGTGACCCGGGGGCTGGCCTGTGGGTGGCCCAGCCGCTATCCCAGCAGCCCCCCTCCCGCATCTTGGGACCCCCTGACGTACAATCTCCAGAGGCTCAGGTGGCGGGGTGGGCTCGGGGGTGGCCGCCCGCTCTGCCCGGCGCTGCCGGCGCTGCTTGCGGAGCTCGATGAGTCGTTGGATGCTGCCCACGTCGATGATCTCCCGCCTCAGATCCACTGAACTCCTCCGCCCCCTCTCCTGGCCCTGGTGAGCACACACAGTCCCCCGTTTGACTTCTGTGCGACCAGCCACCCCTGGCCACCCCACACCCCAACCCACTCACCTTGATGGCCTCAAGGCCCCTGTTCCTGGGGCCACAGCGTTTCTCCTCCTCCAGCTCAGGTGTGTTCATACGCTCCACGGCCGGCGGCTCCCGTGCACCATCCCCTTTGAGTTTCTGCACAGGCACAGCAGGTGCTGCAGGGTCTTGGCTGGCCACAGAGCAGCCCCACTGCCTCCATGCCCAGCCTGCCGGGGGAGGTGGCTCTGGGCGGGGCTCCCAGCTCGCCGCTGAGGTCTACAGGGGTGCCTGGCAGCCCTTGGGCTTGCACTTGCCTCCCCACCCTGCTCGGTAAGCTGGGCAGCTGCTTGCTGCTCAGCTCTGCCCCGTGGGCTGGAGCTGCTGGGTTGGGAACCTGATCCCCCTGAGAACCCTTGGACACCTTGCTATATCCCCCAGGACGGCAAGGTCGGTGCCAGCCTCCTCGCAGCAGAGTCCCTAAGGATGGACACAGTGCAATGGGAGTTCCTACTAGAGCCCAGGAAGGTCCCCCTGCCCTATGGACCCACCTCCTCCTCCTCCTCCTCTGCCAGCTTCTGCTCAATGAGCTCCTTGGCCCGTTCCACATCCAGCTCCATGTCTGCCCGCAGTGCACAGTCCTGTGCAGGATGTGTCCTCCTCTCCTTGCTACCACAGGCAGGGAGTGCCCAGTCCTGGCTCCTGATGCTGCCGGCGGCTTCGCTGGCCGTGGGGCTTTATGCTGCTGGCCCCTCTGTCCCACAGCCCAAGGGCACCAACAGCTGTGGCTGCTCCACATGACTGGGGCAGCTTTGCCATGAGCTCACCCTCCTGCTTTCTGGTGGCCCTGACTCACCTCTCCAGCCCCACATCCTCTTAAAGAGAACCCCCCCCCCACGCTGGGTTGACCAGGACACCTGTGCTTGTTATGGGGAGCTGGGGTGTGCAGAACCTGTGACAGCCAGTCAAGAGAGGCTCAGCAGAGCAGGGACACGATCCAGGGCCATCCCACAGGCACAGCACCTATGCCTGTGCCACCCACCCTGGACAAGCAAGATGCTCCCATGGCTCCCATCACCCCATCTCTGTGCAACCAGATGCTGCAGTAGCCACCAACACAGCCCGAGGCTCCCTGGCACCTTTGGCAGGAAGGGAGCCTGCCCACCCCAAAGAGAGGCAATGGGTCCTCTCAAGCCTCTCAGCCAGCAGCAGGCAGCATGAGATGCCAGGAGTCATGGCCCCTCTGTGCAGCTTTAGAGGATGACCTCAGGTGTGGAACGTTCCGAGCAGCCCTGCCAGGGTCCCCGTGGCTGCCTGGCCTCCCCCACTGCACATGGCAGCCTGGCAGCAGGAGACTGGCCTCACGTGGGGCCAAGAGGCAGAGCCAGCAGCTATTCCCGGCAGCAGGAACATTGTTCAAATCTCCTGAGCACTCCCCCCTTGTAAGATGAGGCCAACACTGCCTTGTGCCAGGACAGTTAATGCGCTGGGCACTGTCCACCAGCACAGGACCTGGGGGAAGGACAGACAGCCACGTCACTGTTACGCTCCTGGGCAGTTCCCAGGGCCATCCTTGGGTGCCCTGTCCCATGGGTGCCACAGCAGAAAGATGCTGTTTTCACCAGGGCGGGCCATGGTGGCCATGAAGGTCATCTTGGGACTTTTCCCCTCCACGGACTGTCCCACCTAGCTCAAGGGCAGACACAGGCTTAAATCTCCAGAGGGGAAGCACCAGGAAAGGGAGGTGGTGACCCCACACTGAGAAGCAGCCGGGATGACAATGGGTCAATGCTGGTAATGCTGGGAAAGGGTCCTGGCAGGCAAACAGGGTCAGGGTGGCACTAGGGAACAGAGCTGAGTTGTCCAGGCTACCCTTGGCCACCCTGTGCCCATTCTGACATGGGAGCAGATATATGACAAGCACAGGGACCTCCCGTGGCTATGGGTTACAGCCCCCTCCAGCCTGTCCCCAAGGCCGGAGGAAGGATGAAAAGGCTTTATTGATAAATACAGACTATGTACAGAGGGGAGACATCTCCACCCAGCCCAGCACCCCATGGGTCTCCTGGCCAGGGGGAAGCCAGAGCCCAGTGGGTCACAGTCTCTCCCTGCTGGCACAGCCTAGCAGAGGAGCCCCAGCCCCAGAGACATTTGGTCTCGAACCTCCTGCAGCAAACACGGCGCCTGCCCGTGTCCCCAGCCAAGGGGAGCCACCATGGTGGCACAGCCCCATGCAGACCTTTCTGGGCAGCCTCAGGGGGGAGCAGGAGTGGCTCCAGATGCGTTGGAACACAGCACAGGGAATCCCCAGAGGTACCACTGTACCCCAGACCCCTGCCATCTCCCCATAACCAGTAGGGGGTGGCTCAGTTCCTGGGTGGGAGGGGCTGATTGACAATCACTTGCACAACAAAATCCTTCTGGATCTTGGTCTCCTGCAGTCGTGTGCGGTCAGTGAGCAGCTTGCCTGAGAAGAACCACCGCTGCCAGGCCAGGTCAATGCCCTCCTGCGCCTGCAGCTGCTTCTTCAGCTGCCCGATGGTGTCACTCATGCTGGCGCTGAGCCGCAGGTCCTTGCCGGTGGAGAGGCGCACCTTGAGGGCGAACTCCCGCCGGGTGTTGGGCAGAGGCTCCACTGGTTCCACCGCCTCCTCCTCGCTCCGCTCCAGGATCAGGTTGACGGGGGGTGCAAGGCAGTAGACGGGCAGCTGGTACCGGTTGCCCAGCTCATCATAGCACTCCGTCAGGGACCCTGGGGACAGCAGGATGAGATGCTAAGGGTGAGCCACCCTAAACAGTGTGACACAGCCTGCCTTGCTCCCCTTGGCTGGGCTGAGCTCTGGATAGCAAGTGGGAGCCCCTTTCTACTCCAGCCTAGGACTCCTGTGTGCCCAGATATGGGGCACTCAGCACACAGCCCACCCAAACCCCCAGTGCTGACCCTCACCGTGGGGCAGGGTGATGCTGGCTCCATCGAGGATGGCCTGGGCCAGGCTGTGGTCATTGGCTTCTACAGCATAGGCAGCTGCCTTCAGGGCATCCCAGATCTCCTTCCGGCCTTCAAAGGCGGGTGCCGTGTCCCAAAACTCGTCCCGCTTGCTGCGCAGCTGCCCGTCTGTCATGGGGTAGTCGCTCTTCCACTTGGGACACTCCTTCTTCAGGGGCTCATTGCGGCCTGAGGAGAAGGGGATATTCAGCCAAAGGACAGGGTTCCCCCTTGGGCCCTGAGTCCCCCACCTGCCCACACCCACAGGTTCTTCCTGGGGACTTCCTGCACCTCAGCGAGGGTCTGAGGGATCACCCTGCCCAGTGAAGAACA
This sequence comes from Aphelocoma coerulescens, assembly GCF_041296385.1. NCBI lineage: Eukaryota > Metazoa > Chordata > Aves > Passeriformes > Corvidae > Aphelocoma > Aphelocoma coerulescens. Next base: position 22,885,975 of record NC_091020.1, read on the forward strand.
GTCCCCAATGCAGCAAGGGGGAACTGGGCTAAAGCTAGCCCTGCCCAAGATCCCACTGGCCCCATAGCAGTTGCTGTGACACCCTCTGCCCTCAGAGGGGCCAAGGGCTCTTGCTTCCATGTTAGGGGGATCAGTCGCTGCCCTGTGGGGCGGCCACAGGGCCTTGGGGCCCTTTGAGGCAGAGCAGTATTTATAGCTTGGGGAATTAGCCAGGAAATAAGCTGGTGAGTCGGAACGAGAAGGGGATTACAAAGGCTGAGCTGCAGCAAAGGGGGGGTCAGGACTTCACCGTCCCCTCTGCCCACCCCGGGATGACAGGGATCAGCTGCAGGCAAGACAGCAGGCACACAGCGTCCTGGGCATCAGGGGGACAGAGGGCACTGCTGCCAGACTGCAGCTGCCCCAGCAACGGGCTGAACTGAGCTGGCTCTCCACAAAACAGCCCCCAGACATGTCCCCACAGCCCCTCAGCAGCCAGCATTGCCCAGGGATCTGAGCCATGCCAGTGCCAGTCCCACACCACCATGCCCTCACTACACTGGGCTGTGGCCCTGTGGGAACGGCCCTGTCCCATTGGCCCCACGGCCAGGCTGGACACGTGGGGCAGGAAGGAGCTGTCACTCCCAGTTGAGTTGAGGACAATGAATGATAACAGCTCCTTCCTGTCACCCCTCTCCCTGAGCTGGCCAGACGGCCCCCTTCCTGTGGGGACAGGACGAGGGTAAAGTGAGGCTCCAGCTGGGCAGGAAGATGCCCGTGCCCACACAGTGACCTGTCAGGCAAGGTGATGCCACACACCCCAGCCACTGGAGACAGCCACCACTGCCAGCTGTGGGCTGAGCCAAGTTCCCCAGACAGCTGTTTCTGAGCAAGTATGTGGTGACACAAGGCACTCGACCTTTCTGATTGTACCAGCCCTGCCTCACCCTACCCAAGACCACTGGAGCCGGCATAGCATCTGCTTCCCAGCAAGCACCCACCTCAGGGGTCCCCAAGGGGCACAGGTGCTCGGCTACCTCAGGGCTGGGCGCTGAGCATCCCTGGGAGGCAGCATCCTGCCCATATCCCTGGAGGAGCAAGGGCAGCTGGCTGCAGCCAGTGCTGCCGATTCAGCAGTCACGGTGCTGGGCCAGAGGGATTTGCAGCACCACAGGACACAGCAAGGTCAGAGGCAACACCTGCCCCAGGAGAAATGTCCAGAGCCAGCCTGAAGGACATGTCTGGGACCATGTCCCTACCTTGCTGTGGCCAGTGGGCTGGGGCACGTGCCATCACAGGACTCCTAGCCAGCACTCCCAGTCAGCACCATTCCCCCAGCTCTGCTTGCAACAAAGGGAAGAGGCTGGCCCGGGGAGGCGGCAGGATCAGAGCTGTGGGGGTCAGCTGTGGCAGAGAGCAGGGACAGGCTGTGGCTGCCTCGTGTGTACAGGCGTGCCCAGCAGCCTTGCCCAGGTAGGCAGGGGCTTAAGCCTCGTCTATTTATTGCTACCGCCCAGCCGGGCCAGCACCTTCTAATCACCTCCTGCTGCTCTATTCCTGGCCCTTTGTGCAACTCTCCACGGCAGCACCACCAGACAGGTCCATCCGCTCGCTGTGCCCGGACTCGAGCCAACAGGATCTGGCTGGCAGCCTGCCTGCCTCCTGCTCTGTGCCTGCAGCACCTTGCCCGTGGCTCAGCCCCCCATGGTGGCCTGGTGAGGGACCCCCAGGCACGAGGATGTGACCTGAAGGCTTCCCTGCCCTGGGGCTTGCTCGCTGTCTGCAGGAGCCTCAGGCAGCCCCAGCTGACAGGTCCTGGAGGCCCTGGAGAAGACATCAGCCAGATGGCACACACCACTGCTTCCAGCAGTGCTGGCTGGTCCACTCCTGAGCCAGGCAGGGCTGAGATGCTGCATGCCACGGGCATCCCCAGCTCCTGCTGCGGTAAGCTGGCCACCCCAGAGACAATGCTGTCGCCTGCTGCTGGGAGCCCTGGCAGGACCCCTCTACAAGGGGTCACAACAGGCCCCAGCCAGGGCAGGAGCTGGCCAGGCTGCTTTGCAGGGCCCCTGTGATAGCAGAGGTGGGCAGGAAGAGTCCCCCTCCGTGCTGACAGCAGGTCCTCATGTACTAGGATCTGCTGGCCCAGGGCAGTGTCCCCATACTGCTGGTGAGGGCAGCTGTAGCCTTGCTTCATCCTCCACCACCTGCTGAGCAGTTCCCATGGGCTGGTGGCACCATGCAAGCAAAGGCAGGAACCAGCCAGGGCACCTGGCACAAGGGACAGCCCTGCTCACCCGGGAAGGGACACACTGAAAGAAAGCAGCAGCAGCAACTGCCGGCAGTATACCAGGAAGGGACCATGACCCATCCCAGGAGAGCAAGTGGGGATGGTGACACAGGCTCTGCAGCCAGCTGTTGCCTGGCACAGGAGGGGATCACACAGATCCAGATGTTGGGATCTGACCCCACCCCCTGTCACAGCAGCCTGAGCTACGAGGCAGTGGCCTCACATCCCGCCAAGCTGAGGGAACAGTCAGCCAGGGACCCTAGGCCTCACTGATACCCGCAAGAAGGCACTCCTGGGTGGGCAAAGTGTGCCGGGTAGCTTACCATACCAGCAGGGCATCCCCGGGGCAGGCTGGCACACCTGGAGCCCCGCGCGGTGGAGGCGGCTGCCCACGGCACGGGCACAGCCCGGCCCGGCTGCCACGGCACCCTGCACGTGCTGCCGGAGCGGCGGGCACCTTCCCACGGAAAACGCCCTTCCCTCCTTCATCCCAGCTGCGGGCGAGGACCGGGGCGTCCCGTCCCGGGCGCACGCTTCCTGCCCCTCCTCTCCCACCGCCCACTACCGCTCTGGCATAAACACGGTAATTACCGGCTGCGACGGCACCGGTCGGGGAGGCGGCAAGGGAAAGGCGTGATTCATCCTACCAGCCCACGGCTTCTCCGCCGAAATTCCACCGTACCCATCCCCAGGGCCCCCGGGACCCTCCGGGATGGCATCACGGGGAAGCGCCTCATGGCACCCGAGTATTCGGCCACCGGTAACTCCAGGGGACCGCGGGGCTGCACCAGCCCCCCTGCGCCGCCGCTGCTCCCCGGACCGGCGCAGCCGCCCCCTGTCCGACCCGCACCTCCCGAAGCCCCGGGGCAGCGGGGACGGGGTCGCGCCAGCCAGCAGCAGCCCGGTGTACGGGGCAGCACCGACCCCGAGCAGGCAGGACCCTGCCGTTCGCAGGACGCGCCGTGCCGGGGGACGCTGCCGAGCGCAGACCGAGGGCACCCGCCACCCTGCAGTGCCCCCAGGACACCACCTTCCCGGGAGGAGCCGGGAACTGGCAGGGCTCGGCTGGACGCGCTGCGCACCCCAGCCCTTACCCCGCAAAGCCTCCGGGGCGCCGGGACGGCAGCCGCGGTGCCCGCCCGCTCCCGAGGCCGCGCACCGAACCGGGACCCCCGGGGTCCGGGAACCCCGAGGGCGCAGAGTGAATCCTGGGGTTGTGCGAGGGGGGAGTTCTCCTGTGGCGGACTGCGCTCCTCCGGTGCCCACGTTCCTCCCGCGCCACCCCCAGGGGGACACGGGACTTCCCCCCCCCGCCCCGGTGACCGCGATCCCGTGGGTGCCCCAGCCAGGACGACCCCCGCTCACCTGCTCGCTTGCGGGCGTTGCCGCCGGCGGCGGGCCGCTCCCGGCGCTGCCGCCCCACGCAGCCGCCCATGGCGGGGCCGACCGGCGGCGCTCGGCATCGGGGCCGCGCCGGCTCCGCGCTGCGCCCGCCCGTGCGCGCGGGGCCCGGTGCGCGCGCGGGGCCGCCCCGCCCCGCCCCCCCGGGCGCACGTGACCGCCAGCACCGCCCCCGCGCACGCGCACGGCGGGGTGGGGGCCGGGCCGCGGCCCTGCGCGCGAGTGTCATGGCGGCGGCCGGGGCCGGGCCCGGGGCCGGGGTGGAGGCTCTCGCCGCCTCCGTCCTGGACTTCGTGTCCGGGCAGCAGGACGGCCGCGGCGCGGAGGTGGCGGCAGGTACCGCGCGAGGGCGGGGCGGGGCGGGACTGGGCGGGACTGGGCGTGGGCACGGCGGGAGGCCGGGCTGGGCCTGGGGCGGGCGTGGGCACGGTCGGGGTGCGGCGGGCGGGTGGCGGCGGTGTGGGGAGGGGTTTGGGAGGAAGCGTGGGGCTGCGGGGCTGGGTAGGGCAGGGTGTGGAGGCGTGGGATGGAGCGTGTCCGTGGGTTGTGAGGCTGCCGTGCGGGGCACGGCACGGGGGAATGGGTAGGGTAGAGCCTGCAGCTCGGAGCTGACAAGGAGATGTGCGGTAGGAGTGGGATAGCAGCGAGGGTGAGGGGCTCCAGGAGCGAGGCAGATGTGGGTGGCAGAGAAATCGACAGTGGGTGGAGAGCTCATGGCCCTGCTGAGGTACTGTGGGAGGTGACTGGTGCAGACTGCCCTCACTGTGATTTCTCCCCCTTTCCTAACAGAGCTTGAGGCATTTGGTTTCCTTGGATAATTTATCCTTCTGCTTGGAACAGCAATTGGGTGACTGTCACATTAGGGAAGTTACAGCTTGAGGAATGTGGCTTTCTAAGGATAAGGTGATACTTTTGTGTTTCTAGGCAGCGGCTTCAGCATGTTTCAGGAAGGAGCTGAGAGAGCAGAGAATGGCTATCTTTATATGTTACGTAACACAGAGGGGGGTAGCTTATAGACCTTTCCCAAGGCCTGATGGATTGTGAACTGCTCTGTAGTGTCTTGGTGATGAGATGAGCTGGCAAAACATGAAGGTAACCCAGTGGCCTATGTAACACAGAGTGAAGAAAATGCCAAGGAAATTTGGGGGAATTCACTAAACTATGTGACATTCAAGATGTTGCAGAAGGGTTGCACAGTCTCTGACATATTTGGGATAGATGTGGGGAAGGATAACCTTACAACTGCTGTTGTCACCTGATGTCATGTTACAGAAGTGCCTGGAGAAAGCTTTGTCTCTTGGAAGACATACAAAGGGAATTGCCCCCCATTTTCTCCCCCCAGCTCTTTTCAGCCATGTGGCTCTTGTGACAAACCCACCTTCAAAAACAGGGGGGCTGGCAAATGTCCTTGGGCCCCTCTGACCTCATACAGAAGCACACATCAGAAAGGATTAAACTGCATTATGTATCCTTGAGCAAAAGGGAGTTTTTTTCTAAGCTCATGGCCATTGTGCAATTGCTGTAAGAAACGCACTGAGCTTCCCCCATTTATTGCTGAGGACTAAAATGAGCGTAACTTGGCAAGTGGCAGAAAGGCCTTGGTGCTGTCACAGGCAGCTTGGGCTGCGTGGGTCAGTGGGTGGCACGAGGAGGCTGAATTCATCTTTCTTAAAAAATGGGGAAAGAAGGATACTGCTGTTACAGAATCCATTACACATTCCCTGTGAATGTTGTGCTCACATTTTGAGGGTGTGGGGGAGACAAGAATGGAAGGCCTCCAGAAGTGACTAATACCTAGAAGGACTCTGTGTGAAAGGGAGACAGACCTGTCAGGAAAAGGAGCATGTTGGTTCAGAGTAGCAATCCAGCACAGGGTGAATGGCTTGCTTCTGTTTAGTCTCTGGGAACTACAGGAATCCCAAAACAGGAGAGCAGCCCCTCCTGGTAAAGAGATTCAAGGTGCCTAATTAACCTTGGGGCATATGTGCTGCTGCCAGATGTGGAGGCAGCAGTTTCAGGGGCTCACCACTGTGCCTGCTGTGCTCATGAGGCAGGGCCAATTAGCTGTGCTGGTGCTCACACCACGCACGGCCTGTGCAGCGCTGCCCACGAGCACACCACGCTCACAGGCTGTGCCAGGGAGGAGTGGCCAGTGGCCACACCATGTGAGGCAAAGCTGGTCACACCTGGGTCCCTGAGAACAGAGGGAGCTCCCTTGCTGAGCTGAGCAAAGGAGCTGCTGACCTCACTGCCACTGACCACGGGGACTGTCAGTACCTGGCTGTGGTTTGGCCATCACACTGCAGCTCTTTCCTGTTGAGTAGTTGTTGTGTAGAGCTGCTTTCGCTTTCTGCAGACACAGAGAAGCAGAGCACTTGGCCACAGAGATGGCGTTTATCTCAGACCTTTTCTGTTATGATGCAGAGGCACAAGGGCTCTTCATGAGCTTGCAGAGTGAGATATTGGGATGCTGGATGCAGAAGGGCCATCCGAGCTCTCCCTGCAGCCCATTCTGCTTTGGCTGGTGCATAGCATCTGCTTGCTGTTTCACTGTTGTTATTCTGCAAGAAATTTTGCCAGCACATTATGGCTGTCTCTGAGGGCACCCCCTGTTCAGTCTGTGCCCGTCAATTCCGAGACCTGCTGGGCTCTTCTTCCGTGCAACTCCCCTTATCTGTTCTGTTCCTCAGTTCAGGCTCCCTCTCCCTGCTGCGCCAGGCAGGATTGAAAGCTCTGTCTCTGGAGTCGGGACTGCCTGCTGTCAGAACACTCTGCCAGAAAACACTGTCATCCCATCCCTAGAGATAGCTCTATGATGAACAGTGTATCTTAATACTGGAATTAACTGCTTAGGGAGAGACAGTAAATGCTTGCAACAGCAGGAGACACAAGCTGAAACAAGGCTTGGGAAAGCCCATAATGAAACCTATGGACTTCTGAGAGGGTGAATGCCCTGTCAGTCATGTAGGTTCAGCAGGGCAGAGAGGTGAGCAGGTCCCTTCAGAGTGCCCAGAAGTGCTCCTGGGCAAAGACAGTGAGTCTCAGTGACTGCAAGGTGATTTGGGGTTTTTTTTTGTGGAGGAATGCTGTTTTGTCCAGGTAGAGAGTGAGGGGTCTTGCTTGTTTCTCAGTAATGTCACTTGACACCTGGGCTGCAGGTTAGGGGTCTGAAGGTAAGGCAGTCCAGTCCCTTGCCTGCCACCCCATATCTGATCAGAGGGCGTACACAGAGCTTTCCTTCTGGGAAGCTGCCACATTGGGAATGGGTGGCAGGAATGGAGAACCTGCCCTTCTGCCAAGGTTCTTGTAAGGTGCAACAAACAGGTCCTTACCAAAGCCTCCTGAGGAGTGACTCTTCCCCCGGCTGAGCTGCAGGAATATGGAGGCAGGAGGTGAATGAGGCAACCTGGCAAGGTATCTGAGTCAGAGTTGGAAATAGACTCCAGGAATCCCAGAACTTTATCTTTCTCTGACCACAAAGCTGCCTTTCTCCCTGCCCTCCATCTTGGAGGAAGTTTGTGCCGGTCTTGCTCAGCACAGTGTGGAGGTGATGGAGCCAAGGTGGGAAGCTGAGTGATCACTAGTGTCCGGGCTGCTTGTTCAGCCAGTTATCCCTCAGGAAGCACCTGGAGAGCTGCCCTGCATCTCCTCACAGCATGCTCACATTAGAGAAGGGGGTTTTAGTATCTCAGTCAAGTGGAGCACAGCAAGGCTTCTCTCAGGAGCCACACATACAGCCAGGCTTCAGGGAGAGGGTGAGGCAAAGTGCGGGCAAGTTCTCCCCTGGCTGCTCTCAGTCTCAGAGGTGTTCGCAGGCAGGGCTGGGGGCAGCTCCACCAATTAAGTGTACATGGCTCCTTTGGTGCTTAGTGAGGAGTCAGCACCGACCAGCCTTTCCCACTGCAGTGCTGGGATGCTTCCCAGCATCCATCTCCACTCAATCATGCCTGCATGATCTCTGGTTCACTCTCTTTGCCTCCTTTCTCCAGGGGTGAAAGATGGAAGGTGGACAGTGCTGCAGCTTGTGGAAGCCCTGGGGTAAGAAAAGCCTTGTGCAAGTTATACGTCGGGTAAGGGCCTTGCAGGGGACATTCCCACAAGGAGGCACAGTTAGAAGGAAAAGTGTGCTCATCCAGGATGAGCTTCAGCACTGGTAGACACATCGCAGCATGCAGGATGTTGTCTGCTCACAGCATGGGGCTTGAGCAGTGCTTTGCCCTCCTTGGACGTGGGAGCTCTTTGGGAAAGAGCAAGGCTGGAGCAGCTCTTGATGGTCTCCCAGGACAGAGGAGAGATGTGGCAGGCAGCAAGCTGCAGGGCACTTTTCAGCTGGGGCTGTCCCCAGCAGGAGCTGCCTGAGCACACAGCTGCACCAACACCATGTCACAAGTTGGCTGGCACTCAGCTTCTGCTTCTGTCTCCAAACTGTCATGGCCTGGGCTCATTTCTCCCTAGCTGGGGTCTGGGTTTGCCTCACTATAAGAGGCTTTACCCTTTTGACCCTTGTGATCTTGAGAGCATGGTGCAAGAGCAATTTCTTTTATCCGACTTGAGAACTTGGATTTCTTTCTGCATGGTTCTGGGGCTGAGTGCACACATGCAGCACAGACAGGGGGAGAGGAGTCTGTTCCCACCCTGCCAGCAAGTCAGGCAGGATTGGGTCCACAGAGTGGCACCTCTTTGTTTTTGTAATGTGCCTGCTCAGGATGTACTTCCTGCTTGGATGTCCCTGCTCACAACAGGCTTCCTGGGCTTTCTCCTCTCTTGGCCTAGGTTTTGCCTGGAGAACACAGATCCTCGGATGCGAGGGCGAGGCATCCAGCTGTTGTCACAAGTCCTGCTCCAGTGTTACTCCCTGCTCCAGGAGAAGGAAGGTAAGGGATGTTCTGGCCCTTGAGTGGCTGGCTGGGGACAAAGCCTGTGCCATTAAAGCATCTGTCCTGCAATTGGCAAAAGGGATTGATTTAACACTGTGACAACTTTGTACATGTCTCTAAGAGTCAAAGTCCAAAGAGAGCACGAGGCTTTGCACTGCGGCCTTTTTGCCAACCTCACCACGCAATTCAGGTCACTGTCTGAACACACCAAATCCCTGGACAGCTGGGGCCCCTGACAGCGAGTGCTGCACACCCAGGTGTGCTCAGCGCCACGTGGGACATGCTGGGGATACATCTGTATGTCAGAATCCTTGGGTGATGATTCAGAGCAGGAAGACTGTCCTTCACACACCAAATCACACTGCAGCCTTGCAACCTGACAGGAGGAACCCTGAGGCCTGGGGAGGAGGGGAGATCAGTGTAAGGATGAGAATGGAGTGTGGTACTGGTGTGGGGAGAGGAAGATGCCCTGTTCATAGAGGCAAGGAGAAGTTCTGGCTCTGTTAAATGCCCCGTAGCAACTGGCTGGCAGCAGGGAAAGCCAGTAAGTGCTGACAAACTTTGGCTTGGGCTTGGGAGCCTTGCAGATGGGAAGCTGAACTTAAGCCAGCAGCCTGGCTAGACAGGGGGCCCAGCTAGTAAGTGAGGTGGAGGAAGGGGAGGATGGAAGTAGAAGATGCTTAGCCCTTGGCATTTGGCTGTCTTTGACTGAAGTCAGGCAGGGCTGAGAGCAGCTGTGCATAGAACCTTATCTACTGGAACAGCTGGAGTCAGGTGTGATGACTGGTGGGAATTGGGGTGCTCTGAAGGGGCAGCCAGAAGTGGGGAGGTTCAGTAAGGATGCTTGGCAGAGAAAGGAGACTCAGGGCAGCTGAGCAAGGGGAGCGAGCTGGGTTAGAGCCTCGTGTCCTTGCTCACGCAGTTCATTTCTCAAGCGCTTCGTCAGGCTGCCTCCTGGGGGGCTGAGTTTCTGCAGCAGCTGTGGGCACAGGATGCTGCTAGCCGGCTCTTCCAGTCTGCTTCCTGCTACCACTCCCCAGGGCTGGGGTGTGCAGGCGCCCATGGCTGTGACTCAGGGGCCAGGAATGTGTTGCGGAGCCAAGTTTGAGGAAGCCAGAGCTCCTGCCCCAGCCCTGTGCCCCACCCCCTGACATCCTCCAGGCTCCGATGAGCTGACTGCCACTCTGCTGCTGGTGTCTGCATCCACATGTCTGGACAGGTCACGGCAAATGCCGGCACCTCTGCAGCAGCCAGAGGTGGGTGCTGCTCTGCTGCAGTCAGGTGTGGGCTGCTCATGAGGAGAGGGCAAAGGTGTTGGAGCCAGGTGGGTGCACCCACCACTGGCAGTTTGTCCCATTCACCAGTGCAAGATGTGCTCGCTCTTAATCCATCAGTTTGTGGTTGAGCTGGGGCCAGCACCCAGCAGCTGCGTTTCCTAGGGCTAACACACATTGGTGTCTGTTTCTGACAGTGCTGCATCTGGTCCTGTTCTATGAGAGCCGGCTGCAAGATCATCACCTGGTGATCCCCTCGGTGCTTCAGGGACTGCGAGCGCTGGTGAGCTCGCACCCCCAGCCCACAGTGCTGGGATGCACTCCAGAGCAGCGTCAGGGAGGTCCAACACCTGGGTGTGGGTTGGAGCAGTGTGTCAAGCAGGGCCTGGCTGGGCTGTCAGCCCATCTGGCAGCATTGCCCTGTCTCCTCTGTTCTCCTGCTGTGCCCCTTGTGGAGGAGCCAGGAGAGGAGACTGCCTTGATTTCCTGCCCTGTGTTGGTATTGGGGCAAGGATTCCCTGGCCACCCTGGGGAGCAGTGCTGATGATGGGCATCTTGTCCTGTTTTGTCTGGGGAGGGGGTGGTGAGCTCTCCCTGTTGTGGAAGAGGATCCTGCAGGCAGCTGCTGTACAGAGGCAGGAGCTCTGTTATGTGGCTGCCATCATGGTATTCTATTCTTGCTTTTCTCTTCCTGTCCTCAGAGCATGTGCAAGGTGCTGTCCCCAGGGCTAGCAGTGTCTGTGCTCAAAGCCATCTTCCAGGAGGTACATGTGCAGGTGAGCAATGTGATTTCCTATCCTCCTGTTCTTGATCTCTGCTCCTTGTGTGTCTGGGGATGGCCCGCCTGCCCTGAGGACTGGCCACATTCAACACAGTGCAGTGCTTCTGCAGGGCTTAGAGATGGCTTGGCTCACTGCAAGAGAGACTGTGAGAGACAGCAGCCAAGGATCCTGTTTGGCCATTGTCCTCTCTTTTCTCAGCCCTAGGGGAATTATTTCCTTTTGCTCCATTCTCCAGGCTGTGTTTAAGTGCCCCCAGTCCAATTCTCCTCCAATTTAAGATTGTTTTTGCTGGCAGTGCCTTGGGCAGCACGCGTGGCCCTGGTGTGACTGATGGTGCATTCATGCAGTGATGGGATACAGTCATGTTCATGTGCCATTGCATAGGCATGTGCACACTTTGCATGTGATAAATGGGATCTCTGTGCCAGGAAGCAGCAGCTGAGCTGCTGGGGGTCCTGCTCTCTCTCAAGGGCATGTGGTGCCCGTGGGGTAGTGGGTAGCTGTGCTGCCATGTGTAGAGGATGGTTCTGATTGGTCTGCTCCTCCCTTCAGTCCTTGATGCAGCTGGACCGCCACACAGTCTACAGCATCATCACCAACTTCATGAGCACCAGGGAGGAAGGTGAGGGGGCAGATGCCAAAGCCGCTCTGGGATTGTTGAGGCTGGGAAGATTACTTGCTTTTACCTTCTCCAGGGGCTCTCTGGCTCTGCGTGGGAGAGCTGGAAAAGGACTGTGGGGCTGGGGCAACTTGGCTGATTTAATTCCGTATTGGTGAGGGCTGATGTCCTGCACCTGCTCACGCTCCTTCTTTCTGCAGAGCTGAAGGGCCTGGGTGCCGACTTCACCTTCGGCTTCATCCAGGTCATGGATGGGGAGAAGGATCCCCGCAATCTGCTGGTGGCCTTCCAGATTGTGCGTGATCTTATTGCCAAGGACTATGCTCTGGGTGAGCCTAAACCTGCCATGCAGAGCTGACTGGGAGACATGTCCCTTTTCTTTGAGCTGTTGGAGGGATGGTTGTTGGGTCTGATCAGGCCTGGGCTGGTCCCTAACACACTTTAAAAGCTGCAGATCTGGCCTGTCATGGGTGCTAAACATAGCTGCTGTGCCTTTTTTCTCCCAGTATCTTTGCTCACTCCCTCTCCTCTGTCTGCAGGTCCCTTTGTGGAAGAGCTGTTTGAAGTTACATCCTGCTACTTCCCTGTTGATTTTACTCCAGTGAGTGAGTCTGCTGTGTGCCACAGCCTGTTCCTTCTGGTGTTTTCTTAGGGGGTTGTCTCCCCTCAAGGGAATGGGATGAGAGGGTGGCCAAGAGTCTTGGCTGGGCAGTGTTGAGCTGTGAGCTGTGGTACCCAGGCTGACAGGCTGGTGCCAAGCTAGCTCCAGTGGCACTTGCTGCTGCCTTGCTGAAGATGAGGTGATGCACCCTCAGCTGATGGCTGGGCTGGGATGTTTCCTGACTGGTGGGTGACGTGCTCTCTGCTTCCTTTCCAGCCCCCCAATGATCCTCATGGCATCCAGAGGGAAGACCTGATCCTGAGCCTCCGAGCTGTACTGGCCTCCACGCCCCAATTTGCTGAGGTACGAAGCTCCTTAGGGATTCTTGAGCACTTCGCTGTTCCCTGAGCACAGGCTGCCTTTCATAGTGCTGCAGCTCCTGCTGTGACTCTGTGGGACAGGAACAACTGGGATCAGGAGCTTGCACTTGGGCAGCCCTGTCTCCTTCTGGGGCTGTTCATGGGGAGAGTGCTGACTGACATCCTGGGAAGGGGCTGCCTATTGCAGGTACCCCTTCACCTCTGCTCTCCTGGCAGAGGCTGAACTTGCAGCCTTGCAGGGCCATGGACAAGGTGGTGCAAAGGGTGAGCTGAATGGAAGTGCTTCTCTCTGCAGTTCCTTCTCCCTCTGCTTATTGAGAAGTTGGACTCAGAACTGCAAAGTGCCAAGCTTGACTCGCTGCAGACTCTGGTAAGGAGGGATCCCCTACTCCCTTCAGCCCACTGCTGATCTGTGGCAGTAGCAGCTGCCAGCCACTTCTGAGCCCTTCTCCCTGCCAGCCAGAGACTTTCCCTTGCAGAGCCACAATTTCCAGAGTCCTGGTTTGGACTGCATCACTCTTTCCTGTTTTTCTTGAGTGATTTGTGCAGCTCAGCATGAGCCTGCCAGGATGGGCAGTGTCCCAGCACTGTGTCCACCTGGTACTGGCTTCTTTGTGATGCTTTCACTGGCTCCCTCTTGCAGACTGCCTGCTGTGCCATCTACGGGCAGAAGGAGCTGCAGGAATTCCTCCCCAGCCTCTGGTCGTCCCTGCGCAGAGAGGTGAGTACTGCAGGGCTGCACCATGGCTGGGCTTCTCCTGAGCAGCAGTTCTCAACCAGACCAGGTGGGCCCTGTATCTCCCAGCAGCCCGCACCTGTGACCTTGGACTGTCCCAGTTAAAAAGTGGAGGGGACAGGCCAACCCTATCAGCATGTCCCTGTGGCTTGAACATGCTGTGCTGCATGTTCAAATCACGTGGGAAATGAGGCAAGAGCCTGAGCCCTTCAGCCTGCGTTGGGAGCCTGAAGCCTGTGGTTGTTGTCGACATGGAGTGCAGCTCATCCTGTGGCCTTTCCTCCAGGTGTTCCAGACAGCGAGCGAGAAGATTGAGACGGAATGCCTGACTGCACTGCATGCTCTCTCTGCCTGCCTCTCCCGCTCTGTGCTCAGCTCTGATTCTGAGGATCTGCTGGATTCCTTCCTCAGCAGCATCCTGCAAGGTAACTAACAGAGACCCTGCCGAGCAGGCAGGCCTGAAAGCATCCTCTTAGGTAGAGATCTGCACTCCTCTTCTCTTTCAAGCCTCTTCTCTTTCTAGTCCTCACAGCCACTTTTGGCTTTTCCAAGGTAATTGGCTGCAGGAAGGGAGGACAAGGGGATTGAGCTGCTTCCCTCTCTGCTGGAACTGCAGTCTTTGTGCATGTGGGGCTATGGGAAGCTGCTCAGTTGGGGAGACTGTGCTGCAGCTCAGAGCTGCTCCCTGGCAGCACGTCCCAGCCCAGCTATCAGCTGTGTCCCCGCACGCGAGGCAGAGGAGCTCTGCACCGGTGCAGCTGACACCCAGCCTATCTCAGATTGCAGGCACCATCTGTGCGAGCCTGACATGAAGCTGGTGTGGCCCAGTGCCAAACTCTTGCAGGCAGCAGCAGGTGCCTCCCTCCGCACCTACCACCGCATCACCCGCAGTGTCCTGCCCCTGCTGCTGGAGCAGTACACCAAGCACACACAGGTGAGGGCCACCCGCTGGCTGGGGGAGCATGGTGTCTAAGGGGATGTCCTTCCCTGGTGTGGGTAGAGACCCCATGGGCACCCTGTGGCCTCCCAGCACTGGGCTGAGATGCAGCTCTGTCCCAGCAGTGACAGTGATCTGGGTTACACCTTTGTGTCCCTGCAGAGCAGCCAGAGGAGGACAATCCTGGAAATGCTGCTAGGCTTCCTGGAGTTGCAGCAGAAGTGGGGACATGTGGAAGAAGGTGAGGGTGGCTGGTCCCTCTGGAGGCACCTGTGTCCCAAGGGCTGCTGGCTCTGACCTCGCTTTCCTGTATGCTGACAGACAAGGAAAGCTCACTGGCCAGTGTGGCTGCATGTGCGAGCCCCTGCTGTGTCCCAGGGACCCTGCATGATTGGGTGTCAAATGCAGCACCCTAGAAAGGGTCTGTCAAGTGCTGTGGAGGTGCTGTCACCACACAGTGCAAGATGGTGGCTGTGTGGTGACAGGCAGTGACTCCATGCTCCTCTCTCCAGATGAGAGCACTCTGCTGTCGCTCCAAGCCCCAGTTTGCTCTGTGGTGTTCTCGGCGCTGACGGATCCCAGCGTACAGCTGCAGCTGGTTGGGATCAAGGCACTGACTGTCCTGGGCTCCCTGCAAGGTTGGTGCCTTGTTTCTCTTGAGGAGACAGAAGGAGGTGTCGCTCTCTTCTGAGAGACACAGTGGCTGCTGGAACATCCTTACCTGCTGCCTGTAGGTGCACAGGAGTAGTGGCAGCATTTTGTACCCAAGCCATGAGCTCCAGGGACATTTGGTCTCTTTCTTGCCTGTTTGTGCTGGGCACCTTGTATCTCTGGCATTTGGTGTGCTACCGCATTGCTGCTGGCCTGGATGAGGGGGAAGGATCCTGTCCAGCACACCAGCATCTTTGCCTTTGGCCAAGGGTAGGATTCCTCTATGGCTCTTGTTCCAGGCTTCCTGTCTTCCTCTGGTCTGGAGCTGGTTGTGGATCACCTCATCCGTCTCGCTCTGCATGAGGAGGATTCCCAGAGCAGGTGAGGGGTGGGCTGGCTTCACTGTAGTCACACATGCTCTGGGAGGAGGAACAAAGCCTGGCTTTGCTGCAGAGCGAGGTTGTAGTCTGAGGGAAGGCACAGGAATTCCTTGAACTAGAAGACTGTGTGAGATAAACCAGACAATTCATGGGCTGCAAATGAGAAAGTCTGAGCCTATCAAATCAGGAGACTCTGCTCTGCCTACCTGAAGAGTGAAAAAAGCAAATTGCTGAGAAATGAGGTTCTGGAGACACCTTCTGGCCAGGTCTGTGCAGCTGGTGTACAAGCAGCCCTGGATTTGCAGTCCTTGCATCACCTTTTCCATTCTCTTTCCCTCTGGCAGCGAAGCAGCGATGGAGGCAGCTGGGTCCCTGGCCCCCACCTACCCAGAGGTTTTCTCTGGACGCATGGTACCCAGGCTTGAAGAGGAGCTGCAGTCAGGTAGGGGTGGGAAAGGAGTGGTGACTGGTTTTGGGGTAAAGGCTTTCCCATCACCATTGGGCTCCTGCCAGGCAGTGGGGCTGTGCCATGTGGTATAGGTTGGTGGCTGTTCTTGGGGGATTCCCAGTGCAGGCACTGTGTGCTGGCACAGGGAAAGCTGTGGCTGGTCTGGTAGCTAGGATCACCCTTGTGGGAAGGAGCTGCCCAGCTGCAGAGCAGGCAGAGTGCCTTGAGCCTGGCGTGGGCTGGGTCTGCCACGCTGCTTCACCCCATCCACCCTGGCAGGGTCTAGGCCCTGACTGCCCTTGGGTGGGGTGACCCCAGGTCCCCCTCTGAGGTGTGTTTCCTCTTCAGAGCGGGAAGAGAGCTACCACAACCACCGCTCCTTGCAGCAGCGCTGCCTGCAGGCCCTGGCAGCTGTGTCCACCCACACCAGCATCGTGAGGGATACTGTCCCTGTCCTGCTGCAGCATCTCCAGAAGGTGCAGAAAGGTAATGGAGCTGCTGCAGGCACCTCCACAGAGCGTGTCTGGGCAGGAGCTGCCTCTGTTACTGGTGATGGCTGGAAGAGAGCTGGAATGGCAGTGGTGCAAGGAACCCACACCTGGGCTGTGACTCCCACTGGTGGAGTGGGAGTCAGAAGGGCTGCATTGTCCCAGGATCCTGATGCAGATCAGGGATGTTGAGGCTGTTTGATGTGATGATGACTGTGCCCTGCAGGGACCGAGGCCAGGAACACAGAAGACATGGTCTCTGTGTGCCAGAGCCTGCACCGTGTGGCCCTGCAGTGCCAGCAGGATGCGGAGGGCTGCTGGTACTTCCACCAGACGGTGGTGCCGTGCCTGCTGGCCATGGCTGTGCAGGCAGCCATGCAAGGTAAGTGCAGGGCTAGAGAGGGAGAGGGAAGAGCAGGCAACTCCCAGGCTCTCAGGGGTTCCTGATCCTGCAGTCAGTGCCACTGCTGATACCATCTGGCACCCATGGCCCTCAAGAGTGGGCTCCACTGCTTCCTGCCACTGTCCCAGAGCCCTCCCCTAGTCTAATGGGGGTTCAGGGAGCTGTGCCTGCCTCCTCCCTCTGAACAGCAGGCCCCAGCAAGTTCCATTCCTTCTACTACCTGCAGAGAGCACCCATACGCTGCCAGGCAAGGCACTGCTGGAGGAAGAGGTGCTGGCTGCCATGATCCCAGTCATCAGCGCTGCCACCACACACCTGAGCCCTGAGTGAGTGAAGCTGGGGCAGGAAGCTGGGTGCTCCATCGTGGGGAGGGAGCAGGCTGCATGCCCCCTGCTGTGATCTGTACAGGGTGACCCTGTGCCTCCTGGGAGGTCTCTGGTGACCCTTCCAGAGCAGCACATCGCGATGTCTTTTCTCTCCTAGGCTGGCTGCTCAGAGTGTGTCTCATGTGGTGCCCCTCTTTCTGAATGGAGAGGTCTCCTTCCTACCCCAAAACAGTTTTCCCTGCTCCTTCCAGCCTTTCGGGGTATGTTTGGTTATTGGGGCTGGGGCATCAGAATGGTTGGGAATGAGGATGTTGGCACAGGCTGGCAGCAAGAACTGTGATGACATGGGCACTTCTTCTCTCACAGGATGGGGAGTGCTTGGAGGCACAGAGACGCCTGGTCGCCCTCCTCATGGCCTTCGTCTGCTCCTTGCCCCGCGATGTACGTTGGTGGGGAGCAGGGTGGAGAGGAGCCCTGCCCGAGCACCCTCCAGCCTCTGTGCACAACAAGCTCCACGGACAGACAGAGGGAGCAGCTGCAGCCCTGGGCCATAACACGTTCTGTGTCTCTTCCAGGTGGCAATCCCTCAGCAGGAATGGCTGCTCCGGGAGCTGCTGGCATTGAGCTGTTCCTGCAACTGTCCCTTCACAGCCACCACAGCTGCCAAGTGCTTTGCAGGACTGGTGAACAAACACCCAGCAGGTAAGGGGGCTGGGGCAGATGCTGGGGAGCCCTGCCCACTGCTGGCAAGGGGAATGGCTCAGCTTGTCCCTTCTGTCCCCAGGGCAGCAGCTGGATGAAATCCTGCAGCTTGCAGTGAACAGGATGGAGCCCGGCCTTGCAGAGGGGCCCCACCGAACGCAGGCGCTCACCTTGCTGCTCTGGGTAAGGCCTGCCCTGGATGAGTAGGACAGAGGGGCTGGGGGACCCAGCCTGGCACCGACTGTTCTGCCTGCACAGGTGACCAAAGCCCTGGTACTGCGCTACCACCCCCTGAGCTCCTGCCTGACAGACAAGGTAGGTGGTGGTGGGGCTGGGTGACGTCTGAGAAACCTGCCTTGCTCCCCCCTGGCTGGCTGGGCACCCCCAGCAGCAGGGCACTCTGCCTCAGGGCTCTCTCCCTCACAGCTGCTGGGCCTGCTGGGTGACGCAGAGCTGGGCCCCGCTGCAGCCGATGGCTTCTCCCTGCTCATGGCCGAGTCCCCGGATGTGCTGCACAAGGGCTGCCATGCTGACGTGCGCATCATGTTCCGCCAGCGCTTCTTCACTGACAATGTCCCCAAGCTGGTGCAAGGCTTCCATGGGGCTGGCCCTGGTGAGTGGCCACCCCCAGCCCAGACTCACCACTCCTGGCCCTTTAACCAGGGGACCTGAGGCAGCATCCCCTCCCCCTGCTGGTTGCTTGTAACCATCTCTGCTCTCCACAGATGTGAAGGCAAATTACCTGAAGGGCCTGTCCCATGTACTGAACCACCTCCCCAAACCTGTGCTGGTGACAGAGCTGCCCACGGTAAGAGCCAGCCTAGGTGGCAGGCAGGGTACGCTGTGACATTGCAGAGTACATAGTTTGGGGTTACTCATGACTCCTGTGTTCTCTCTGCAGCTGCTTTCCCTCCTGCTTGAGGCCTTGTCCTGCTCTGATCGTGTAGTACAGCTCTCCACACTGAGCTGCCTCCACCCACTGCTGCTCGAAGCTCCCCAGATCATGAGCCTGCATGTCGACACACTGGTCACCAAGTTCCTTAACCTCACCTCCAGCCCCACCATGGTGCGTGCACCCCCTCCTTCCTCCCTGCTGTGCCCGTCTCCTGCCCCTTGTGCTGCCCTCATCCGTCTGTTCCAGGCTGTCCGCATCGCCGCCCTGCGCTGTGCCCATGCGCTCACCAGTCTGCCCACAACAGTGGTAAGTGCTCTTGCAGCACCCCGGTGCCTGTGCCTGTATGTAGAGGGGCAAGGGGGTCCCAAACCTCCTGGGGGGCAGCCAGCATCCAGTTCTCTCACAAAGAGCCCCTTCTGTCCTACAGCTGCTCCCATACAAAGGCCGAGTTATCAGGGCACTGGCCAAGCCTTTGGATGACAAAAAGAGGCTGGTGCGGAAGGAAGCAGTGGCAGCACGTGGGGAATGGTGAGTGCGTGGAAGTAGCTGCTGAGGGGGTGCTAGCATGTAGGGGACATGGCTGATGGCACCATCTCTGTCCCTGTAGGTTCCTGCTCGGGAGCCCAGGCAGGTGAGCACCCTGCATCCCCTCCCTGTGCGGACCAACGGTCTCACCAGCGCCTCGCTAACCCACCAAGTCATCCGACCGATGCCACGGACCCTCCGGATCCTCGGAGCCCAGGACTGCCCCGAGTGCCAGGGCTGGAGCGTGCAGGCCAGCAGACAGCATCCTTCACTGCAGTCCCTTCTCAGCACCCACAGCTGGGAAGGAGCAGTGCTGCTTGTGGCTTGCCCACCCTCTGCTGCAGCCAGGGACAGTGATGGACAGACCCGCCACATGCAAGTGGAGAGGACAGGTCTGTGCCCACGTGTGGTGTGTGACAACCCACGTGCCAGAGGAATAAATATATCTGTTTTGATAATGCTCTGAGGGTCTCCATGCAGCTCAGGCTGGGTCCTCAGTTCTTCTGTATGTTGAGCAGCTTAAAATGCTGGTTATAGGCCCTTCCTCCTCTTTTCACATTGTGGTCCCTCTCCTCCCATCCCCAGAAGTCCATATGCCCCACAAGATAAAAAAACCAGACTCCCTTTAAAAAAAACAGTATTTAGTGGATGGTCTTAAAAAGACTCCCCAGGGAGCAGTTGGGGGATGGGGGTGCCATCCTCTGCACCCAGCCCTTCAGAGAGAGCTGAGCTGGGCCAATGCTGGCCCATACCTGTGCTAATGAGGGCAGCACCTTCAGCTGGTGCAGGGAGCAGCAGCTCTGCCACCTTGCCCCTGGGCTGCCTGCAGCCACCGAGAGCCAAGAGAGTAGGCATCCAGGCACCAACAGTGTCCATAGAGTTTCCATGGCTCTGGCTCCGGTCAGCACTATGTGCCAGCAGCAGCCTTCTGCCAGGCACTTTGGCCAAAGGAAGCTGCAGCAGCAGAGCGGGTCCCCAGGTGCTCCCCTGCCTGTGGGAAGGGACGTCCAGAGCACAGGGCCTCAGATTGCCAGGAGTGGCGCGTGTTGCTCCATCACACAGGGAGGCAGGTCCCAGCTCAGGCCTGTCCCATGGGGCAGGTGAGGAGAGGGCAGCAGGACACGGGTGAGCCAGTGCCTGTGAGGAAAGGGAGGCCACAGCCAAAAGGTGAAGTCTTGGCGCTTCTCAGCTCTGAGGAACCATGTCCTGAGCTGCCATGATGGCTGAGCTCCTCAGCTGGGATTCTCCTGGCAAAGGTGTGCTGGGTAGGCCACACCTTGTTACCAGACAGGGCTCATGAAGCACAAGGCTGATGATGCCCAGGTCTTCCACGCTCTGAAGCGCCCAGTGCAGTGCAGAGTGTGGGATCAATGTTCACTGTCATCCTCTCCCACAGCAGCCCAAGAACAGCCCCTGTTGTTCCCACAACCCCCAGAGCTGCTGAGCCACCACCTTCTCAGGCAAGGGCTTCCCCAGGATTTTACCTTGGCACATCCACACCCAGGAACACCTTCCAGTTATCCCAGCTGCCGTAACTGTAAGGGTTCCTGAAGACCTGCAGGACAGGGAGAGGTGCATCACGTCTGGCTCTGTCCCAGCCAGCCCCCATGCCATGGGCTGCACTCACCTTGCCTTTCTTCTGCAGCCTCTGCCTCTCCTTTCTGTTGATGTGCCGTTCGATGCTTGTTTCCCCGCGGGTGATGAGGGCAGCGTGCCACAGCGTGAGGGCACCCAGGGCCAGTGCAACCGAGCTAGGTAGGACAAGGGACAGCAGGTGGAACACAGGCCTTCCTTCCCTGGTGCTGCAGCTGGTGGGGGCTGAGGCTGCCTCCCCGCACCCACAGCCACGTTAAGTGGGTCGGCTTGTCTAATCTCCTTTGACAGAGAGACAAAATCTCTCCTTCTCTGTGGCCCAAGGCTGGCAGGGCAGCGACGTCTGCGCTAGAGCGAGCAAGCCCAGCTATAGGCAGGTCGAGGGTGAGCAATGTCACAGGCTTCACTCTGTTTTCCCCAGCCCCTGGCCCCCCTCACCTGCACAGGACCCAGAGGTAGACCACGCTCTTGTGGAAAGCTCGCTGGCGGAAGGAGAAGGTGGGTGGTGGGGTCTGGTAGTATGTCTGAAAAAGGACCAGATGGGGAGGATTACCCAAACTACAGCTTGAAGCCAGACAGGGATTGCTGCACCCCTCACTGCTGCAGAGCTTGGACAACAAGAAAGGACTGCAGCTGGAACTAATGCAACAGCCAGGGTGAGGGGGAGGCAGCCTGGGACAGCTACGAGACAGACAGACACCCAGAGCTGGTGTGAGGAGCAGTGGGCTGGAGGTAAGGGGGCAGGGAGCAGCCATGGGACTGGTCAGGACACTGCAGCTGATGGTCAGGGTGAGATGTGTATGCAGTGCTGCAGCTTGAGCAGCACATGCCAAGAAGCTGTCACCAGCCCAAGCCCCTGGAAGCTGGATGCACAGCGAGGCAGACCCCAAGCTGCTGGAGGCAGTGTCCATAGCAGAGCTGCCCGGCTAGCCCCAGCTCTCTGGCACGTGAGATGAACATGGGGGCTAGTTCTGGTGTGGGGTGCTCCTTGAGAGCAGAGCCCCAAGCAGGACTCAGCCTGCAGGGCAGCTCTGCTCCACACTGCCTGGAGCAGCTGGGGGGCAGGGATGTCCCACCTGGTTGGCGGCCACCTGCAGTCTCTCCTTCTCAAGCAGTTTCATTCTCTAGGGGGATGGAAAACAGGGCACCAGTTATGTGTCTCAGAGGAGTGGGGCAGGGACCCTTCCCCTCACACCCTCACAGGATCAGAGCAGCTGGGGGCCCCACAGGAGGATGAAGAGGGGAAGCAAAGTCACTATAGGGGCCAGGCCTGGCCCAGCCTTGCTCTGCAAGCTCAGCCTGGGGAAGCCAGGCAGTCTCGATGCACAGCAGGAGAAGGCCGGGGCCTGGCCGCTTACCTCAATGGCTGCGTAGGCATCCCGGAACATCTCCCAGCCGCTGATGCTGCAGTAAATGCAGCCCATGGTCATGAACAAGCAGAAGGAGAAGAAGTAGCGGTGGTTGTAGTGTCCCACACAGTTGTTTAGCCAGGCTGCCTCTGGGGTTAAAGGTACATAACTGTGACAGACCATGGGTCCAAACCCAACCCAGGGACCAGGGCAGTTCTTCTGGGCCCTGCTCCCATCACCCATCCCTATGCTGGCTGTCTCCTTGAGAGGAGGGACGGGGAGAGAAGAGGGAAGCAGGGCTGGCTCCCCCCAGGAGTGTGCCACCGGTTAGTACTGCAGAAGGATACGGCAGTGGTGGTCCATCTTCAGCACACACCTGGGAGAGAGGAGAACAGTGCCAGTGTCAGAGCCAGTGCAAGTGGTGTGTTTGGGAGGGGACAGGCACCCCTCAGCCCTGCAGCCTACAAGCGACAGGGCAAGGAGGTGGCAGAGCAGAGAAGGGCTCCTGTCTCACACTGGGGCAGGGGGTGAGGAGCAGGGTTCCAGAGGCTGCCCCAGGCAGAGGGAGGGTGCCCTACCTGTTGCAGATGCTGCAGTGGTGGGTGCGAGCCGGCTTGGGGGCAATGCATTTCCTGCAGATGGAGACGCCAGTGAGGTCGTTCTTGGCCTGTGCCAAGGTCAGAAGAGATTTGTGCACCTTAAAATCTGCATCTCACACTCCTGCATCTCCTTCCCCTGTGACTCCCCGCTGCCTCCCCACTCTGCACTGCCCAGCCTAGCTTCCCCAATCCAGAGGCTTCCTGCAACAACATCACCAGGCTGTTCCCCGTGACCATCTGTAGCTGGCCCCAGTGTCCAGCTGGGAGAGGTTGTGCTGCCACTTGGTGCCTCACCTGTGGTGGGTGCCCAGGTGAGGTGGTGATGGCCATGTAGTAGTGGAAGACAATCATGATGAGGTTCCAGTGTCCATAGGCAAGGTGCCAGCATATCCAAGCAGGTGTGTAGGTCTGCAGGATGAGGGGCAGCAGGCAGATGTACACAATGGCCACAATAGAGCTCGTCAGCCCAATCACCAGTGCCACAAACACCTACAGAAAAGGGGCCTGAGTCACTGAAGTGGGCAGCGCCTGCTCCTCACTGCCTAGGGAGCGGCACAGGCAGGACACAGCCAGAAGAAACCAATCTGAACCACACACTGAGGTCCCAGCTCACTTCCTGCCCAGAGCACAGGCAGCCCTGAGCCCATTGCCCCAGAAGCACACTTGCCCCAGCACCACGTGTACCCTGCCCAGTGAGGGGGACTCACCACGCCAAACCACCGTGTGACATGGTCCACCAGCCAGTAGATGGGCTCAAAGAGGGAGTCAAGCACCACATCGCCGTTGGTAAAGGAGTTGTAGAGCAGGGAGCGGAGGCAGAGGTGCCCATAGTGCCACAGCTGCTCCACCTGCCGCACCAGCTTGAACCGTCGCCGCCGGCCCAGCCGCAGGCACTTGAGGAGCAGGCGCATCACCGCGGCAAACATCCGCTGCCGGCTCCTCATCCCTGCCATACCACGCCTGGGGGGACAGGAGCTCGGCGTGGGCAGGCCACCCTGCTGCCTGGCTGTCCCTCAGGAAGGGCTTCCCCTCCCTTGATGTGCTGATGGCGGTAGTGCAGCTCCCTGAACTGACAGGGATGCCGAGCTGGAGAAGCTGAGCCCAGGCTCCTGGAGGCTGCGGGGCTGCTGTCGCTGGGATGTCTCTTTGCACGGAGCAGGGGGCACAGGCCCCTCAGCATCTGGGCTCAGGTGCTCTCTGGTCCCATCTCGTCTTTCCCGGCGGGGAGGGGGCCGGGGGAGTGACACGGAGAGTCTGACTCAGAGGAAACCAGAGAAGGCATGAGCATCCAGGATGCTGGGCCATTTCCCAGCCCTTCCCAACATGTTCAGGAACAGGGGAATCCACACAAGAAACACGTGGAAGAGCCAGTAAAGGATTACCCCTCCTCCTCTAGTCCCTCCTTAACCCCAAATAGTAGGATGCTACTTCCCTTCACCTCAACTTCTGGACCAAGTTGTGGAGGCCACCCTGTGCCCTTCCCAACCTCACAGCCTCACTCCAAGAGTCCCAACACTTCCTGCTTCTCCTCGCCTGGATCCTTGAACAATGCCATACACCAGCAAATGAGGGCCCCGGGGACAGCCCTGGGCTGGCATTCCCCTGCCTGCTGAGCCCCTTATGCTGCCCAAGAGCTTTGCTGGGAGTGTTGAGGAACCCGATCTGGCTCAGCACATGGGAAAACGATCTGCAGGGCTGGGGCCCCCAGGCCTCCATGCAGGCAGTATCCATCAATATTAAGCAGCAAGGCTGCCCCAGGGTCCTGCCAAGGCACGTTTTGAGCCTGGGCCAAGCACTCGCCTTGGTCTGGTGCCAGGCACTGGTGCCAGAGCTCAGAGTCCCTCCAGCAGGGATCATCTCTCTGCATTGCTGTGCCCACCATCACAGCCCCTGGGGAGGAGCAGGGAGGGTGAGGGCAGAAGCTGCAGCATCCAGATGAGCTCCCCAAAGGAGCCAGGGCTCTCCTCCACCCTGCCTGAGGAGTGTGGGGTTGACCCCACAGTTGGGATCTACTGGATATGAGGACACCAGACCCAGCAGCCCATTCTAGGTCACAGGCATGGCTCCTGCCCAGACCTTCTATACCCTGGTAGAGAAGAGGTGGGACATGCACACCCCTGCACACCCTCTTCTCCACATTTCCCCTTTGGCTTGCCAAGAGCTTTTCCTTGAAACTCAGCAGGTGCAAAGTGGAGCAACAACCTCCTGCCATGCAGCATTTGGGTGGCACGCATCCCTGTGTTGTCAGTGTGGTAAAAGACAAAACACTGCAGCCAGAAGCAGGTGTTGAGGTCAGCCCTTCCCTCCAAAGACACAGCACCTTCCTGTGGTCCGGAGAAGCTTCCTCACCTACAACGGCGGCAGCTGTTGGGGAGGGAACCCACAGGGGAGGCAGCCAGCCTGCTCCAGAGCAAGACCCACTCTGTCCCCAGGCACCTGCCTGCAGACAGCAGCACAACCACAGAGATGAGGCTCCAGCAGAGACACGCAACTTTCCCTTGTCCAGCGGGGCACTGGGATCCGGCCCTCGCCCTGCCCACGGCCGTCCCCACATCCCAGCGGGGCACTGAGCCCATGAGAATGGGACAGCAACCACCACCACATACAAGACCACTGACATCACCACAGCCGCCGAGGGGTGGGGAATCTCGGATTTGGCCCCACCCTAGGCACAGACCAGCCCTTCCCCTGCCAGGTCCAGGCACCCAGTGCAGTCCTGTGGCACCCTCCGGTGGCTCCACAGCGCCCAGCTCCCCCGGTTCAGTAGCACCAGCTCCACAGCGCCAAGCTACTTTCCGGTATTTAGCCCCATCCCCAAAAGCTGCCCACGCCAACAGCCCCACCGCATCCAGCCCCGTAACACCCGGGTCCCCCTGCCCCGCAGCACCCCGGCCCCTCCAGACCAGAAGCATTCCCCCCACCGCCTCCCATCCCAAGTGCACTCCCAGGGCGTCAGCCCCCCCACTGCCTCCCGGCTCTGCACAAGCACCTCCTGCCCCACGAGGCATCCCCCATCGCCTGCCGGCCCCTGCGCTCCCCGCCGCAAAGCACCTCTGTATCGCCGCCCAGCCCGCCCAGCCCCACGGCAGCCGCAGCCCCTCCAGGCCCACAGGCTCTCGCAGGGCCCTGACATCCCCGCCCGGCGCCGCCGACCTGGGCCCGCCGCCTCCATGCCCGGGCCCCGCCGGCCCACGGGCAGCGCCCGCGCACGGCATGCCGGGAGCGCCCTCTGCCGTCGCTGGACTACAGCCCCCAGCAGGCAGCGTGTCAGGTAGGAGAGAGCCAATAGCCACGCCGCTTACAGCGCGGCATTGACGTCGGGGACCAATAGGATGAGGGCTTTCTGGGGATGCCCTGTCGGCAGCAAGCATGGCGCCTCCCGCACGCTACTGCGTCCCTGGTGAGTGCGGCCCGGGGCGGTCCCGGGCTCCTGGGGTTGGGGCTGGGGCTGCTACTGCCCGGGAAGGGGACGCGGTGGCCCAGGAGAGGAGTAAGGGACGAGGCAGTGCGGAGGGGCTTGCCCCGGGGATGCCCCTCACTGGGCCGGCTGGGAGCGAGCGCTGTCCCCGGAGCGGGATGCCCCGGCAGCCCCTGAGCCCCTTGTGTCGCAGGTGAGCGGCTGTGCAGCACGGAGGAGGCCACGGCTGGCAGTGGAACCTACACCCGTCATGGTTTCATCTTCTCCTCGCTGGCCGGCTGCCTGGAGAGGAGGAATGAGGACAGCGAGGTGAGCGCGGCCTCGGCACGGCTGCTCCTCCCCGGGGCTGACTGCCGTGCGCCCAGGCTGCACAGCCTCCTTGGAGATTGGGCTCCGACGGGGAATTGGACTCCGACGGGGTTCGGCTGGTGATCCTGTGCACGAGCTGTGCCCTGTGCTGACTCTCTCTTGCACTGCAGCTGCCCGTGGTGTCGGTGGTGAGAGACAGCGAGTCCCAGCTCCTGCCCAACGTGGGGGCCGTGGTGACATGCAAGGTGGGGCGCTGGAGCACTGCATTGATAAACTGCTTCGGTTCCCTCTGTCTCATACTGAGCTTTGTTCCTGCTCACGGATAGGGTTGGTGAGGAGTCCCTGGGCTTGTTTGTCCCCTCTGTACAACTCCCACCAGGGCAGGGGCAGCTCAGGGGCTCCCTTGGGTTCCTCACTCACAGAGAAAGTGGGTATTGGCAAGAGGGATACCTGCCCTGAGACTGAGGTGGGCTTGAGGGGAGGTTTTTCTTTGCTCTCCTTCCATAACTCTTTCTGGGGCAGGGAGCATGCAGGTCAGTGCCTCAAGCAGCTTGGAGAAAGGGTGGCACAGACCAGGGATTAGTTTCCTTACATTCATGATGGAGGGAGGGGGACTGGGATCACTGCAGCTCTCAGCCTTATTCTAGTGCCTCGAATTGCACAAGTATCATCTTCCTTGCCAGGCTTGCTGCCAGGTGTCCCACCATTGCTTGGTCACAGGCAGGAGGAGGCCAAGTGAGACCTGAGCTCCCCAGGCAGCCCTGTCCTGCTTGCTCCTTGCCCTTTCCCTGCCTGGAGCACTGATTCTCCTTTTCCTACATGCAGGTCTGCAGCATTAACTCCCGCTTTGCCAAGGTGCACATCTTGTATGTTGGCTCCACACCACTGAAATCCACCTTCCGAGGGACCATACGGTAGGGAAAAGGTTAGGATCCCCCACCCTTGGGGGGAGGAAGGCTGCTGTGGGCAGTGCAGCTGGCTGTCCTGAGCTGGAGCTCTGCCCTGAGCACTGGGCTGGTGTCCAACAGGTCCTGGAGAGCACCCAGGAAGGCCAGGGTAGCTTCTGCCACAGGCTGTTGAGCCACCTTTGCTCATTGGCACTCAGATCCCTCCATCTCCTTTTTCAGGAGAGAAGATATCCGAGCCACGGAGAAGGATAAGGTCAGTGAGGCACTGCCAGTAACTTTTCCACACCCGTCGCCCCCAGTTTCTGCTCATGGGGACCCTGTCCCCCCACTGACAGCACCCTGGCGCTGTGTGGTGTTGCCTGCTCTCTCCTGTGCAGGTAGAAGTGTACAAGAGCTTCCGCCCCAGTGACATCGTCCTGGCCAAAGTTGTATCCTTCCCCCTCAGGGACAGTGGGTTGGCTCGAGCTCTCCTTGTGGAAGTCTTTCCCTTAACTCCTGTCCAACCAGATCTCCTTGGGGGATGCACAGTCTAACTACCTGCTGAGCACAGCAGAGAATGAGCTGGGCGTGGTGGTGGCACGAAGTGAGGCAGGTAGGGACAGGACAGACAGGGTCTAGGCTGAAACAGTTCTGCCTCATCCCTCCCTGAGGGGCAACTGATGCAGCTGCCTCCCTCTCCACATGGAGGAATGCAAGTTTGGGACAGAGCAACCCTGACATACTGTGTCCCCAGGGGTGCAGATGGTGCCCATCAGCTGGTGTGAGATGCAGTGCCCACGGACACACACCAAGGAGTTCCGTAAGGTGGCCCGGGTGCAGCCCCAGTTCCTGCAGACGTGACGCCTGAGGGGGAGCAGGGGGCTTCAGGACTAGGGCCTGTGGAGCCAGAGCAGCCCCTGGGCTCCCATCTCCTTCACAGGTCCAGCCAGGTCCCCACTGGCAGGACAGGTTTGCTACTTGTGGATAATAAACATTTTTGAGAGCTCCATGCTTTGTTCATTACAGCCTATGTCAGGGCTGCCTGTGGCACTCTGATCTGGCTCCTGCAGCAGAGCAGGTGAGGGAACAGCTTCTACAGCACCAGGGCCAGGAGAAAGCACGTTTTCAGTGCTGGGGGAGTGATGGGTACCTTTGCTGCAGTGAGGGCAACAGCACAGAGCCCCAGGCTGTGGCTGCGCCACCCTAGGCACTCGCCTTGCCAGGTTGGTTTCCCCACGTGGGAGTCAAGGCTGGAGCAGAGCCTGTCTCAGCACACTGATAACCAGTGTGGGCTGTGGCTGAAAACAGCCTGGGGACACCACATCTCATCTCCTCAGGCCACAGTGAGTACCCGGCCCTTGGGATGAGGGTGTGGCACACAGAGAGCCCAAAAACCACAGCATGGCAGGGTATCACCCTTTCAGGCAGGGATTGCGGAGCAGTGCTTTGCTCCTTGAGCCTGGATCAGCTTCTGCACCCTCCAGTCTGTGCTCAGCAGTGACTGCTGCCTTGCACATGTGCTGGCAGCAGGGAGCCTCCCATGGCCCGCAGACACACGGACACCTCCTTATTGCGCATTACTCCTTTATTGAACTGGAACAATACAGCTGCTATGGTTGGACAGTTACGCTGACCCTGTGCAAGCCCAGGCTCATGACACCGGCAGGGGGGAGGTCACAGTGACAGGCCACGTACACACATGTGAGGGATGGGACACAACAGCACCTGCTTCACCAGCAGGATGAGGATGGGCATCAGCTGGGGGAAGTATGTGGCAGACACGGACCTCCAGGCAACAGGCTCCCTCCTTGTCTGAAGGCAGTATAGTTAAAGCAGGGGCTGGCAGAGCTGGGCCCAGAGTCGTGAGTACCGCCCTGGGGTGCTGTACCACATGCACCACAACGCAACCCTTCCAGTGGCATCCCAGTCACTGTGCTACGCACCCACAAGGAGATGGGGAACCCACCTTGGTCACTGCCTGCACTGCACTCACCTCACTGCTCCCAGGACTAAATCAAGTGACAAAACTACAGTAAACGGGTGATGAGAGCTGCCAGGGACGCAAAGCAAAGGAGGAGCCTGGCATGGGAAGGGATTGCTTGGTGTGTCCCCCTGCAGACAGAGTCTGAGGGTTGGGATCATGGCGTGGAGAGGTGTGCGGTCGCTGCCTGGCAGAGCCAGGGCTCCCTTTCACACCAGACCTCCGTGTCCAGCCCTCGCCCCGGGGCCCCCAGGCTGTCTGCAGAGGGGAGCCTAGTCTGAGGGAATGGGCCTAACCGTGGGGAGCGGCTCCAGCTCCACAGCTCCAAGTTCCTGCAACTGTGGGGGTGTGAACAGAGGGGTGGGGGATGGCAGGGGGCTCTACTACGTGCTGGTCTGATGCCTGCCCTCACTTCTTGGCCTTGCCCTGAGCAGCAACAGCCTCCATGGCCTTGCGCACGGTCTCCTCATCCCCCAGGAACTGCATGGGCTTGACAGGTTTCAGGTTCTTGTCCAGCTCGTAGACAATGGGGATGCCAGTGGGCAGGTTCAGCTCCATGATGGCCTCTTCTGACATGCCTATGAACACAGCAGTGCCATCACTCCTGGACTTTCCCACAGGGCCAGCTGGGGAAGCAGGGAGGTCCCTGGGATGCCCTTGCAGGGGTGACCTACCTTCCAGGTGCTTGACAATCCCACGCAGGCTATTACCGTGGGCAGCAATAAGGACTCGTTTGCCCTCTTTGATCTGTGGGACGATTTCCTCATTCCAGAAAGGCAGAGCCCGGGCAATGGTGTCCTTCAAGCTCTCACATGTCGGCAGCTGGTCCTCTGTCAGGTCGGCATAGCGACGATCCTGGGAGAATGACCATGCTCACACAGCAGCCCAGTGCCCCTCATCCAGTGTGGGACGATGGTGGCAAGATTTTGTCCCTCCCCCAGATTCTCCACCTGTGGACCCACTATATGTAAGCAAAGCCAGGCTTGAAAGTAAGGAAGTGCCTTTGAGGTTTGAGGCTGCAATGAGCCGCAGTCAGGGCCATGAGCCCTCCTGGGAAAAGTCATACATTGCCTATCCGGGCAAAGAAACCAGATCAAATATCCATGAATGGGTCATGGCACTAATGATTAACAGAGGTACTGCCCCTCTGCTTTGGATCTGTCTGTGCAGTGCCCAGGGGTTCAACTCCACAGGGAGGGAGTAAGATAAACTCAGCCCAAAGCCAACCAGCACCACGCTGAACAGCCCCAGGTAACACAGCAGAAACACAGGAGACCTTATAGAGGAAGCCAGGCCACACGGCAGGTGACTTTTAGGAGACTCCCTACAAGGCAACCAAAGAGCAACGGGTTTTACCTTCGCAATAGTGCTGTAGAAGGGGTGGTCAGACTGCATGGGAGGCGGAGGGATGTCATAGGAGCGCCTCCAGATCTTGACCTGCGCCTCACCGTGCTTTGCCGCTGTCTCAGCTTTGTTCAAACCCGTGAGAGCCCCATAGTGCCTCTCATTTAGGCGCCAGGTCCGGATAACGGGTAACCACATTTGATCAATGGCATCCAGGACGGTCCAGAGTGTACGGATCGCCCGTTTTTGTACCGAGGTGAAGCAGATGTCGAACTCATAGCCGGCATCTAGAAAATACGGGAGAAGGGGGAGGCGGGGGAAGACCAGGAAGGTGAGTGCCGGGCCTTATGCAACCGGTGAAAGGGCAAGGGCGGCGGCCTCACCGCACCGGTACCGATCGCGTCCTCGCCGTAACGGAAACCGGCAGTGGCCAGGACGCAACCGGCACCGGAGAACCATCATACTGCGGTACCTACGACTCTCCCAGCAGTACTGAACCCCCGACCTGGCACTGGAGGCCCCCTCCCCCGTCAGCGAAGAGTCCCAAACCAGCAGCCGTTAGGCTTGACGTGGCCGCACTAGGCCGTATCCCTTCCTCAACGTCCCCCGCGACCCCTCTCTTGGCCGACACCCCCCCCCTCGTTCACCAGTACCTCGGAGGGCCTCGCCGCCGCGCCGCGCCTCTTGCTGCCCGGCGGGGCTGAGGTCGGCGTCGTACCATCCGCTGAAGCGGTTCTCGAGGTTCCAGGCGCTCTCGCCGTGGCGGACGAGGACGAGCCGGTACGCGGCGGCCATGGCGGGCTGAGGGACCGGCGCGCGCTACTCCTCACGCTGCTGCCGCGCGCGACTGACGCCCCCGCTCGGCCCCGCCCCGCCCCGCGCGCCGCCGGTCGGGGGGAGGCGCATGCGCACAGCGAGGGCCAGGCGGAGGCGCACGTACCACATGGCGCGGCCCCGAAGGGCGGTGCGACCTTCAGGGCGTGGCGTCACCGTGACGTCACGACACGCAGTAAAACGTAACGCGTGACGGTTCGCGCGTGGCTACGGGCTCGGTCTGAACGGTTCCACAGGGCCGCGGCTTCGGCACGGGGATGTCTGGTGGGCCCTTGCTGGTGGCTGCCCCTGGGCCCTTCGGGCCTCCCATCTCAGCCCCGATTGGGCACGACCCCGCTGAGCTTCCCCGACCCCGCTTCTCGCCCGCCGGGCCGGGATGAGGCCTTCCCTGACCGCTGCCCTCACTCAAGATGGCGGCTGGCGCCGGAAGCGGAAAGGGGGCGCGGGCGCAGCCGCACGTGGAACCGGGTCCAGCATGGCGCGGAGCGGGAGGCTCCGGTCGGGAGCCGCGGCTAAACTGAAGCGCTGGCGGAAGGGCCACAGCAGCGACTCCAACCCCGAGACCCGCCAGCATCGCCTGGCTGCCCGCAGCCGCTTCTGCAGCCGGCCGGCGGGTGAGGGCAGGGGCGGGCGGGGCGGTAGGGCGCCAGGGCGGGTGGCTCCTGAACTGTGCCCGGCGCTTCCCGGAGGGGTGCAGGGGCGCGGAGGGCTGCGAGGCGGACCTTGGGGACCTCCGAGAGCTGGGGTGGGCAGGAGGGAGACCGGAGCCGCTGACAGTTCCGGGGTGCGGCGGAGGCTGCAAACCAGGGAGGACAACCGAGGCCGCGGCGTAACGAGTTAACCTCATCGTGACACCGAGCCTCAGAAGCGGAATGGGGCACCGCATGCTGCAGTGCCTGTCGCCCTGCGAGGCTCCCCAAAGGTTATGGCCACACCCCTAAGCACTGCTGCGGTGTCTAGTGCGGTGAGGAACGTGACAAGCTCCCATTGATGGGCCACATGATGGGGAAGGTAAACCAAAGTGTACCGGGCACTGCGAGAGCACTGGCTGCTCCTGGCCAGGGAGATCCTTCTCCTGCAGATGCTGGCTGTAGGCTGATGTCTTCACTCAGAGGGACATGCAGCATGTGTCCTGGCTGTCTGGTTGCCAGGGCTTCAGGTGGAAGAAGATAAATAGGTCAGAGTACAAGAAGCACCTTAGTGTTAAAGCCTTGGCACACCGGCCCACGTTTGTGTGGATGTGATGCTCTCTTCCATCAGAGGAGAAGTCTGGATGGTGCTCTGGTTTCTTTTCACTGGAATGAGGAGCTCTTTACAGTTATTTCTGTGCTTTTGCCCATTGGGGTGAAGCAGCACCTGTATTCCACAAGCTGGAGATGAGCTCCAGCCAAGCCAGTCTGGTTGAGAGAGGAGGGGAGCATGGGGGATTTTGGGGTGAATGGTGGAGCAATGTGACTTCGCAGTTCCGACACGTCTCTCACCCCTGCAGAGAAAAGTAACTTGACGGTGGATGCAGTGAAGCTGCACAATGAGCTGCAGTCGGGGTCCCTGCGTCTGGAGCGGGCGAGTGACAGTGCTCAGGTCCGTATGGAGGAGGACAGTGCTGAAGAGGCTGCCACAGAGAAGTCTTCCGGCACCTTCCTGAGCGGGCTGAGCGACTGCACCAACATCACCTTCAGCAAGGTGCAGCGCTTCTGGGAATCCAACTCTGCTGCTCACAAAGAGGTATGGACAGGAGCAGGGCTGGGGACAGGGGTGTCTGGTGGGGATGCCCCCCTGGCTGTGAGGCTGAGGGGTACTGACCTGCTTTGGTGGCTGCTCACAGATCTGTGCCGTGCTGGCGGCTGTGACAGAGGTGATCCGCTCCCAGGGCGGCAAGGAGAGCGAGACAGAGTACTTTGCTGCACTGGTGAGTGCTGGTTATGTGGAAGAGGTGCGAGGGGAGCTGCTGCTGGCAGCATGGGTGGGCTCTCAGGAGGGATGGAGAAAGGTGCTGTGATTGTAGCCAAGGCCCTTAGTGTTTTTCTTCAGCAGAGATGCTGTTGGGCTGCTCCTGGCTTTTTTTCCCTCTTGCCAAGGGTTGGGGAAGCGCTGGCCTGGTGTGAGCCCCTGCTCCCCATTGCTTATCCATCTTCTGTTTCCAGATGACCACGCTGGAGGCCGTGGAGTCCCCTGAGTCACTGTCTGCTGTCGCATACCTGCTTAACCTTGTCTTAAAGCGGTGAGTGCCTGGCAGAGGAGCAGGGAGAGCTACCAGACCCCATCATGGAAAAGGGATTGGTACTATTTCCCTCCCCAGGCTGGGGAAGGGACCCAGCTAGAGTGAGCTGGCGATGCAGTCCCCTGTGTGACTGCAGCTATCTGCTCCTCACCCCACTGATATGTCCCCTTTTCCTGGCAGGGTCCCAAGCCCTGTTCTTATTAAAAAGTTCTCAGATGCCTCAAAAGCGTTCATGAGTATCATGTCCTCACAGGCCTGCAGCAGCTCCACTTCTGCCCTGCGATGGGTGAGTAGCCAAGAGGCAGCCAGCTGTGTAAGCTCTGCCCAGGGTCTGCTGACTGCTGGGGTCAAGGCTGCTGCTGTAGGGTGGGGCTGGGTGCTCGGTCTGAGGCTCTTGCAGTGAAAGGGGAGATGTCTCTGTGGGGTGATGCTAATGCCCCTGCTGCTCCCTTGTCATAGGTCCTCTCTTGCCTGGCCACGCTGCTACGGAAGCAAGACTTGGCAGCCTGGAGCTATCCCATCACCCTGCAGGTCTATCATGGCTTGCTGAGCTTTTGTGTTCATACCAAGCCCAAGGTGAGAGCCCAGTGCTTCTGGCAGGAGATGATGCTGCTTTTGGGGTTTGTTTCTGGGGACAGCTGTATCCCCCTGGTCTGTAGCTTCTACTCACCTGGGTTCTTCTTCCCCCAGGTGCGGAAAGCAGCGCAGTACGGCGTGTGCTCTGTCCTGAGGGGCAGCGAGTTCATGTTTGGTGATGCAGCCCCTGAGCATCACCCTGCAGCACCCTCCACCGCCAAGTTCTGTGTTCAGGAGATTGAAAAAGCTGGAGGTGTGGGGCACTGGAGCATGGGGTCTGTAGCTGAATGTGGGGGACTCTGCCATGGTGGGACAATAAGGACTTGGAGGGAAGAGGGGAGGTTGCAGCACACTGGATTGCTGGGGAGGGTATGAGATATCTTTGGGGCACCCATGGTATTTTGAAGCTTCCTCAGCCATTCTGTTGCTTTCCTCTCTCCCGAAGGCAGGGGCGTGTCCACCCTGGTTCTGTGGGTCAGCCCCACTGCTATTGGGGGGCTTTGCCTTGGGCAGGGCTTTGCCATGGGGTGCCACAGGCTTAGAGGTTGCTCTGCTCCTGTAGGTGCCAAGGAAGCCACCACCACCCTGCATGTCCTCGCCCTGCTGCGGGATGTGCTGCCCTGCTTCCCTGCAGCTGTGGTGAAAACCTGCTGTGAGACCTTGCTCCGAGTCATGACACTCAGCCATGTGGTGAGTGTTCCCGCTCCAGGGATAAGGGCAGACCCTTTCCCTATGGGCTGCATTCTGGAAGGGATCAGACTCTCTCCACTGCCAACTGGGAGCCTGGAAATGCAGGATGCAAATGGAGAAGAGCCCAGGACAGCTTGCTGGCCTGACTTCTATGGAAGAGGGAGACTGTGCAGATGGGGCACAGTTGCAGCAGTGCTGAGTTTTCCAGAACAGAGCCTGCTTTGGGGTAGGAGGACAGTGAGTTCAAAGCAGAGCCCCCTCTCCTGACTCTGTGTCGTTTGCAGCTGGTGACAGCGTGTGCCATGCAAGCCTTCCACAGCCTCTTCAGTGCCCAGGCCAGCGTGGCCTGCCTGCCAGCTGAGCTCAATGCCCAGATCATCACTGTGAGTGTGGGGTTATCAGTGTGGGGAGGGACAGAGCTGGCAGTTGCACAGCACCCACCTACCTACCCCACCTTCTGCTTCCACAGGCTCTCTACGACTACGTGCCCAGTACGAGTGACCTGCAGCCACTCCTGACCTGGCTGTCCACCATGGAGCGGGCACACATCAACCTGGCCAGGTGCAGGCAGGGGCCATGGCTGAGAAACGGGAGAGGCAGCTGCTTGGTCTCTAATCTGGCCTTTCTCTCCTCTCCAGGCTGCAGAAGGACCTGTGCTGGGCTCACCTGCCCCGGCTCTTCTCTGCTGCCATGAACTGCTTCCTCTCCCCACACTCCCAGGTGGTGTCGGCAGCAGCGCAGACTCTGCAGGTACCTCACCCGGGCATCTCTCCCCTCTTGGATGCCCTGGGCCTTGCAGAGGGCTCTGCCTTGGGGCTTGCCAAGGAGTGGTGTGCCCCTCTGTGCCTGCAAGGCTGGGGGTCCAGCAGGGGATCCAACAGCTGTCCCATTTTCCCTGCTTGCCCTTGCAGGCCCTTCTCAGTGAGTGCATTGCTCCTCACATGGAGGACATAGGCACTGTCTCCACATCTGCCCCAGCCCCTGCTGCTCACCTGTGCAAGATGTTCAGGTGAGGAGCAGTGATATGGGAGGGGCTGTCCCCATGGGTCTGGCTGACCAGCCTCTGCCCAGTCCTCAATGGGTCTGGCAGGCTTGGTGGGCACCCTGAATACTGCTGGTGTGACTGTCTCCTTTCTGCTCCCCAGATCAGTGGAGGAAGGGCTGACATACCGTTTCCATGCAGCGTGGGATGAGGTGCTGCGAGTGCTGGAGGTCTTCTTCGAGACATGTGGGAAGCAGTGCCATCCCATCATGAGGAAGGTGAGTCAGGCTGGGAGGGCACAGGTACATCCATAGAGGCAGGTAGGGTGCCTGTGTTTCCCCCTCCAGCTGTGGAGCAGGGTCATGCTGTTTGCCCTGCTCTCTTGTCCTTGTGGGGCCAGAGTGTGTGCAGCTCTGGGACAGTTGGCACAGGGACATGCAGGGCAGCTGGCATCCCTGGCAGAGCGAGTGATCTGTGCTAGACCTGCCCACATGGCTCTTCTGTGACTGTCCTGCCCTGTCCCCACAGTGTCTCCAGTCCTTGTGTGACCTGCGGCTCTCCCCACACTTTCCCTACACTGCTGAAGTGGACCAGGCGGTGGGGGCTGCTGTGAGCACCATGGGTCCTGAGGTGCTGCTGGAATCTGTGCCCCTGCAGATCGATGGCAAGGAGTGAGTACAGTCATGGGGTAGCATGCAGCTGTTGTGTTCCTTTTCAGTCTCCGTGCAGTGCTGCAGGTGTGGCTGCTAGGCCTACCTGTGCCCAGCTTTGGGGCTGGGTGAAAGTGCCCTGTGCCCAGGATCTGATGCTGGCCCACACCCTCCTGACCCATGCCTTTCCTCCGCAGGGAGACGCTGGATTTTCCCCGCAGCTGGCTCCTGCCTGTGCTGCGGGACAACGTGCAGGGTGCACGGCTTGGCTTCTTCACCAGTTACTTCTTGCCTTTGGCAGCTGCCCTGAAAAGCAGAGGTGAGGAGAGCAGCATGGTGGGGGTCTCAGTAGTCCAGGGTGTTCTGTGGGACCTCCCTTTTCTGCCCTAAGATGGAGCAAGGCTTTGCAACATCTTCTGCTCCACTCATCTTCTCTTTCTCTTCTGCAGCCCTGGAGTTTACCCAGGCTGGGAAGAGTGTGGAGGCCAAGATCTACGACACGCTGCAGTGGCAGGTAACAAGCAGTGCCTGGGAGCCCTGCCATAGTGTACCCCGGGTACCAGGCTGGGGAGCAGTGACTTGGGCAAAGACTGTGGCCTCCCACCTTTTCCTTTGCCTTTCAGGTCTGGACTCTGCTGCCTGGCTTCTGCACCCACCCCACAGATGTGCTGGGAGCCTTCAAGGGGCTGGCCCGCACCCTGGGCATGGCCATCAGTGAGCGCCCAGACCTCCGCCCCACTGTGTGCCAGGCCTTGCGCACCCTCATCCACAAAGGCTGCGAGACAGGTTGGGGTGGAAACAGACCCTTGTGGTGGGTCCCTGTCGCCTGTGGGAGGGAAGATGCTGATCTGTAGCCTCCTGTCATCCTTTCCCTAGATGCAGAGCGGGCAGAAGTGGGTCGCTTTGCCAAAAATTTCCTGCCCATCCTGTTCAATGTGTACAGCCAACCTGAGAAGGATGGGGGCACAAGTGCTCAGCGTCGCTCTGTGCTGGACACTGTCCGTGCTTACCTGACTGTCACGGATCCTCAGGTGAGGGGCCTATGGGGCACTGGGGCAAGCTGTCCTGGCTCAGGCCAGCATCTCCCAGCCAGACCCAGTGTGATGGGGCTTTGGTGCATGCCTGATTGAAGAGGACAGGAAGAAAGGCTCTGACCAGAGAGCAGCCCTTCCCACTCTCATGGGCAGGGAGACCTTTCCAGCCCACGGTCTGGGATTTCCCAATCTTGCAGTCATGTCTGGCCCATCATGCACGAGCTCTTTGTGAATTTGTCCAGGTCTTTTTGGACTCACTGGTGCTTCTGGTCTCCACAAAGTTCTGTGGCAAGTTGTTTGCCAGGTGGGTTGAAAACTCTTGTAAAAGCACTCCTTTCATTCAGTTCTGATCCTGCTCTCTCTGCCTGCCCTGCAGATGGTGTGCGGATTCCTGGAGAAAGCCAGCGCAAAGCTGACCAGTCTTGAGAGTTCCGAGTTCACCAGGTAACACCTGGGAGCTGGTGCTACTGGGTAAAACTCCTGGTGTGCTCCTGGTGAGCAGCACTAGGGCACTGTCCTGTGTGGGCTGTGCCACCATTGTGCACTTCATGTGACTTGCAGCTGACATCCCAGCTTGGTCAGGCAGTGGTAGTGATGCCACAGTTACCCAGCTGTGTGTCTTTCTCGGCTGCAGACTCTCCATCCTGGACCTGGTAGTGGCAATGGCACCCTATGCTGATGAGCAGTCCCTGGGCTCCCTGTACCGTACCATCCAGCCTTCCCTCCAGGTGAGTTGGTCCCCAGCCCTGACAGGTGCAAGGGCTGCAGTGGGGCACCTTCTGTTTGCTGCCAGCTTGGACCCACACTCTGGTGATTGAGCAGCTGCCATAGGGTATAGGTCTCTGCTGGGTGGTGTGGGGTGCTGGTGTCCCTTCAGACACCATGGTGAGGGGCTGCCTTGACAGTGGGAGCATGTTGGCTGTCCCTGCAGAGCAAAGAGCGCAGCATGCAGAAGAAGGCGTATCGCGTGCTGGAGGAGGTGTGTGCCGCTCCCCATGCTCCCTGCCAGGCCTTCGTCCGCTCCCACCTCCAGGACCTGCAGGCAGCGCTGCTGGACTCGCTCAAGAGCGCAGCATCCCCAGCCAAGAGAGTGAGAACAAGGGCTGTGGTGGTGGTGATCAGCCACTGCTGGGAGGGAAGGGATGGGGTGGGCGACAGGGGTAATCAGGTGTGTGTCCCTGGGTGTACCAGTGCTGGTCTGTTTCTTTCCCCAGCCCCGGCTGAAATGCCTGCTCCACATTGTGAAGCAGCTATCTGCAGAGCACGAGCCTTTTGTCACTGCCCTGGTCCCAGAGGTGAGCATGGTCCCTTGTGAGAAGCTGGCTGGTTCTGGCTGTGGTAGTGGCAGCAGTGGGTGACGTGCCTGTGTTCCTCCAGGTCATCCTATGCACCAAGGAGGTGTCGGTGGGGGCCCGCAAGAACGCCTTCATGCTGCTCGTGGAGATGGGGCATGCTTTCATCCGCTTTGGACCCACCCCTGAAGGTGAGCTTCTGTTCTACTTGCTCAGTCCCACGGCCACTCTGGCCCCAGGGAGATCAGACTCGTGGCCAGCATCCTGCTGAAATGGTCCAGGGATGCTGCTGAACACAGAGCAAGTCAGGGCCTGAGACATCCCCCTCTTGCAGAGGCTATGCAGCGGTTCCTGCTCCTGATCTACGTGGGGCTCACTGGCTCAGTCACCATGATCAGCTGCACCGTGCTGGCACTGACCCGCCTGTTCTTTGAGTTCAAAGGTGAGCAGGAGCAGGAGAGCTGGGGGCATGGAGCAGAGCCCTCCAGCGAAGGTGGGTGCTGGGAGGAAGCCATCTGTGGCTGAGTCCCACCATGGTTGTAGATCACCTGGAGTTCAGTGTGGTGGAGCAGCTGCTGCAGAACATCTGCCTGTTGCTGGCCTCCCGCACGCGGGATGTGGTCAAGGCAGCCCTGGGATTCCTGAAGGTCACACTGCTGCTGGTGGACACCAAGCTCCTG
This sequence comes from Aphelocoma coerulescens, assembly GCF_041296385.1. NCBI lineage: Eukaryota > Metazoa > Chordata > Aves > Passeriformes > Corvidae > Aphelocoma > Aphelocoma coerulescens. The sequence continues at coordinate 22,925,108 of NC_091020.1, forward strand.
GCCAAGCATGTCCAGACGATGGTGAGATCATGCACAGGGTGCCTCGAGGAGGGTGGTGGGGCAGAGCTGCGGCTGCCTTGGGCAGCCAGGGCTATCTCCAGCTGCACTCTGACTGGGAGCCAAGGAAAGAACCTTGATCTCAGCGGCTGAGATGGCAGCAAGGAGGCCCCTCTCCTGAATCTGGAATTCTGGCATAGATGTGCCAAAAAAGCCCCAGCGCTGCCAAGCAGGGACAACTCCCCATGTCCCTACCTGGGGCAGGCGTGGAGAGATGGCAGCAGGGTGAACAAGGTGGCCATGCAGATAAAGGTTGGGAGGCTGGGTCCCCAAGTCAGGAGTGCTTTGGTCTTGAGGGTCTCTGTCCTGACAGCTGGAGGCCGTAGGGAACCTTTCAGACGACATGAGACGCCACTTCCGTATGAAGCTGCGAAACCTCTTCATCAAGTTCATCCGCAAGTTTGGGTAAGCCAGGGTCTCCTGGGGTGGCGAGGGAGCTCTCTGGGAAGCAGTGTGGGAGAAGGGGGCTGCTGACTGCTCTCTGTGTGTTTCCTCAGCTTTGAGCTGGTGAAGGGGCTGCTGCCAGCCGAGTACCATAAGGTGCTGGTGAACATCCGCAAGGCGGAATCCCGGAGCCGCAAGCAGCGTGCCCTGAAGAAGGCGGCTGCGGATATGGATGAAGAGGAGGCACCACCACCACAGCCCAGAGGAGACAGGTGAAGATGGTCTTGGGGTGAAGGAGCGGCCCCCACAGGGGTCTTGGCACTGGATCTGCTCAGCTGGTGCTTCTAGAGATGCTGGAGATATCTCCAGGGCTGCTGTGCATTGTGGGGCAGGCTGCACCCCTGGGCTTAATCCATTTTCCATCATCCTTTCCACCTTTTGACCAGTATGGAGGAGATCCTTGCTGACTCAGAGGATGAGGAGGAGGAAGAGGAGGAACGGCAACAGAGCAAAGAGTGGAGGAAGCAAGCACGGCAGAAGGGCCAGGCATGGCTGAAGGAAGGGGAAGATGATGAGCCCCTCAACTTCCTGGACCCCAATGTGTCCCAGCGGGTGCTGGGTAAGGAGTGGAGCTTCAGGTGGGGCTGGGGTGGGACAGATGGGGCAGGGGCTGCTGCAATGCACAGGGGCCCTGGAGGTACAGCTGCCCCCAGAAGTGGATCCTTCTCCAGGCCCTGACCCATTTCTCTGTGAGCAGCCACCAAGCCAGGCCCCAAGCGGTCCAGAGGAGTGAGCCATGATTTCCAGATGTCTGAGGATGGACGCCTGATCATCCATGACGAGGAAGAGGAGATGGATGATGATGAAGCCAAAGGTACTGCCTGGGCTGACAGGGGCCACTCTAGACTTGCTCTGGGTCTCTGAATGATTTTCATCCTGCCATGTGCACGTGGGATCTTGGGGGCATGTGGGTGGAAGTGGCAGGAATTGGCATGGCCTTGTCACACCCAGTGGCTCTCTTCTGGGCCGTTGCCCAGGGGAAGCAGTCACCTACATCATCAGGAGGGTGCTGGTTCAGCAGGGGCACCCTGCTACTGCAGCCCCTTCCAGGGGCTAGCACAGTACCAGGGCTCTCCCATGCCCTCATCATGCACTGACCTTGTCCTGTACCACAGGAGCAGATGAGGAGATGGCAGATGTGCTGCAAGATGTGGGTCTCCGCAGTGTGAGTATGGGGCTCGTGGTCCTGAGGAGATGCTGGGGGAACTCATCCTTGCCAAACCACTGCCTGTGCCATGGCAGCTGCAGCTCTGCCCAAGAGACCTTGGGACACCGGGCAAGTGCCAGCTGCCTGAAGGGGTGCAGGAAGTTGTCTGGGATAGGGATGTGCTGTCTGGAAGGTCTCTGGGTGCCCATGGGAGGAAGCAGGAGGTTGAGGGTTGATGGGAGGGCAGAACTGTAAGGACAAGCCAGCTGCAGGGTTCCTGCTGCCTTTTTCTGCAGAAGAAAAGTCAGAAGCGTCGGTTCAGAGAGGAGCCAGATGATGAGGAAGCTGAGGCTGGAACCTATTCTCAGTATAGAGGTAAGTCCTCTGCCTGTGCCCAGTCTGGGGCTCCCCAGAGGGCCAGTACCCATCTCGCTGTGCTGCTTCAGGGCAGCTGGAGCAAAGGTCACAGGATTACAGACTGGGTAAGACTGGAAGGGATCATAGTGTGTCATCTGGTCCAGCCTCCCTGCTCAAACAGTGTCATCTCAGAGCATGGCACACAATTACATGCAGATAGGTCCTGAGTATCTCCATTGTGGGAGACTCCAGAATGCCTGTCTAGGCAGTCTGTTCCAGTACACAGTCACCCAGACAGCAAAGAAGTTCTTCTCATATTCAGGTGCAATTTCCTATGCATCAGTTTCTGCCATTGCCTCTTGTCCTATTGCCCAGCAGCACCAAGCAGAGCCAGACTCCATCCTCTTGATACCCTCCCTTCAGTTACTTACAGACATTGATGAGGTCCCCTTTTGGGTGCCTCTTTTCCAGGCTGAACAGGCCCAGCTCTCAGCCTTTCCTCATAAGAGAGATGCTCCAGTCCCTTAATCATTCACTGGATCAGCTCCATGAGCTCCATGTCTCTCTTGTACTGAGGAGCCCAGAACTGGACACAACATTCCAGGGGCTGAGTTAGAGGGGCAGGATCCCTTTCCTTTACTGGCTGGCAGTGGTCTTCTTTAATGCACCCCAGGACACCACTGGCCTTCTTGGCCATGAGGGCGCTGCTGGCTCATGAACAGCTTGTTGTCCCCCAGGATCCCAAAATCCTTCTCCGCAGAGCTAATTTCCAGCAGGTTGACCCCCAGTCTGAACTGGTGCCTGGGGTTATTCCTCTCCAGGTGCATTTACCTTCATTAATTTCAGGCAGTTCTCTGCACATCTCTCCAGAGATTTTGCTTGGGGAAAATGGCCACCCCTCTGCTGCCCTGACATCCAAGAGCTGGAGACAAAAGCAAGAACAGCTTCCACAGCCTAGAATTAGGCAGGGGGAGCCCTAAGACCCCCTTCCTACACACATTCTCTTTTCCAGCTGGAGGCTCTGGGATCCATCGACAGCTGAACAAGGAGCCAGCCTTTGGTGCAGAGTACAGATCCAAGGTGAGGTATCCATGGGGTTGCTGGGTTTGGGTGGGGGGACGCTTGGACTTTGGTGGGGCAGGAAAAGCACCATTTGTGTTGGGAGTCTGGTCCAGTAGCACCAAGGGTGGAGGGGATCTCTGCTCCAAGAGGAGCTGCCAAACACTCAGTATCTCTGAACACTGCCAGCCCATTTCAAAGTTCCTGTCCTATCCTTGCCATGGACAGTTCCTGCTCACTGTTCAAAGCAGGTGTCTGTAGCATCGTCTTGGTGGGAAATCAGCTCCCAGGGCAGTGTGCTCAGCTGGCACCCCACTGCAATACAGTCTTTGGGATAGCAGGGTGGCAGGGTTGCATTAGAATGGGATGCACGCTTCTTCCCTCGTGCTGCATCTTCTCCCATGTCGCTGTCTCCCACAGAAAGGTAAAGGTGACGTGAAGAAGAAGGGCCAACTCGACCCCTATGCCTACATCCCCCTGAACAGAGCTAAACTCAACAGAAGGTGAGGCTAACTAGGAAGGGCACAGGGGTGGGAACAGGTTTGATCCTGCGTTTTGTTAGGGTTTCTCGGTGGGTTTGGGAGCTCCCTGTCATCTGCTGTGCCACTCCTTGCGGAGTCTGGAGCAGCATCCCCGTGCACTAGGTGTGCTCAGTGCCTGCACCAACCCAGCTTCTGCTCCTTGCTCCCTCCAGGAAGCGGGCAAAAATGCAGGGCCAGTTCAAAGGCCTGATGAAGGGAGCCCAGCGTGGGGCCAAGGCTGGCCGCAGGAACCGTCTAAAGTCCCAGCGCTCCTGAGGAGACTCAGGTGCTTGACCTACTCCTACCTAAGGACACAGCATCCTGTGAGTGGAAGAGCTGGGGGTCCTCTTGAAGGTGACCTCCGTTTGTTTGAGACTCCCTGGGAAGCCACTTGGATGTATTATGGACTGATGGCCCTTCTGTGCCTGGATAAAGATGCTGGGTTGCCTGGTACAGGCATGGGTGTGTGTGTGAGAGAGCAAGTAACATGTAAAGAATTCTCTATATTGATAAATACCCTCTGTTCTTACCCAGCCCAGATTCCTCCTCTCCTTCCCTTCAGAGCTTGCATAACTGTGCTCTGCCTCCTGTCCGTGTGCAGCAGGTCCGTCTGTTGCTGCAGGGCTGCTTCCCGCAAGGCTGCATCATGCGGGGCTCAGGCCAGCATCAGCCTGGACTGGGAGCCAGAGCTCTCTGTCCCACACTGGGCTTGCCTGGAGGCTGCCAGGGGCAGCACTGTGGCACAGAGCAGTGGGGCACACGTGCAGTAGGGCTGAGGCATGGACTTGCCACAGAGCAAAGCCACAGAGGATGAAGTCCTTACAACCAGCTTTCTTTAATAAACTCCTTGGCTGGCTCTTCTGCCCAAAACTGTGGCCAGGGAATCTGTGCCATGTGTGAAGTGTCTGCCATTTGGCCACTGGACACTTTTCCCATATCAGCCATGCCTGATGGTGGGGCAGGAACAGTTCACTGCAAATTTCTTCAAACTGGCTGGAAAACTGCTCCAGCAAACCTCTGTGCCTTGCCATTTCTATTACCTTTGAGAGCTGAGGAAAGCTCTTTGCTCTGACCACTTCCTGCCAGCTAGACCTGTGCAGCACAAGTAATACTGGACCTTTATAGCTGCTCAGCCCTGTCACATTGGCCTGAGCATCTGGTTTTGCCCAACTACTTCTATGCTGAGCCCAAAAGATGGTGCTTGGCCAAAGCGTGCTGAAGAGAGCAGAGCTGAGGGTACTGGATACGTTGCTTGCACTGCAAAGAACACGTGTTGGTGAATGTAGATGGCTTTCTCTTCCTCTTCCATGTTAAAAAGCCTTCAGCCCTTTGTTATTTCCTATTGTGGCAGCTTACATGCTGGAATTGCAATGCTTCTCAGTTCTCTAATAAGCTAAAGGGATTGTGCTTGTTCAGTCTCTTACTGCAGGCTTCTTTCTGGAGGCTGCAAATCCAGTTTTGTGACTTTCTTATGTGCTTGGTTTTTTTTTTTTCAAGATCCTTTTAAAAGCCTGGGATGGAGGAGGAGCTCTTGTACTGATACTGGTCCTGCCTTGTCAGGAATGCTGTTCCATTTGTGCTTTCCCACCCAGGGCTCTCACTGGGACCCTTGAGCCCCAGGACCATGTTGAGGTGCTGCTGCTCATCCTGCCAGAAGGGAGCTGACAGCCTGGCCTATGGGATAGGCTTCTCCAGCAGCACCTTATGACCAGGAGCTACACTCATCTTCCTCTGCTGCCTGCATCCTGGGCCTGATGCCCTCCCCTCCCCTGAGAGCAGGACAGGGGGAGACAGGCACCAGACACCTTCTGAGACACCAACACCTGTAACCTGTGGCTCTAAGCCCAGCGGAGCTATGTCTTCCTGCTTTCCCTTCTCTCCTTGGAGACAGGGCCTGGAGCTGTAGCTACTTTATTTAGGAGCTCCAGCTTACTCACTGTATTGTTCTTCATTTGCATGTTGCTGCTTAAATTAGTGCATGCCTGCATGGAACAAAAGAGTATTAGCACAGAGGATGGTGTTCACCTGAGCCGGTGTCCAGAGAACAGATTCTACTGCAACAACATCTTGTTAATCAGCTAATTAATCATGTAATGCAATGGAAACCCTGGGTGTGGAGATGTCATCCTGCCTGAGGAGGTTGGCTGCAAGTCAAACCTGCTCCCCACCAGCAGCTGTCCCTGGCAGGGAGCAGAGCTGCACTGTGGGGGCCCACAGGAGCCTTACCACAGCTCTCTGATATGGGCAGGGTCAGGGGTGGTGTGGATCCTGCCTCCTGCAGCTGCCTGCCACAAATATTTTGCAGTTACCCATGGAGAAGCACAGGTTGGGGTCCTGGAGAGATGCTTGGCTTTTGCTGCTCAAGCTGGGAGGTGGCTTGAAGGCTATTTGTTCACCCAAACACTACTGTACTGTAGCTTCTTCCCACAAATGCCAGTGTTGAGCTACACTTACATATGCCATTGTCACAAAGGGTTCCTAACCCTTGCAGATACCAGCCTGAGGAGAGGCTGGCAGGACTAAAAGGTTGCCCTCAGTGCTGTCTAGGTGTCCCCTGGCTTGGCTGGGACAGTTGCAAATGCCTACCCTGATTCTTAAAGCTTAAAATCAGGGACAGGTGTGCCCTATGGGGCTGTGCCCACCCAACATCCAGATGGACCACCATCCTCCAAGCACACTGCAGCACCTTTCAGGGTTCCCCAGTTCAGAGTTGGGATTCCTCCCATATATGGTGCAGGGATGGGAAAACCCTCCAGGGGACAGCAGTATACGAGAAGCTTAGGTGTTTAAGCTGAAATGATTGGCAGCAAGATAATTAAGTGTGGAGGTTCAAAATGCCAAGGGACCACTCCAGCTGAAATCTAGTCAATTAAAAAAATACTACGTTAATTCCTAGTCCCCTCAGCACTCTGATCTAGAGTTTAAATTGTTTCTAAATTGTCTGTCTTTCTGTAGTCGCTACCTGAGCACTGCAGATGCAGCAAGTGTGCAGGGCCACAGGGACCCTTACTGTGGGCAAGCCAGGTGCTTTCACCCACAAAGGGCGAAAAAGGAATAAAACTGCTCTACCAATGTCTATGTTCTCTAATTTGTCCTTGATGGAGAGCAATGATAAATACTCAAGCCGAGATGGGAGTTGCAGTTTATGGGATAACTCGTGCTTCTTGGAGCATTTGGTGCGGCCTCTGCAGGCCCGGGGTCCATCAGTCCCCGTGTGGGTTTCCTTGCCATGAAATGGCTGCGGGTCCCGCTCTGCAGCTGCGGGCCGAGGCTCGGGGTGCGGGGGTGCTCAGCACCGCGGCGGGCAGCGCCCAAGGCCTGCGCCGCCGGCCTACAACTCCCAGCGCGCCGCGCGCGTGGCCGTTCCCCCACGCCCGCCCCCTCGTGCGCGCGGATCGGCCGTTGCCCGTTCGAACCGGCCAATAGCGGCGGGGCGGTGCTGGCCGCAGCCAATGGCGTCGCGCGGCGGGGCGGGGCGGGGCCGAGGGGGTGGTGCGGCGGGCCAATGGGCAGGCGGAGCGGCAGGTATGAGATGGCGGCGGGAGCACCGGCGTCCGGCCGTGGCAGGTAGGAGCAGGATCCCGGGCACCCCTTCGCCCCGTCCTGGGCCGGCGGCGTGCAATCCTCGGCCCCTCCCCGCCGTGTTCCTGGTCGGGCACCTCGCACCAGCCGGTGGGCAGGCGCCGGCCTGTGCGCCTCGGCCCGCCCATTGCGGCGCTACCCGTGCAAGCAGCGCCGTCGCTGTTCCCGCTGCCGCGCTGCCCGCCTGTGCCCCAGCACCTTAACGGAGCTGTCCGGCTCAGTGTTCCGGCGGCTCTGGAGCTCGGCCGAGCCGCCGCGCAGTCCCGCGGGGGTCACGGTAGGACCCCGTATCCCCGCGGGGCCCGTGTCCCCGCGGGCTGGGCAGCGGGAGAGCGCTCCCCGCAGCATCCCGTTGCTGCATTGCGGGGAAGCGCCGCCCGCGCCTCTGCAAGGGGAGAGATCCCGCTCCAGCCGCCCGGCCCGGGCAGGGGGTGTTCCCGGGGGGGTGACGAGGCGCCGTGCAGCTCTGCCCGGCCCCGCTGCTGCGGGGGCCCCGCCGGGCTGCGCCTGGGCTGCCTCGCTCCTCCTGCAGCCTCAGAGCCGGCGCCGAGCGCTTGGCAGTTGCGGGCTTTGGTAGGGTGATGGCACTATATAGACTTTATTCGCATCCAGCCCTCCTTCTCCTTTGCTTTGTCCGCTCTGCGCGCGTTATTCTGGCTTTCCAAACACACAAGCGATGTCAGCTTCACGTAATTCACCTTTAGCACACACTTCCGTATGCATCACCATTCTGTTACTGCTGCAATAAAATGGCAAGGGCTGCATGAGCACCTCGCTAGAGCAGTGCTGTCGGCTGACTGTTAAAAGGCTGCAGTATCTTTTTTTTTCCCTCTTTTTTTTTTTTTTTCCCCTGTATGTGTAGCTGCAAACTGAATATCCTTTGAATGGTAATTCTTGTGGATAAATAAATACAGTTGAGGGCTGAGCCAGATTCACAGCTGGTGCCATCCTGTTCTCTGCTGACTGGGACCCATCCCGATGGCCCTTGCTCTGCTTATCTGGGGGCACTGCTGTGGTGCCTGGGTTGGGGCAGAGCATTGTCCTGGAAGGAGGGATGAAGAGATGGTGCTCATTGTGGGGTGTTTGGGCAGGGAGTCCCTAAAATGCTGGACCTGGTAAAGGGATGAGTATGCTCAGTGCAGCTGATACTTAAAATGCCCTTTTGGATAAAGCATTTTTAACATGGCCTGGATCAGCCTAAATGACTACATTTATTTTTTTTCCATGTTGGCAGTTGTCCTTAGGAGCTATTCCCCTGCTCTTTATCCCCCACCCCTCTGCAAGTGATTATGTTAATGCAAACCCTGAAGTACAAGTTTTCGTCCAGCACTGCCTGTTACCCACAGGTAGCGCTAGAAAATCGATCTCTTGCTTTGCTGGTCTATCACCACACAGACCACAAAGCTTGCTTTTTTCATGCTTTTGCCCCTATTTCCTCTCATCTGGAGAGAAGGACAAGTTAGCTAGTAAAGCTTGCATGCTGTGCATGTGGTATTACAGCATGCTGACTTAAAGACTGGAATTAAAAGCTGGTTGTCCTAAACTCCTTACCAAATGTTACTGAACATGACAAAAGATGATTTGTGTGGGTCTCTCTCTTCTGTTTGTGGTCTCTCTAACCTCTGCCTGGTTCTTCATAACTGAGAGTGAAGATTGCAGTGTGCCAGAGTGCTCAGTTTCAAAAGAGAAACATCTGTCTGTTTAATGAATGCATTTAATGTCCGACTCAAGCAGTGCCTAAACGCTTTGCCAGGCACTCGTGTCAGCCATTTGATACGGCAGGGCTGGGATGAGCGGAAGGGAAAAAGCCATGGGTCTGGAGGAAGCTGGAAAAAGCCATAAGGCATCTTGATAGAGTGGCACTGCACAACTGGACAGCAAGAGCTCACATTGTAAACAGGTTATGAAAGGAGACACAGTTGCCATCTGTGTTTTACTGGCAATGGGAAAATGTTCACTGTAAACATGACTTAATGGCAAAAAATCAAAGTGACTTGCTGAGGGTCAGGCAGAAAAAATGGTTGATTTCAGAGTTAAAGCCAAGTCTGAACACATGGCTACTTTTCTCTGAAGATAGCCTGGGAGCTGGGGACAATCTTATTCAAACATTCCCTTTTCCACAGCCCTCATGAGAATCTTTGAGATCTAGACTTGAGTTTGGCCCCCTACTCAGTCCAAGTCCTGTGAGGTACACATCTGAACCGACCTCAAGGCCGTGTTTTATTTGCAGTATTTTTGTATGTTTGCATGTAACACCCTGTCCTGTTCCCATCCAGGGTGGAATGGGCTTTGACAACAGGATCCTTGTTCTGCTACACTTCAGTTTATTGTCTGTTTGCATGAAGGGGGAGCATTGCTTCCCACATAGCCCAAAGCAGCGTCTGGGTCTCCTTGCCAGCCTGGTCGTTGCCTTGTTGCTGTGTGCACATTTACATGCCTATGAAAATGTCACAGAGCTTCGTTATCACTCCTTTAAAGGTGCCTGGGCACTCAGTTCCATCTGAAACTGAAGCGCTGAGTGCTGGACACTGCTGGGAAATCAAATGCCTTGTCCTAAAGGTCAAAAGTCCTCAGCGTGTGTTGGTTTAGTAAGTGGCGTGAACAGATGGGAAGGAGATGGGGCAGGGTGGAAATGTTGGCTAATATCAAATGGTTGCACTGAAGTCAAGTCCGTCTTGGAAATACTGTCCCTCTGTATGTTGGCTTGGGCTCCTGGTCACAGCTGAGGCCTTATATTTTGCAGTTGTTTTGGACCTAGTTCTTTCTGTAGGATTTCATTTTCACTTGCCCTTTAGCTGGAGGCAGGAGCAGCCTCTGCTGGGTGCAGGCACAGCTCTGCTGTGCTGCTGCTGTGCAAGCTGTTACCAAACCTGCGCTGTGATCCTAGGGGCTGACACCATGGTCCCAAGTCACAGGGGTCTTGGAGTCAGCATGGGCAGAGAAATGGGAAGAAATGTGACTGCTTGGTGGGATAAATTTGGTTGATGTTTTTCAGAGCTTCACAGGTCTGCTGTGTGTGTCCCTGGCCTCTCATCCTGGTAATGCATTACACTTACTGTGGTGTCTGACAAGAGCATTGGACGCTTTGCTCCAAAGTGCAAAACCCTCATTCCTTGACTCCTGGCCTTTCTCACCTCTACACTAGGTAATTGCAATTAAGCTATCTAGAGTTTCCTCATAAATTTTATTTTCAGAAACTGTAGATAGCAGGGAATGTGATAAGCTGCTTAATAATTGCCTGCCAGCTGGCTTACAAGAACTTTTAATGTGTTTGCTTTTGGCCTATAAAGCTCTAATAATTTGGAGTCCAGCCAAAACATCCTTTCTTCTTGAACGGTAATATGGCAGCTCTGATTTTCAGAGGCAGGAATTTCTCAGGGGAAATGGCATTAGTTTTCCTTTTTGTTTTTCTGGAGCTCATACTCAAGGTTGAAACATAGCTTTATGGTTTGGGACTTCCATATGGGCATTCCTATAGCCCTGCTTGCAAGCTGTCATATAGCAGGAGACAAGCATGCTGTGGCTCTCTGTGCCTTGGAGAGCAGGAAGCCTTTTAGGGAACATCCTCACAAGCTCTCAGGGGTTCCTGGAACTCTCCTCACACACATGCCACTCTGCGTTCTCTTGAGTGGCCCCTGGAGCAGTGTATAAATATATCACAGTTCCCTGGGCTCTGCAGTGGGTTGATCCAGACAGAGATGAACTGTCAGGCAGGATGGGAAGAGAAGCTGTATCTCACCAGAGTTGCATAAAGTGACACTATAGCTTATTGTCATATGAATTCTGGTATCTGTGTACAATATTCCAGTTTTTGACATTCTAGCCTGCCCAGATCCCCTTCAAAAGCCCTAGGTCCCCACACTGCTCAGTTTGGTGAGTTAATTGGGCTGCTTTGTGCATCTCTGTCTCTCTGGTACCACATGCTGTGCTGCTCTGTGGTGGGCCCAGCCTGTTTATCTGTGTGCCTCGGCAGCCCTGACCAGATGTCACCAGCTTATTTAAATGCTGGCATGCATCCAGGTGTTCCTCATCACAATTCCAGCTTGTAAGAGTTTACACATCTGGAACAAGGGATGTGGCCTCTGACATACTCAGTGGTGTCTGCAGAGGATTGCTGATGAGGAGGGATTTGATGTGCTGTCATCCTTTGCAAACACCACTGTGATACAAAACACAGATGCAAGGATGCAGCTTGTTCACTGCACCTCTGGAGCGTTGTGAAATTACAGAATGAACAAAACCAAGAGCTGTGATTCCTGGGTACCTTTGTCCTCTGTATTTGCTAGGCTGTGACTACAAAACCTCACCAGCAGTACTGCGGGGAGCTGGCTGTGGGTCCTGACCCAGGTGTCAGTATCCTCTCAGTCCAGAAAAAGCAACTGCAGTCAAGTAAACCTGTGAGTGTTGCAGCACACTGTACTCAAATTATGGCGCTTTGCTCAAGCACCAGTCTACCAACTGATAGTGGGATGGGATTCCTATATGTGTTCCGGGCACCAGCTGGTGCTACCAATTTTGGGTATTATTCTGTGGGAGGGCTGGAGGAAAACATCTGTCCTGCCTTGCTGGGTTGCTCTGAGTTCCCAGACTGGTTGCTACAATAGCTTGTCAACTTTGCTGTGTTGGAGCTACTGGACTGAGAAGCATCTAGATGGTGTATCTTTGCTGGTCTCTGAACTCCATTTCATCCTGCCTCTGAAGGATGCTCTAGGGCTCTTACCTTCAAGAGTAAGGGTGACAATCAGAGGTGCATGCAGCAATTTCGGAGTGCTAGAGGCCAAGGAGGTATAGGTAGGACTGGGCCATGCCTCTTATTGACTTCCAGTACACTCAACATGGGGAAGTAAAGAGGATAAAGACACTTTAAAATGCGAAGAGCAAGGGAATGCTATCATTATTGGCAGCTGGAAAATACCCACTGGCACACTGGGGATACAGCAGACACATTTGGTGGGAAGTGACTGTGAGGCTTCCTTGGGCTGCATCCCACCCTGCAGTGAGGGTCTGGATGTGCCACACAGTGCCCTGTGGCACTGCTGGCTTGTCTCTGCCTCACCAGCGGCTCCCAGCCAGTGTGTGGAGCTCAGCTCTTGCCTCCTCAGCCCCATGTCCCAGCCGTCCCTGCCTGATAGCTTTCAAACCAGCTCCTTTGTGCTCAGTCCCATGCCACCCCTTGCACAGAAGCTGGATTTCTTCTAAATGTCTGCAGTGTGACCTGATTATTTTTCCTGTCCTTCCTCGCCCTCCTTTTTAATAGTGTCTACAGAAAAGCTGGCAGAGTTCAGTTATATCAGTCATGCTGACTGATAGTGCTGCCTCTTCTCTTGGGATTCCTTCTCTTTTCTGTCCCTCCAGCATTCATTTCAGATTTAGCTATCAGCCCTCTATAGACAGGGTATTGCCTTTGTTCTGTTTGTACAGCACGGAGCACAGCGGAGTCCCCAGCTGTGACCGAGGTTCCCAGTGCCACAGTGATAAAAGTGAGCAGATCAGTAACGAGAAGAGGCAGCTGCTGCCATCTAAAAAGATTCCATTTTGGTGCTGGTTTCAGTGAAATCAGGATTGGATCTAAGGCTCTTCTATTGCTGCTCCCAGTAGGAGTTTATATTAAAATAGATACACAAGTGCATTGACAGTCATGAGAATCAGAGCAGCATTCCTATTTAACGCTGTTCGACTGTGTTAGTCTGATCTTAAGGCAGAGCTTGCAGATCTTTAATGTAAAATTGCTGGATTTCTTGTGGTAGCTGCCTTTCTGCATTTTTACAGGTCTTGGGTAGTCAGCTGAGCCATCACAGAGTGTGGCAGCATCCAGACCTGTGGTGGTGACACTGGGAAGGAGACTTGATGAGGAGCAACGCACTGAACATGCAGTTCCTCTCTAAGGCACCCCTTGGTTCTTTCCCTCATAGCACTAGAAGGCATCTGGATGCTCTGATGTTGTGATGGCTGATTGAAGTACTGCTTGATTGACTTTAAAATATTCCAGTGGCTATTATTAAAAATATCACAAAGAATTCACTCAGGTCAAACTCGAGAAATTTCATGCTGAAATGCAAATTTCTTGATGTTTCACATATATCAAGCTGTCTTGCTACTGCTGTTTTCTTTGACGCTGGTAATATATTGCATTTTCATTTTCTTCCAAAGCACAGACCCCCCACCCCTCCCAACCCTTTTATCTTTTCAGATAGGTCCATCTTCTCCAGATTCTCATCACAGATGTGTAGCCAATGTTGCCAAGATCTACTCTGAGTCCTTTACTGACACAGAATTTGCATTCATAGATGATAGCAGTGACATGGATAACCAATATACCTGATTTCCAAAAGGTGGCCAGGAGTTGCATTAGTTCCAGGTTGTTGAGCACAGGCTACCATCACATAACAGCAGCTTTCTTAGCCAGCTCCTTGCTGTTTAAATTGTATATTATTATCTGGTTCTCATAGCCAAAAGGCTGAATCACTCTGTGTAAGCTATTTAAATGTGAAGAAAGCAAAGCAAAAATTAAAAAGGCAGTGTTATCTCATAAGGCTTACTTGTGTCGAGGCTAGAGACAGTAGGCAGGGATTGGCACCCACTGTGCTGTGCACTGTGTACTCATCACAAAAAGACTCGGCCCCTGAAGACTTTATGAGTATAACCCTGGGCAAAAATTTTTCAGAGGCAAATCAGTCATCCTATGAAGATTTAGGGTGCCAAGTCTGAGGCCTGAATGTGATCTTTGTTACACCATCTTGCAAGAATGTCAGTCTGAAGTACAGCCCTCAAAGCAACTTTAACTGTGAAGTCACTTCTAATGTCTCTGCAGCCCATTCCCATTAGATTACTTTTATTTTTTTATTCTTTTTTAATCTAGGAAATAATTTGTCGTCTAGTCCTTTTGTACTTAAAATGATTCCATATAATTCCACTATGGTTCTTTCATCTCTTTGCAAAATCTGGGATGGCTCCTATCTGGCTCTGAAAATACTGTCTTCAGACATCCTCATTAATTGATTCCTTACTCTGGCACAATGTAGGAAACAATGCTACTTCTCCCTCCCTGGGGAAATCCGAGCCTGTTCGCATCTGTCCCATGTCCCTTTGTGCTTAGCCAGGCAGAGAATTGTTCATGTTTTGTGTTCTTCAGCCCTGCCTGCTTATCACCCTGCTCTTAATATTTGGTAGCAGCCTGTCTCTTTCTTATAATCTTAAGATTTTGTTACTATAGAGGGAGATTTTTTTCTATTATCTTGCCTTACTTTCCAAAGTTCTTTAATCCTTTTACTCCTATATGGTAAAACTTGTCTACTGTGGTGTGTCTGAAGCATTAGGGCCTTAGTGATGACATACAAAGTGTGCAAAATGGCACTGGAGATGGATTTTGCCCACTGAATTAGGCACATCAGGCTCCTCTGAAATCTTTAGCTTTCAGTGTATCCACTTTCCCAGCTAGACAAACACAGCTGATGCCTTGCCCCAAAGGTAACTCTTCCTTTACTTTCTTTCTTGCCTTCTGTTCTCCTTATGCTCTATTTTGTGTTTCTTGAACCTTTCTTCTGTCACATGTGTAGACTTAAAACAATATCAAATCTGTGAAAGCCACTAAACCAGCTCCATCTCACCTATCCAAATGCAAGCTTGTTGCCATGTGAGCTAATCTGCCTGCTTGAACAGCTCTTGCACCACAGGTTTGATCACCAGATTTTGGCAGTTAAAGTCTCATTTTTGTCCTGGTTTCCACGGCATTTCCCTGGCCTGGATCTAGTTACCTTAGGGATTAATTGATCCATCATGATTTTGACCTCCTGCACCATCCACTCCCCATGAAATGATGGGGCTGTCATGCCTGAAGCAAAAACGTTGTGTGTGACAGACAGCTTTCTTTGTGACTTGGCCGGGATCACAGGCTTCGCCTCTGAAGGATACTAGAATGGCAAGAATCTCAGCACAATATAGGACCCATTTTTTTTAATCTGCTGTCTTAATCACAACCCTAGTAGAACGAGGTTTTATTATTCATTGGGATTTGATTATGTTCATGAGACTGGAGAGGAAGCTATTTATTCCTTTATTTTATTGTCTTTGACGTGTCGTAAAGCAATCTGAGATCACAGCATATAGAAAATATAACTCTGTAATTGCAAGCAAGGCAAAAAAAAAGGCAATAAACTCCATGAATACATGTTTGTCTCCCCTTTGCTGCTGTTATATAAACTGTGAGTGTAGGTAGAGTACATCCATCTCTCTTTTTTAACAGGAAAACAGCAGATGGGGCACATGGCTCTTTCTGAAGGTTATGGTGTGTGCAGCAGTGAGGATTGGCAGGGTTATTGTGTGTAAAGCCAGTGGGGGCTTTATCTTTGCTCAGAAATGGGGTTTGCTTCACATTTCCATTTTGATTAGCAATAATGATACAAAGGCAAATTTTCTGTGCAAGGAAGAGCTGCTAATAAAGTGACCTTTCAAAATTAAGTAGCTCATTGAAGTGCTATATCACAATAAGCGTATACAAGGCTGGTCCCAGCTGCAGCAGGCAGGGAAACTGGATGGGAATCCAGAGAAACGTGGAACGGGAATCCTGAAGTGGATGAACGGCACACGGTGGCACAGCAATGGTAGCAAAGAGCAATGGCCAGGTGGTGTTTCCAGCCCTGAGGGGCTGATTACGTGCTATGTCTTTGAAAGGATCTGTAAGTGTGAAAGGCAGGCTGCAGAGAGTGTTTCTAGGAAGGTTTTTGAGCACGGGGTTGTGAAGTTAAGGGACTTGGCTATTGTCCTGCCAGTGCTGTAACATCGGTTGTGCTTGGATGCTGTTGGGAATGTGTTTGCATGGCTTTACTCATGGTAAACACAGGGTAGACTTGGAACTATTTTGTGGATTCCTCTTGGATACAGGTGGAAAGCACTTAATACCACGCTGGTCCTAATTCAAAACCCTGGTTTCTATGTAGGAATTATTTGCAGTTAAACTCCAGCTACGCAGTCTTTGGCAAGAGACATGAATCAATTTGTCCAGCTTTTCTTTTCTGTTTTGTCCCTGTGTGAAGGCTGATGCCCAGTGTGTGCCAAGGGGGCCTTTCAGACCCAATAATGCGCCCTTGTGTCTCGTAGCATGCGTGGAATTTGCATAGGCTGTGCTGGGACAGGCAGGTTTCTTTTGTTGCTGGAAACAAGGAGCAAGTTCTTTTCCCTGTCTCTGCTTCCTAATGCCTCTTCAAAAGCTCTCAGCACTCATGTAAGAAATTTACTTTTTTCTATTTATTTTTGCATTAAATGTCGTTAGACTTTGTGCAACTTGTAACACAGGCTGTGCAGAGAAGTCGTGTCAGTCAGTGCTAGATGACAAAATTGTTTAATTTTCTTTCTGTGAATCTAGATATCTAATTGTCAGAGGGAAGAGATAATCTGTGATGCTTGATGTAACTGCTGCAAAATATTTGCATATCTTCTCTGTGGGGAAACAAAACTGCTAGTGAGTGAATAACAGTGCACGGATCATTGCAGGCAGGGTCACTGGGCCTATACACTTGCTATTAACCCTTCTCAGGATCTGTATTGCCACAGAATGAGTTGTCATGGGTTTCAGGCAAAGGGCTTGCTCCACATTATGGGCAGAGCTGGCACTTGTTTGTGCATTGTAGCTCTATGCAATGAAATGCGAATATGATCAGATCAATTGGCAGTTGCTTTTTGGCAGCTGATACCGAATTGTTGCATTTTGGTCTTGATTTATTGCAGATAACAAACTGCTGAAAAACAGGCTGGGAGGTGCTCAGCAAAATATGGCCCCCATTTGGAGTCGGCAGTGTGCTTGCTAGGCCACTGAGCCAGGCAGCTGGGAGCCTTTAAGAGCTTTCTAAAATTTTAGATGACCTGGCAGACTGCCTTGCAGTCTGCCTTGCAGACCTTCTTCCTCTCCATCCTCTTGAAGGCGTCTTTGGCATCCGTGGAGAGCAGTGGCAAGGGGAGGGGGGGTTTGGTATGGATTCTCACGATGCAAGAGTTGCTGAGAGCCTCCTTTCCTCTTGTTTCAGCAAGTATCTTTCTTCTTGTGGAGCCCGAGTCCCAGCTTCTGTTCTCTTATTCTGATCACGCGTCCTGGAAATCCTTGAGATAGTCTTTCAGGTCAAAAATGTACAGCAGTAGCTCAGATAACTGTTGGGTTCACAGATAATGTGTGGAGCTGGGCTGGAGTTCAGGTGACTTGCCAGTATGTGCTTTGATGTCATCCTGTCATGAACTACTGTCACTTTACATCAGAACAGGAAGTTGCTGAGGTCTCTGAATTAGTAGTGAAGGGTTCTGTTGCTTGAGCCAATGGATGTGAGGTTCAGTGGGCTGCAAACGCTTTCTGTGGCAGCTGTGGTGAGCAGGGATGCCCAGCACGGTCTGAACACAGTGGTATGGCCTCTACCCTTCAGTAGTGAGGAGAGGAAGATCAAGGTGCTCCAGCCTTCTGTAGAAAAGCTTGTTTTGAAGGGAAAGCCTTTATGGGCTCAGGGGTGTTCAGCAGAGCACTTGCGATCCCCCAGGTGCCACACTGCATCTAAGGGACTGATGTGATCCCTGGTACATAAGCACAGCATCCCTATTTACTGTGCACTTGGCAGCTGCTCTTGGAAAACGGTGTCCAGTGAGAACTCACAGCTGAGGATGGATGTAAAAAGAGTGGAAAGTATTATATAAGAGCTAAAGAATGCTTAAGGAATTGGAGAATGTCACAGGGTGAACACATGCAGTATGTGGAAGCTGAGTGGGTAGGCATCTTCTTCCCAGAGCCCTGGAAGAACTGGCACACCCATTCCCAAAGCCACGCTATCACTTCATAGCTGAGTATGAAATCAGGACAGTAGCTCATGACTCGATAATAATGACACTAATCCTCACCTTTAAGTAAAAGAATGGCGGGAGAAGCAAGCTGGGCAACTCTAGCTTGCGGGCTTGACTTCAGAAACGTGAAAATGTTTGAAACAGTGGTGGGAAGATGGTAATGGAAGACCTAGAGGTAGATGGAAATTGGGATAAAAGTTAAATATGAGTATTAAGAGTGCTGATTAACATGAGATATCTCTTTGATAACACTTTGATTTGATTTTCAACATGGTGAAGTGTACCTATCCTCTGGTAGGGTCATGTACCTGTTCTAGATAACCCTTAGCAGAGCAGTGTCTTGGGTGCATCCCCTTTCCCATGCCACATGAGAAGCTATGAAATGAAGAAAGTATGTGTCAGTAGAGAATAGAGAGGTCAGATAAAGGGCATGAAGAGGTGAAACAGAGGTAAGAACTGGATGAGCTGAAAAGGGGTGGTCTAGGTGAAAAGTTAGTAGGGGTTCCTCAAGGACTGATCTTGCATGGCTCATGACAGTGAGTTCTCACTTGCTGCAGAGTCATGCGGAGCTGGCAGAGAGCAGTAACCAAAGGGTTGGCAGCATGTCACCTGGGAGCACCCACAACAAAACTGAGGGTTCAGTGGTACTGCACGTTTATGACCTTAAAAACAAAGTCCCGGGACATGGGAACTATCTATTTGTTGATAGAAAGGTAGGTAGGATAGAATGGCAAGGGGAACTGATGAGTATAAGCTGGCCATGAAAAGATTGAAATTGTTCTTCAGACTTTCAGGCCACTGGGAGTGAATTTCCCACTGGGGAAGAAGGGAGATAAAACGAGACTTATTTACGACTTAAAGCAATAAGTTAATGTAAAATATTGGGTATTATATAATACCATCTCTGCCAGAGCTAGTAGGATGTAGATACAGTGAAACAAGTAGTAGAGATGTAGAGTAGTGAAAGTTTTCACTGGGTGTTGCCATGTGTTGCCTATGTCATCATCATGCTCTGGAGTGCTGGCTAGTCTTAGGCTGTGTTGTACAAACAGTCCAGAAATTATTTTGCTCCATAGGGAAATGTAACTGTGCTGTGCTGAGCACTCACCAAAGTCAGACAGTGCTGTTGGTGTAGGCTGGTAGCTCCTGTCAGCAGATGTCTCCTTCAGGGCAAACCAGCTGGCTGTAAAAACCAAAGTGATGAGGAGTTACTGTATTTTTTTTTCCTCTTTCCCTTTTTCAGTGATGCCATCTGCAATTTTGTCATCTGCAATGACTCCTCCCTCCGCAGCCAGCCGATCATCTTCAATCCTGACTTCTTTGTGGAAAAGCTGCGCCATGAAAAACCAGAGGTGTTCACAGAGCTGGTTGTCAGCAACATTACCAGGCTCATTGATTTGCCTGGGGCAGAGCTGGCCCAGCTCATGGGAGAGGAGGACCCAAAGCTGCCTGGGACAAACAGCACAGCCGCTGGATTTTTTCGTTCTCTGATGTCTCTGAAGCGCAAGGGTGAGTATGGATGGCACGAAGTCTGGTGCCCGCCCTTAGAGCGCTGCTGTCATCATTTGTTACACTCAGTTTACAAAACTTTTAGCCCGTAGTTTTGAGCTTGTATGGAATGCTTAATACTATGGTTTGGTAATCTCTGGGGATGGCACTTCTAGAAAGGAGCAAAACAGGCCAGGAAATTGATCCCGGAAATGCCCTACACTTTGAGAATACCTTTCTTCTGGGATTGTTGCTGTGGTGTATGTCGAGTTGGCTTCAGTGGGTCAGCTGCCCACTGTGCAGCTCAGAAATCTGTAAACATCTTCCATCCAAATGCCAGTGCTGCTCTGATCCACATCCCAATCCAGCAAGTCAGTGACAAAGCTCTGCAGACTGACTCATGAAGCCCAGTGTCAATGCTGGGAGGTGACACATGTTTCTTTCTTAGATGAGCATTCCACCCGAGTTTTCTTCTTCTAAACTGACTGTTCTTATCTTCTCTCAAGTTCAGCTGTCTTGGTTGTGAAACATTAGCCCCAGGCCCTTCTCAGAATTCTTCGAGTGTGGTTGTGTTCAGTTCCTTTCCTCTTCAATGGCTGGCATTTACCACTGTTTTGTTGAAACTAAAAGAGTGTTCTAGGTGTGTTTGTGTCTTCTTCCACCTTTGCCCACACTCAAGGGGAGCCTGGTTCTCCTGATGAGTTCAATTAAACCTTCTCACTCATCTAGACAGAAGCAGCCTCCATCTGGGCCCCTCACATTCCTCCTCAGCTCTGGTTTCCCAGCTTAGACTGGCTGGCTGCTGGCAGAGAAGCTGTGAGCTGGCTTCAGATGTTGGCAGCCTGAGGGTGAACACTTCTGATTAGTCTTCCCCTTCCTTTGAGCAGTTCTGCTATTGTGAGTATCTCAGAGAAGGGAACTATTGCTATGGCGTAGTTTGACTATGGCTTTTTTCTGTCTTCAACCATTATATAATTTCTGAGTGTTTCTGATTCTACCAAGCCTATTCCTCCATTGTGTTTCATAAGGACAAACTCCGCAGCCCCACTGATCAGGCAGAATTTTCTGGTGCTGGCTTCAGCCCTCCACTTCTGTCTCATCCAGCAAGAACCCTGGTACATACACTCACCCTAGGAAAATAAAAGACTGCAAATCAAGTCTTTTAGCATCCTTAGATAAGAATTACTTAATATTGCCGTGACTTACTTTGCTGCTCCATAATAACAGGTCTTTGTGCTGCCCCTAAACTGCAGTTCGATTGTGCTCATACCTGTTACTGCTCCTGCCTCTTCCCAGGCAGTAGCAGGACACCTTAAATTCAAGCACTTGCCACTTGACAAACAGAAGTGAGTGAGTAACCAAACTGAAAGTGTTTTCTTAGTGTGTATGGAAACCCCCATGTTCTTGTCCAAACCTTCCAGCAGGGGCTGGTGAGCCTTCTCTAGCTCAATTTTTTATTAAATTATCTCTACTCTGCTGGAGCACTGCTTTTATCAGACCTGACGTCTCATGCTAACTCTCTTCCCCAAGAGCTCTGCCTTCCCCCATTCAGATGTCTCCACAGCCGTGTGTCACTACAGCTAGCAGATGTTTCCAAGTCTGCTGGCTGCACTCCCAGGCTGCAATGGCAGTGTCTCCCAGCATTGACAGGCACTGTCTGTGAACTCCTTGGCCAAACTCTGAGAAAAAGAAGTTTGTGCCTACAGAGAAAATCAGTTTCATGTACTGTGTTTCATCTTGGAGCCATCATTTGTTTTTCTTCATGTTATAGACCAGCTAGAACAAACAAGTTTTATTTCTTCAAAGCCAGAGGCCAAGGACCATAGAGCTCAGAGCTGTTCAAACTGCAAATACTTACAACTTCTTTGAGCATCAGGAAACTCAGCCTCATGCTGCTGCTTAGTTTCAGAAGCAATCGTACAATAACATCTAAGCCTTTGTAATGCAGCATCCATTCTCCAGACACGTCTTTCAAGTTTCTTTGAGAATTAAATTCTCATTCAGATACCAGCTTCTGACTTCAAAACTAAATCGAATTTGTCAGGCCCTGCATGTCTCAAGAAGATGTATTTTCCTCTTCTATTCCTGGCCACTATTGATTCTATCTGTTGAATGTCTAATGAGTTTAGTTTTCTTCAAGGACAAGAATCTTTTGCCAATCATTCTTTCCCTTTGCACTCAAACCTTTCAGATCTTTCGTGTGGATCAAGAGCTCACATTGCCCTCCTTTCTCTTGCAAGACTGAAGCATGCGCTTTATCAGAGTGAGGTCAGAAAGTTCTTGATTTAACAGGAGGCTGGAGTTCCATGGTGGCTTACCATGTATTTCAGAAGTCCTGGAAGAAAGCGGAACATTCTTCAGGCGGAATAAATTTAGTTACACAGGAAGGCTGCTAGAGAAGTGCATAGGGTTAACCAGGTCTCTCCCACATGCTGTGAGCATCAACACCACAGAGCACTAAGATCTGTAGCACAAGAGACCAAAAGCTAGTAAAATCAAAATGAGATATGAGGGGAAAAAAAGAAAAGGCAAGAGAAAGCTTGTGGGGGACATAACTTTTATCAGACCAGCCAATGCACTGCTTGGATTGCTGGGCTATCAGCTGTAGCAGTGAGGAGAGTAGCCTTCGGTGCAAATGTCCAGCCTGCCCTCAGAAGTGACCCATGTTCCTGACAGTCTGGTCATGGAGAAGGGAGGAATATTATTTTCTTACATCTGTTGTCTCTTTGAAGCCTAAGTACAAGGGCTGGACAAACCAGCTCTGTATCTGGTCCCTATTCTCAGTCCCAGTCAGCATGCTGTGGTACAGTCTCTGCAGTGTCTTGTCTCCAGTCCAAACCTATCTGCATCTGAGAGAAGAAGTGTGGTGCCCAGAGTTCTGGTTGCTGCCAGTGAAGTCTCTGGGAGTTGTCTCCACTTTCTGAGGGACAGATCATACTGGCTCTGTGTGTGTGACAGAAAAATGCATTCACTAGCAAGGTTGCATTTATTAGAAAACACTGTCCTGCTGGATAATCACTCAGCTGGAAGTCCCTCTCTGGACGAGAAGAGTATTCTACATTGGTTCATCAAATGCCCTTCAGTTAAATGGACTTCTCATCTAATGTTTCCTTCCCTGCAGGATCTCCTTCCTTTCAGCTCAGTTGCTTCCATCTTTTGGGACTATAGCCTGTGTTATTTACAGGAGTTCTGGAGCTGGCAGCTCATGCCCAATCTCAACCCCATGAAATGGGAGCAGACTCCAAGAGTGAGAGGAGCCCAGCTCATTGCTTTGCTACTTTCCTTCTACGTTGTTCAGCTTTCATACTTTACTCAGACCAGGGCAGCTGACATGGAAGAGAGGTTCACTGGGATGAGGAAATTCCTTGTTTTACCCCTGCCTGAAAAGAAGGCCAGTGTAAGCCAGTCAGATTATGTCTGCTCTCCACAGAAGTGCTTATTTTCCTCTCCCATAAACTCATAGCTGCACCTCTTCTTTCTGCTTCACTTCATGTCGAGCCACAACGAGGATTAATCTGGACATTTCTTCCACAGTGTGGAGTGTGCCAATGTGGCAGGCACCAGGGCTGTCCAGGCTCTTACATCTGCCCTTCCCACTTTGCTCTTTTCATAATGTCTAGGCTTGCAGATTCTATTCCATTTAAAACTGAAGCATCTGTTCTGATGTTGTTTTTCCTTCAAGGGCTAGAGAATATTTGCTTTAGCTGATAAAAGCTGTAATTAAACTGAGGTAAGAGGCAGGATGATGAAGCCCATGTGAGTACAGCATGGTGAGATGAAGTGACTTACTTTGGAGCGTTTGTGATATTTCACATCTGTGAGGGTCCTTGTGACCTTCACCATTAACATTTTGGGGCACTGGTCTTTGCATGTTGAAATCCTGTTGTTTGGGGAGCATTGATTTGTGTGGCTGTTGGGTTCTGAGCTGCCTGGACACGTTGTCTTCTGTTCTGCAGAGAAAGGGGTGGTGTTTGGCTCACCGCTGACAGAAGAAGGCATTGCACAGGTTTCCCAGCTAATCGAGTATCTGCACAAAAGTAAGTGGCTCAGTTTGCTGTCTTCTATCCTAGCAGGTATCTCTCTGGCCTACCTCAGTCTCTGGTGCAGACACAGTGACAAGCTCTGAGCTCTCCAGCAGCAGGAGTTTGGGACTGCACTGAGCAACTGTTCCCCAGAATTGTCTAGGAGATATGTTGGTCTGTTTCCCTCTGTACAAGGACTTTTTCCACTGATGCGAGCCAGCTTGAAGTCATGTCTCTGAATGCGGTTCACTGAGGTTTGCTGTCAAACTTGGGAAAGAGGAGGGAACTGCTTTAGTAAGAAGGTGAGAATTCAGCTTCTGATTACTCAGTGCCCTTTTTTCTCCCCTCTGCCAAGCAGATCTAAGAGCAGAAGGCTTGTTTCGAGTGCCAGGCAACAGCATCAGGCAACAAATCCTAAAGGATGCTCTGAACAGTGGTACAGATATTGACCTGGACTCTGGGGAGTTTCATTCCAATGATGTGGCCACCCTGCTTAAGATGTTCCTGGGTGAATTACCAGAGCCGCTGCTGACACACAAGCACTTCCATGCCCACCTCAAAATTGCAGGTGAGTGGGCAGCAAGAGGCAGTGGTGGGCAGAAGGACTGGAACTGGCCTCCTAGAAAGCACTCTAGGCTGTGAAGTATATTCCTTAAAGGCAGGGTAAGAAGGAATCTTCCTGCCATCTCAGCCTGGTGAGACTGGAGCTGAAAATCTTAACAAATCAGACAAAATCTGTCTAGACCATTCTACTCTCAGATACCACAGGGGTAAAACCCACAGTGATAACCTGGGTCTCCACCTGTTTTATGTCCGGGGTTCTGAGCAAGCTGTGGTTTCTATGTATTTAATAACTGTTATTGAACTACCTTATGTGAACTTCCTCCATTTTGCCTTCAAGCCATCACAGCTCTTAGCAGCTCTGTTGTTCTGTGGGAGGAGTAGCATAGATTAACACATCAAGTGGGGAGCTTGGGAGCTGGGGGGAAGAGAGATGGAGGGCCAAGAACTGTGCAGGGGTTTGTAGGAGATCTGCATTCGAAGAGGGAAGGGTAAGCAGTTGCAACAGCCTGCTCTGAGGGAAGGTAACATGTGTCCTTCATGTTCTGCCTTGTGATTTGGCAGACTTGACGCTGTTTGATGAGAAGGGGAATAAGACCAGCACTCCAGACAAAGAGCGCCAAATCGAAGCCCTCCAGCTGCTGTTTTTGATCCTTCCCGCTCCCAACCGCAGTCTGCTCAAGCTGCTGCTGGACTTGCTCTACCAGACCGCCAAGAAGCAGGACAAGAACAAGATGTCTGCCCACAATCTTGCCCTCATGTTTGCACCTCACATCCTATGGCCCAGAAATGTGAGCATTGCCTCAGTGTCTGTGGGTGGGATATTGCAAGGTAAAAAGCAAAGGCTTGGCTGGGGAAAAACCCAAGATGAGAAGGTTAAGTATTGACACAATGATGTGAGGCTTGGAGGGTGTCCTCCTGGAAGGATTCAGTCACAGTGTTCAGCCCAGGCTTGTCATGGGTCTCATTTGCAACTTATGCATCTTCTTTTTCAGTAAAATTGAAAGCACAGCACAGTCGTGCTTCTTAGAATATCAGCTCCAGAAAAACCTTGCAGGTCTCTCTGCAAGGTTTCTTGTGCTGCTGGTGAACTGTTTGGCTGCAGAGTTACTTGATTCTCCTCTCAGAGCAACTTTGGCTCTGTGAGCTCTGCTTGTTGGCGTGCTATGAGCCCTGCCTGCCTGTCACTTCAGAGTAGGTCTCCTGCTGTGGCAACTGTGTGTGTCTGTGTCCTCCTCCCCTCCTAATGGATGCACCTTTGGCTGTGTCCCCTTGCCAGGTGACAGCAAATGACCTTCAGGAAAATATCACAAAGCTAAACAATGGAGTGACCTTCATGATCAAACATTCTCAGAAGCTCTTCAAGGTAAGTGTGCTTTGGGGTCTTGCTCTCCTGCCTCCATCACCAGGAGACTGAATGCCCCGTGTCCAGACAGATCCATGTGTTAAGTGTATATTCTGTGGGCTCTCTTCTGCGGTATGAGAAGGAGACTTTCTACAAGAAACTGTTCCTTTAGTGGCTAGGGAGGAGGTCTTTGCTGGGCAGGCAGCTCTGGAGGTGGCTTTGCCAGGGCAGGTCGGCAGCACGGTGCAGTGTAACACTCCCCTCTGCTGGACACCAGCACCTGCTGCCCGGCAGGAAACCTGGCTCCCGAGGGCAGGTACGCACCGGGCTGCACTCGGCTTCTGGCAGGATAAGGAAATGGAAGGGATTTGTCCTGCCTGAGTGCTGCCAAGAGCAGAATCCCTGATGCAGGGGGTTGTTTCGTCGTGAACTTCTCTGCAAATGGTCATCAGCCCACTGCTGTTACGGGCACTGTCCAGCTCTGAGCAGGGTGCTGTGGTAGGACAGTCAGGAGTGGGGGGCTTTCAGCAGGTTCCTGCAAGGAAATGTTTCTACAATAGGCAGTCTCTTGACTTCTCAGGACCTTCCTGGTCACTGGAGGCATTTGCTCCCTGCAGATTCCTCCCATGGAGAGTTCCCCTTCTACCTTCTTTGTCAGGCCCCAGTTTGGCCAGCTCAGAGCTGGGGGAATTACTTAGAGCAGGGTTCCACAGGAACTTTTTCCTACTCTGAGTTCCACTTGTGCTGAATGTCTGCATGTAAAGGATACTGTGAACAGGGAGTACGTTGAGGACATGAAATTCCATGGCTTTGTTTGACCAAAATGGCTGAGTCTTGATACAAGCGGATTGTGTGGTATGGCTGAAAAGCAGCTATTGCTGGAACCACTGTTGCCCCAAGGCCAAAGATGCTAAAGGTACATTTGGCCTGTTCTCTGTTCATCGTCACAGGCTCCGGTGTACATCCGGGAGTGTGCCAGGCTGCACTATCTGGGATCCAGAGCCCACACATCAAAGGTAAGGCCAGCAAATGCAGCGCCTGCCCTCCATGAAAGGGCAGAGGCTGTGATGCTATGAAGGGATCTTTGTGAGTGATAGAAGCTGAAAACAAACCAAGTAATGAAAGAGGATCTGTCAGAGGGCAGGAGCAAGGGAAGCATATGGTGTGGTAGTGCAGGCAGCTGCATTAGGGAAATTGGACAGAGTTGAAGCATCTGTTAATCAAAAGCACAGGGAAGGAAAGCTACGAGCCCCTGTTTAGCAGCAAACCTGCTCCCTGTGCCCAGTACATGCAGCACCTGCTCCTTCACAGGGCTGTGCCTTCCAAACAGACAGACATGCCTTCTGCCATGGCCAGGATGCTTGGCAGAAGTGCTGAGATAAAGGCTACTTGCTGTCACTGGGACAACATTTGTGTCTTGCCAGCAGATGCTTCCCTGCCTCACATAGCTGCAGAAGAGGGAAGATGCATTGCAAGGAGCTGCACTGACCCTTCTCAAGCCTGGAAGGGCTTCTGCAGCTGGCATCTGGGAGGGGAGGGAAGAAGCAATGGGGTCACCTTTGTATTGCTGTCACCTCTTCCTGGCACGGGGCCTGCTGATGCAGTGCTGCTGCAGAGGGGTAGGGAAAACACAGCCCTGTGCATTCACTGGGGTTGAAGCAGCTCACGAGACTCTTCCTAGGCTGGCTCAGATGGGTGGCTCGTTGGGATTAAAGCATGGCAAGCGACTGCTGTCTCCACTTTCCCAGGACGACCTGGATTTGCTGACGTCTTCTGGCTCCAAGGAGCTGCAGCCCCTCAAGTCTCAGAAGCGAAGCCGGCTGGACTCTTGCCATCAGGAGGAGACCCAGCAGCGCACAGAGGAGGCACTGAAGGAGCTCTTCCGCCACGTCCACAATATGCCTGACTCTGCAAAGAAAAAGAAGCTTATCCGGCAGGTAGTGTGGGGAGGAAAGACATCTTGGGGTGTGCTTGTCAGCACAGTCCTGGGCACAGAGCTAAAGGCAGGGCCTTCTTTGAGAGCTGCTCCTAATTCTGGGTGGGCTGGGGAAAGTGGGCTCTGGGCTGTGTAAGGGGCAGAGCTGTAAGAAGACAGGAGGAGGTGTCCTGGATGTTGCTGTACCAAGCAGTGCTTTTGAGCTCTGTTTTTTAAGCTAAGGACTTGCTAGCCAGCAGTTTCCCAGTCCTGATCATGGCCTTGTTGAGCTTCCTCCCTCAGAAAGGGAAAAGTTTCTTCCCCTGTTGCCTGCAGGGAGTGGACAAACTGGTCTCCTCTTGGTCTCAGACAACTTGCTGCACCAGACAGACTGGTCGATGTGGTCAGCACCGGTCGTGGCTGCCAGCCTCCAGCTGCTGTCCAGCCTTCTTTCTGCTCCCAACATCTGCTGCTTTTAGTTAATCTGGTAGCCAGCACAAAATAGTTTTGCACCCAAACTCCCTGTAATCCTGGGTGGAAGATGTGGCCTTCCTCTGCTTTCTTCCTCCTGCAGCTCTGAGCTGCTCTTCCATTCTGGGGGGTGAAGGAGACAAACTGAGTTCTGGGACAGCAGGTAGAGCAGCATACAGCAGTAAGGGAGGGGTGTAACTGTGCTAACATACTGCCCTCATGTTTCCTTCTAGTTTAATAAGCATCCAACAGCTCTGACTCCTGGCTCCGATGTGCCCACATCCCCAGCACCACGCCGCACCCGCTCGCGCTCCTTCAGCGGCCTCATTAAGGTAAAAGCAGCCTCTGACCCTTGCTCTCTGCTGTGAGTTTCTGATGTTGCTTTCTGCTTCTGCCTTGCCCTGCCTTGAATGAGACCCTCAAAGGGTAGGGACTCTTCAAAGTATTGCCTGCCAAACAACACAGATCCAGTGGGGCAGAAAAGGCAGCACAGTGACAATAAGCCGTGTTAGTATAAAGTGTAATTATCTTGAAACACATGGCTGTAGGATCTATGCATCTTTCTGGAGAATTGATTGCTTCCTGAGATGAGATGAGGATTGACAGGGAGCTGTTCATATAGTCTAGCATGTTAGCACAGGTTTTAGCACTTTGGGGGCTGCCCTACAGCAGTATGTACCTGCTTCTGACAGGCTGGGCTCCTGGCCAGGCCTCAGGTCAGCTCCCCAAACCCTTTACAATCAGGCAGGCTCAGCCTAGTGGTGTGGTATTTCAGGTGGTTCTGCTTTGCAATCTTTGTCCCAGTTTGGCTTCCTTTTTTTCTTTCCCAGCATCCAACTGCTTACCAGCAATGCATCCTGCTCCTTCCCTTTCTTTTTTACTTTGCACTCTACGCACTAGCCAACAGCCCTTTCTTCTTACAACAGCGGAAAGTTTTGGGAACTCCAGTTATCCTGGAAAGGAAGAGCAGGGATACCACACCAGAGCCTGTGCGGGTCAGCAAAGAGAATGTCCAACTGGTAAGAGCTGCTCCCAGCACCACTGAAGCTGCTGGTGTGGAAGTGTGTGAGGAGAGTTTGAGAGCAACTTCAGCGATCCTTGGGGAGCTGTTCTCTGCTCAAGAGAAGGTTTCCAAGTTTGTTTTGTATGATAAAATAAGGTCCTGAGAAGCTGCTCCGAGGAGACCAGAGCAGATGGCAAGGGCAGCATCAGAGCAGGGGTGACAGCACTGGGCCTCTACTCCAGTCTTGTCTCACTGGCTTTGTCCTGCCCTGGGGCATTTTCTTGTGCCCCCTTCCCTCTCTCTCATCCTCTTCCACAGGTTGTACAAAGCCTGCTGCCTGTATGCAGTAGGGCTGTCCCATGGCCCAGACAAACCAAGAGTGGATTTGGGTGATAGATGCTCTTTGGTGGTACAGGCTGCTCCCAGGGAAGGCTGTGGATGCCAGTTCATTCACCAGCTCTCTATTCCTATTGTCCTCTCTTGTCCAGTTACAGAAATGTGGCTCTCCAGCTCACATGTCCCAGGCAAAGCTGAAGTCTTTGGAAGGCCAGAAAGAGGTGAGACACTTCCCCTTACCCGCCATTCCTTTTCCCATGGGGAACCTGGTATGCTGAAACCTGCCGAGGTGACAGCAGACACTCAAAGCTCTGTGACAGCTGTGGTGCCCCAGCTAGTAGCAATCTGCTCTGTGCTGAGCTGCAGGCAGGTGATGTGCTGGAAGCCAGACCCTGAAGGGTCTGACAGCCCTTCTACCTGTGAGTTGGCAGGCTGGCTGTTGCAGGAAGCAGAGGGAAGCTGCCAGCACAGGGGAGTGCTAACAGCCTGTCAGGGTGGCAGTGGGACAAGAGGTTGGGGCAGCCCAAGACCAACTGTGTTTCTTTCTGTCTGCTCACTGCTTTGTCTAGAGCTTTAGCAAAAGGTGTGGGAGGCCTACAACAGGGAAGGGTCCTTGCAGGGGGAGAAAGTCAACCTTTTCTTGCATGGTATTCAGTATCTCAAGCACTCAGTTGCTCTCGTTCTCTGCAACAGGAATCCTGTAGACGCATGCGAGCCCGCCTGCTTTCCAAGGATTCATCGTCCCTCTGAATCGCCTCGCACCAACACACGGGTGGGGACTGCCCAGCCTCGCAAGCTGTGAATGGAAAATGTGCTGCACTGAGAGGGGAGTGCTGCAGGCTCATGGCAACCAACACAGCAGCACTCTTGAAACTGGACCTTTGCAAGGATTGCAGGGATTTGTTTTTTTCTGTATATAAATTATATTTCATTCTACTATGGGGCAAACCACTATCTAACCAAAACTTGTGCAGCATGTCTGACCTGCTGGCTCTGGGAAGAGCTGGAGTGCTTACAAGGAGAGCCCTGTTCATTGCAGGGCCCTGTGTGCACTCACAGCTTTCTCTGTAATGTTGCTAGGCTGTATTTTTTTGCTTTTCTGCTCTGAGTTTTTAACACACATTGGCTTGTTTTTGCTTCCTCCCCCCTGTTAGCAGTGAGAATGATGGGCTGCAACCTTTACCCACATCCACACAGCTAAGCTTGCCTCCAGGCCTCCTCTGGAGGCATGCCCTTCTCTGCTTCTTTGCTCCATTTTGCTCTGCTGTTTCCGAAGGGCTGGAGTGCACAAACGGTACAGAGCACAGGATGGGCCTAGAAGGAGAGGCTCTGGATGCCATCTTTTCAAGTGGAGCCAGGGGAAAGCAGCTTCCCCAATAAACTCATCCCTCTATTTCAGCTTGAGCTGGAGGCAGCCCTTGCTCACTGCCTTCGTGTTTCAGTGGCACAGCTCTGAACAAGGAGTGTCTTGGCTTTGTGTTCACCCAGGGAGGCTTAAGGTGAGCAGAGCAGGAGGCTGGCAAAGGCTGTCTGGAGCAGAACAGCCCAGTCTTTGGAAGTTAGGGTGCCTGGAGCAGGCAGTCTTGTGGCTGTGTGTGAAACAGAAAAAGAGTGAGAGGTGAGAGAAGGCTCCAGCCATGTGTGATCTGCTGCAAATGGTGCCAAAGGCTTTGGCTCAAGATATCTAGATGACTTGTAAGGCAACTGGCTGATTAGTCATTAAACTGGGGGAAAGGGCTGAAGCTGGGTTCAGCTCTTTGGTCTGAGCTGCAGAAATGAGATGAAACCTTCTAGATATGGGATAAACCCCAATCACAGCTGGCCAGTGTCAGCGGTCTCATTAAGCCAAAGTGCTCCAGTAAGCCAGTCTTGCCAATAACCTGTCTGCAAGCACTCCGAGGTAGGATACACACAGGATCACTACTGTGAAATAAAGATTTAATCAGCTAGGGGACCATCTAAACACTTCTCAGCCTTTCTCAGCAAAGCAAATAATCTCTGGAATCCAATTATATTTGTCTTCTAATCTTTAAGAGCCAGCAGCCAGCAGGAGTTAGAGCTCTGTTCTTGACAGCTTTCTGAAACAACTGGTGGCAGGAGGTGTGAATATTGGGATATGAGCAAGGAGTTCAGTCTGACTGGCTGGAGCTGTCAAAACAGGGCATTGGAGCCCTTTGCAGCTTAGCTGGAATGTGTCACTTTTTTTAATTGTGATTTTTTTTTAAGATACAAATCTTTGTGCTGCTCTATACAAAGGGTAGTTTTTGGTATTTTATCAGGCATGCCTGACCCCAGTCTGACCCCAAGTTGAAGCCTTGAAAATATAGGGGGTAGTGGGACTATAGATGTGTGAGCTGGGAGTTGCTGGTGTTAGGAGCCTCTGTCACAGCAAAGAGCGAGCTGTGGTTCTTCAGGGACCAGACTGATGATGATGCTGTGAAGAAGGGCAGAGGCTGTTTGCTGTGGTAGTAGTATGTGCTTTTTGGATGTGTCTGGAATTGTTCCCTCCAGAGGCTGAAGCTATGTGCTTATCTCCAAAGGGCACCGTGAGTTTTTCTGACTGCACTTCTGCCCTATCCCTGCAGCCTGCTGTTAGCAGAGACTTGGGAATCATAGCTCTGCCTCTGAGCAGAGATGAGGCACAGACAAAGGTCAAGTGGCAGCACAGGGAGAGCTGGGTCTGCTTCTGCTATCTCTGCTCTTACTTGCATTGGGGGCAATTGCTGGGTGAAGCATTTGTTCACTCCTCCTCTGCCCATTGTCCCTACTTGGTGCATTTCATATCTCTGTGTATGGGTGTCTGCTTGGCAGGGCAATCTCGTTCCTAAAGCTAGATACACTGCTCCCATATAGATGAGAGGAGTGTAACTCCGCTGTCCCCCCTTACTGATGGCTCTAGCTCAGGGGCTCTGTCTGGCTTCTGGCACAGCTGAGATTTGTTCAGCTTTAAGAAAAGTTACCTATGGGGCATTGGCCAGGCCTTCTGCATGTGTCAGATGCCTTACCTGCCAAGGGGGTGGGTGCTGTCTCCAGACAGGGCAGTCCCAGGAGGGGTTCAGTGCTCTGGGCTTTAGTCTGTGGTGCTGGGCTCGCCATGCTGTGGATGGTGGTGGGTGGCTGACAGATTCGGCCCCTAGGACCTTGGCTGTTGCAGTCCCAATGCATTCACACTGTCTCCCAGGCACGGGAGAGTTTTAGTCATGCTTGGATGTGTCTCGTTTGTCCGCCCTGTGCAATGACTCATAAGGATGCTTCTTCCCAGAGCAGCTGCTAACTGTTCCCAGAGTTTATCGTTTCCAAAGTATTTTTAATCTTTGTCCTTATTTATATATGCTGTGTAAGTACTGTTGCAGACTGTTGCCTTTCTGTGTGTTCATGTGAAAACACCACATTAAATGCTTTTATTTTTAGTGGTTTTGCTTGGTGGCTTAAGCAATTTCATTGGGACAACAAGGACTCCAGTCCACCTTCAAAAGGAAGGAAATATCTGCTTTGAAGCCCAGAGCCACTACTCATAAGTGTGGGGGTGCTTGGTGAGGTGCTGCCCATCTGCAGGGATGACACTGGCCTCCCATGGCACTAGGGCTTGAAAGCCTCTGGGATACTTGCGTGATACAGGGTGCCCAGACAGGCTGTCTTTGCCTTGGAGGTATGAAGTTGGACCTCTTCTTTTCCTGTCTTCCCCCTGCTGTCATCCAGGGTGATGGGAAATCAGGTTTACAAAGAACACTTTATATAAATAATGGATCAAATGAATAAATTTTGCTCTGTAGGGCCATTCTTCTCTTGCCACTCTTGGCTGCCAAGAGAGGATGCTTTCTGCTTGCATTTTCTTTTCCTCCTTCTTAATAATGGCGTCTCAGATTTTATGCAGATTATTTCTCTGTGAAGTTCTTCCACGTTTGAAATGCCCTGGGCTTGCCTGCCATAGCTCAGACACTCATTAACATCCTCGCCATGCAATTGAAAAACAAGCAGGAGAAGGAGCAGCACAGCGTGTTTGAAAGCGGCGCTGCCTTCCTGCAGGCTGAGCCCTGAGCGAGTCCCCTTCTCCTCGGTGGCTGCAGTTGGGTGTCATGGGAATGATGAGCCCCATCTCCCTGGAGCTCAGGGAGCGGGAGGCGACGGGCCTCTGTGCACTTCAAAGTGGGCATGAGAGTCTAGGGAGACATTTCTCTTCTTGAACATATTGAACAAAGGAATGCAAAAACTCACAACAGCTATCTTCAATACTGCAAACCCAAATATCACCCCCCTGAAAAGCTGTGATTCAAAGTGACAGCTTTATCTGGCTTACATAATTTAAAAAAATGAATGTTTTTTGGCTTCTGAAGCTGCAATCCAAGCACTTATGCTTGACTGCAAGTGAGAGGGCAGCAGCCACTGGGACCCAACACTGGGTGAAGGTATATATTTAAAGGGGGATTACTCATCTCTCAGTATGTTTGCTTTGGCCTGTTGGTATGTACACACAGCAGTGGTGTTACAAAGCAAACAGGCAGTGCTCACCTTCATTTCATTAAACAGTTTTTATCTCAAATTGCACAGCACAGACTTGCAAATAAGTTCTTCAGAGTGTCACTGCTATCTAAATCAATTTTTGCAAGTTGTCTTGATTTTTTTTTTAAACTGCTCTGCCCTGGTTTGGAGTTGAAATAAGATATTTTCTCTTTCTTAAATTATCATGTGTGGCTGGGAGCTGTCATGTTGCTGCTGCATCTCACTGCCTAGGGCAACAGTGTAGACAAAAACCATGACTACTGCTAGCGATAGATACTGGCACCAGCCAGACCAGTTATCAGGCTTTACAATCTCATTGGCTTGGATTAACTAATATTTTTTCATGGAGTGAATAAATTACCATGTTTAGTTCTGTTTGCTCATCTCTCCAGTGAGGGTTTTGTGTTGAAGCTCATAAACTGTTCAGGCATGTAGGTGCCAAGATCTCTGTGCTGGGTCCCACTTGTGCTGTGGACCGGAGTGGGATCTCAACTGGTACCACTTCTCTGGTCCCATCCTGCTCCAGCCCAGCTTTGTTCCTGGGGAGTGTCCACACATGAGGAATGTGATGAGGTTGTTTTGGGGCTCCTCTGCAAGGAGCTGCTGTCCCCAGCTGTGCATCACAGGGTGAGGTTCAGACACTTCCCAGCACCAGCCTTCAATTTTAGTTTGGGTCAGAGGGAGACAAGTTTTCCTTTCTCTGCTGAGTCACAGCTGGAGTGGTCATTTCTGTGGCCCCCTCCCCAGTTCCTCCTCTCCCAAGCTAAACCAGCCTCCCCTGCCTCGCTGTTGGGGAAGATCTACAAATCCACCACCCAGCCCTCCCATGCAGTGCCTTACGTGATATTAAGATCATCTCCTTTTCCACCAGAGAGAATTGTGTCCCACTTGATCCTCTGCTTTTGGCTGAAGCTCCTGTGCCACTGGGAATTGTGGTGAACAGAGGTGCCAACCTGCCTTGGCCATCGTGGCTGCGTGTAACTTGGTGTGTGCACAGGTCTTTGATATGGGGGTGTCTGTGTTGACCTGTGGTTGTTTTAGAGTTTGTTTCTTCCAACCTTTTTGCTTACAAAGCTTGATCCTTGCTTCCTGTGGAGCAGGATCTCGGCAACCTCAGGCACAAAAGCCTCTGGCTCCATTGTGCCTCTCCCAGGCCGTTCTGCAGCGGCAGCACAAGAGGGGGCTGGCAGCACACGCTGCGGGACAGGACCCCCTGCCCCGCAGCACTGGGGGCCCCACGCCAGATGTGCTGGGGGCAGGCTTGGAGACGCCTGGTTCTTCCTCCCTGGCTGCATCTGGCAGATGGAGGAGGTGGGAAGCTGGGGCTATAAATGAAGTGAACAAAAACATAAAGAGCACTGAGAAGGCTGGAGAAGGATGTCCTCAAAATCAAAAATCAGCTCTGCAAGTAGCCCCTAGCATGGTCCTCCAGCTCTAAGGAGAGTCCCTGCCTGCATCCAGGACCAAGCAGAGCTGTCACAAGGCAAGCTGAACCCTTTCCCTCTCCTTTTCAAGTTATTTTTGGCTACTGGCGTCCTCTTGCCATTCTTCAGAGCCAGACCCTGGTAGCCAATCCTTCAGGCTCATGCCTCTGGGGCTGGTGCTCCTTCCTGCAGAACCTGCACCCTGAAAGTTTCTCTTCTACAGTGTGGAAATTTGGGTGATGGAGGCAAAGTGGAGCTGGAAGGAGTTCCCTTGTCCCACATTGAGCAGAATCTGACAGAATCTGACTTTCTTTCATTCTCTAGTAGCTTGTGACTCTGTAAGGGCTGGGAAAGGAGGAGCAAGGACACAGAGACATACTCACAACTTTGGGACTGACAAGGCACAGAAAGGCCATCTGCAGCTGTGGAAGCACAATGAGCCCAAGCAGGCACGCAGCTTATTGATCACATCCCAGTGTGGGACTGGCTGCCAGCTAGCCATAAATATGGAGCAGAGGCATGCTCGTCTGCACCCAGGGCATCTTCATCAACAAAATCAGGACAGAGGCTCTGCCTCCCTCATCCATCAGGCTGAAGCACTCCTTATTTCTCCGGTTAGATGTTTTCCCAGTGCGGGGATGTCAGTGCAATGGGGGTGAAAGGGCTTGGTGGAAACAAGCCCTGTTCCTCTAACAACAGAACACAGTGTCTCTGCTTACCCCGTGACCAAGGTCGTCAGCTGAATCCTGAAAACCCACCTGCTCTTTCTGGGAGGCAGGGTTTTATGGCAGAGGAGCTGCAGTTTATGGCACCGTGGAGAAATATGTTGGATGCTCTTGGCAATAGCAAATGGAAAGTTAGTCTATTAAACAGTAAATTATCCCTCCAATGCATCTTCATTGAGGAGGGTTAATGAGTGGCTGCAGGCAGAGTGAGTGGGAAAGAGTGTGTGTGTATGCACAGCGCGGATGTGGAACAATTGCTACATCTGG
Organism: Aphelocoma coerulescens; assembly: GCF_041296385.1. Classification (NCBI taxonomy): domain Eukaryota; kingdom Metazoa; phylum Chordata; class Aves; order Passeriformes; family Corvidae; genus Aphelocoma; species Aphelocoma coerulescens. The sequence goes on from NC_091020.1 coordinate 22,961,147, forward strand.
GGACCCCGGAGCCCCTGCTCCAACAATAGCATCTCCATGTGCAAGGCGCTTCACAGACACCTCCTCGCGTGTGGTTTATTCAAACCACCTTGCACTGCACCGCGGGGCTCCCAGGCGGTTGGTGTGTCCAGCCGTGCTGGGAATGGCATCTCTTCATCTGCATCTGGGCTGCTTGGTGCAAATGTTTCCCATGTAGGCTAGAGCTGGTTTTGGGAACCCAGGCTGCAGGGCTCAGCCCCTCTGCTCAGCCATGCCACAAAGCAGGGATGCTGTGCCTTGCAGACTGTCACCCTCCTGCTGTTCCACAATTGTTCGAGGCAGTGAGACAGAGTTCCCCCTACCTGGATGATCCCTGTTGTGTTAGGCTGGGACCAAATCCACCTACTTGGGAGTTTTGGCATCTCCTGCATCATCTCAGAGCAGTCAATGGATGCTGTTCCTTTCACTTGGTCCCAGTGGTGAAGGCGGCCAGGCAGTAGAGCTGCCTGGCTCCTGCAGTCAGCAGGGCCACATTCGCAGAGCAATGCTGGCCGTGTTTGCAGGGTGATGGTGGTGGTGTTCACAGCCAACACTGGCAGGGTCTAGCGGGTGATGCTGGCTATACTCACAGGGCAGTGCTGGCAGTTTGCAAGGCAATGCTGGCCACATTCACAGGGTGATGCTCTTGCTGTTCGTGAGGGAGGGCTTGTCCCTGGAAAGACACAGGAGAGAGCACATCCCAGCCCTGCCTACTGCTGCTGCTAACCAGGCAAGATTTACTGTGATCCCAGTGGCCCCAGCTGCCCGCACCACTCTATAATAGACCCATCAAGGGCATTGTCGTGCTGCAGGAGCCCAACAGGTACCTAATGGGGCTGACATGCCGGCCCGCTCCCACACAATGCCTCACTCTCCCAAGCCGAGTGTGTCTGGCAGGACAAAGGCAGCCTGGCCTCCCAGCATGAGCCAAGCTGGCCAGGCATGACAGATGTGGCCCGGGACAGCCCAGCAGCCCACCCTGCACAAAGTCTCTGGGGGACGCTAAGAAGCTGAAGGTTACGGCCACTCTGCTCCCAACACATCTCCAGCTGGTCTTATGGCCACTGCTCCCCAAACAGGTGTTGCTGGTGGGAGGAAGGGTTCAAAGCACAGCCCCAGTGCAAGGGGATGACAGATCCTGCTGCTGGCAATGCTCCTCAGCAGGAGGTTGGAGCAGGCACCGTGCAGGCATGTGTTGGGTTTGCGTGGCAAGGCTTTGGTAGTAGGGGGACTTCTGTGAGAAGCTGCTAGAAGCTTCCTCCATGCCCAGTGGAGCCAGTGCCACTCAGCTTCAAGACAGACTGACCACTGCCCAAGGCTAAGCCCATCAGCAATGGTGGTAGCAGCTCTGGGATAATGTACGTAAGAAAGGGAAAAGTTTCTGCACAACACCAGCAGCAGCTGTAGAGAAGAAAGAATACGTGAGAGGAACAGCTCTGCAGACACAAAGGTCATTGAAAGAAGAGGGGGAGGAGGTGTTCCAGGCACCAGAGCAGAGATTCTCCTGCAGCCTGTGGTGAAGCCCAGGGTGAGGCAGGATGTACCCCTGCAGCTCATGGAGGTCCACAGTGGAGCAGAGATTTGCCTGCAGCCTGTCCTGAGGAGAGAGAAACAGCAGAGACAAAGTGTGATGAACTGACCACAGCACTCATTCCCCATCCCCTTGAGTCACTGATAGGGAGGAGATAAGAGAAAACTGGGAGTGAGGTTGAGCCCAGGAAGATGAAAGGGATAGGGAAAGGTGTGCTTTTAAGATTAGGTTTTATTTCTTATTATCCTACTCTGATCTGATTAGTAATAAATTTAACTAATTTCCCCAAGTAAAGTCTGTTTTGCCCGCATTGGTAACCAGTTATCTCTCCCTAGCCTTATCTTGGCCTATGAGCTTTTCATTACATTGTCTCTCCCCTGGCCAGCTGAGGAGGGGAGCGACAGAGTGGCTTTGGGGGGCACCTGGTGTCCAGCCACAGCCAGCCCACCCTACTGCCTCTGTTTAAAACACTTCTGCTCTGCAGCAGTGCCTGATCCCACTCTGAGAAAGGCTGAGCACTGCTGTGGGCAGGTGATAGCCGCAGCACTGCTTCAAAGTGTGGCACAAATGGGCCAGAGTGTGCTGCCTCCCCCCCTGCATGCCCAGTGCAGGGTACAGCACACTGCCTTGAAGCCCAGGCGTGCTGGAAGGTGCTATCAGGCGACTCAGTGCCAGCCCAGCCCACGGGAGAGCTAAGAGGGGCAAGCTGTGACCCATCCTGAGTGGGAGGAAATGCCTGGATGCTGCCCTGAGGGGCTTGGCTTAATATTGGCAGCAATTTTTTGTTTGAAGCTTTGTAGCTGCTTCGCATCTCTTTGCACGACAGGTCTGGCGCGTACCCTGGAACCCTTCCCCGGATCTTCCCATGAAAATTCCTACAAAAAAAGCTTCTGCTTCATTTTAACCAAGCCCAGAGCCCATCAGACGATCCAGATGGTCTCTCTCTCTATCAAGCAGTTTGGCCCAAATCCCGGTGGCAGACGGCAGGACCAGGCCTCCCCTGATAAAGAAGTTTGGGGTTTATTTTTCTCCCTGCTCCTCATCCATATTCAGTGGAACCCTGGGCTTTTCCCAGGCAGCTGTTTTTCTCTGAGGCCCACCCCATCAGGGTGCCTAGGTGACTTGGGATCACCCAAATGCACCAGGGGCTGAGGTGTGGGAGGAGGGTCTTGGTACACAGCCTGTCCCTCCACACTGCTGTCCTGGCTCACCCAGCCCTTGTTGTGTTGGCAGCCCTAAAAGGGTGTTGCTTTTGCAACTGGGGCAGATGCTGAGGAGTCAGGCAGGGCTGGCAGCCCAGCTCAGTGGGATGCCCCATGGTGCTGGGGCATGGGGCATTGGCTGCATGGCAGGTGGAGGCAAAAAGCTCACAGAGAACAGCAGGACTTGAGGTACCTACAGGAGAAAATGTGGATGTCAGCCTGAAACAGGGTTTTGAGCTTCCCAGTCCCGCACTCTCACTGGAACCAGGATGGGTGATGATGGGCTCCAGGCCCTGCTGGCTACTCCCTTTGCCAAGACCACAGCCCCATATAAGTGACTGGGTGTTGCTGCAGCTGGATGCAGAGATGGAAGGAGCTTGCTTTTTCTGAGGATCACAAGGGTTTGCCTGAGGCAAGTGCCTGAAAAATGGAGGAAACAAGATCCCTTGCTGCCTCCCGCCTTCCTGCCAGCGCCAGAGGTAAAGGGCAGGTTAGGAAGACCCAGTTCTGCTCTGACAGCCAAGCGGTGAAGGGGAGTTTGTGAGGGAGGGTGATCACAAGCATCACACTGATAGCAGCCTTTTGGGGACACCGAGCCATTCTGAAACAACCTTCACCCCCCAAAATTCAGCCAAGGTCTACAGTTCAGACCCCTTCAGGTGCCGTTGCCACCGGGATCTCCCTGGGAGCCCCAGGAGAGACTGCAGGGCCACCTCTGCAGAAGCTGTGCCAGCAAGGGGTCGGCTCTCAGAGTCCTGGGAAGCAGCTCATCTTCCTTGCTGTCAGGGCTGCTGGGTAGCAACAACGAACAAACCCCTTTCATCCATCTCAGGCACAGCTTCCTCCTGGGACTGGGGCCAGAGGAAGGAGATGTCACGAAAATGCAGACAGATGATGGGAGCCAGCATTTGGGATGGAAAAGGGCTGCTGATCTGGGCCAAGCTGGTGCAACCCTGTGTGTGCATGAGGTGGTCCTCGCTGGAGCAGGACTCCATGCAGACACCTCCCTCTTGCCCTGATTAAGGAGCTTGTGGAGCTCCATGCACAGAGGACATTGATTTAAGAGGCACTCCAGCCCCTGGGACCTGCCACCACCCCTGCAAATACCCACCATGCTCTGTTGGATTGGGAAATGAGTGTGCACTGCGGTGTCCATGCTCACACACGTGGTACAGTGCAGCAGGCTCCCATCTCCCCTCCTTCCATGGGTTTCCTCTCTGAGGAGGACGTTTGCAGCAGTTGCTGCCACAAGCCAGGGCTGTGTTGGGCATATCAAAATGCCTGTTGCTTTTTTTAAGGACTCGGCTCTTGGAGCCATGGGGTTACAAGTGTTTCAGGTGACATTAATAAAACAGGTGACCAGCCCTCCTGGATACACCTCCTGCCTTGCATTTGCAGATCTCAGGGAGGAAAATGGAAGGCAATAAAACGAATGCAATGTTTGCATTACTGAGATGTCAACTGTTTAGGGCCAAGCTTACAAGATTTCTTGGCTTCACTTCCTTTTTGCACTGAAACAGGTGTATTTTGCCTTGTTCTTCCCTGTAGGTTAGCCAAAAAGACGTTTTGGTTACTTTATTTTTAATGATGTTCCTCTGGAATGGAAAAGAACATAGCTAATGCCACAGCCAGGACTTCAAGATTTGCGTGTGGGGCAAAGCACAAAGCAGAGCTGCCACCCAAGTGCCCTCTGCACGCTGGGGTGCTGAGCCGCGGGGTTCCCACTCAGGGACCAGGCATCATCCCAGTTGACAAGCACCAGCCTGTCCTGCGGTCCCCGTGGGCTGCCAGGTCCCCGTGCCTCACCTGGACTCTGTGGATGACGGGACGGGGCTTCGGGCTGCCGGGTGGGAGACAGGCCAACGCTGCCTTAAGTACACCAGGGGATGCGAAAGCTTTTGGCACCCCTGAGGAGAGGGGAATGCTCTGCCTGCGGCCGCCCGGCTCACAGGCTGTTTCTCCCCGGGTGCCGCTGCCCGCCACCCGGCAACCCGCAGCCTCTCCCGGGGAAGTCGGATGCTCCGCGAACCAACCGCGCTGTCCCGGGCGGGGGGACCGAGTCGGAGCCCGCCTTCCTGCACGGTCGGGGCGGTGCAGAGCCCCGACGGCTCCGGCGACCGGGGTGCCGGTGCCCTGCCCGGCCAGGACCGCTGCTACCTCCGCTGCCGCGGGTACAGGGGGCGCGGGGAGGGGCGCGGGTGGTGGCGGGGGGGCCCGTCGGGGCGGGGAGGGCGGGAGGGAGGAGCCAGCGCGGGGGCTGAGCCTGGGCTGCGGGATGGGGCGGCAGTGAGGGTGGGCGGGTGTGCGCCGACGGGGCTCTCGCCCCGCAGCCGAGCCGAGCCGCGCGGAGCCCAGTCTCGCTCCGCTCCCCGGTGATGCGCAGCGGCCGCAGCGCCTGACCCCGCTGCCCGCTGCCATGGCGGCCCCGACCCCCGGGGGGCCGGGGGGGGTCCCGGCGGGGCTGCGGGCCGCCGCCTGGCTGCTGGTGTGCGCCGCGCTGTGCCGGGGCCGCGCCGCCGCCTGCCCGCCGCTGTGCGCCTGCAGCGGCACCACGGTGGACTGCCACGGCTCGGCCCTGCGCGCCGTGCCCCGGAGCATCCCCCGCGGCACCGAGCGCCTGTGAGTACCGCCGGGCTTTGTCCGCCGCCGGTGGGCGTGCGGCGGGCCGGGGTGCGGGAGCCCGGCGGGGCGCCGGGGCCGGGGGCTTGTCCGAGAGTGCGTGTCCAAAAGCGCGTGGGGAGCGAGTGCCCCGCGGGGCCGCGTGGGCAAGAACCCCGCGGGGGGAGCGGAACGCGCTCGGGAGCCTGTCAGGAGTGTGTGCGGGAGCCCGTCAGGGGACGCGTGTGCAAGAGGCCGTCCGTGGCGGGGGTGTGCAGCAGCCTGTCTGGGATGTGTGCAAGTGCCCACCGTGTCTGTTCAGGGCAGTACGTGTGCAAATGCCCGCGGGGCCACGGTCGGCCGCCCAAAAGGTGCGTGTGCGAGAACCTGGTGGGGTGGGTGATGTGCGGTGTCCCGCTACGCCCGGGGGTTGTGTGTCTGTAAGTTCCCGTCCGGGGGATATGCGTGGAAGAGCCTGTTGGGTGAGTTTACGTGCATTATCCCCTTCCTGAGGGGGGTGCAATAGCCTGTTGAGGTGGAGAGCAGTGCGGGTGTGAGAGAGCCTGCTGGGGCAGGGTGTGTGTGTAACCCTTTCTCTGTGTGAGGGTCGTGCAAGGGGTCCGGCATGTCCAAGGACCCGCGTGTGCCAGTGTTTGTGCAAGCATGCGGAGCGGGTTGGGATTAGAGCTGTGCCCGAGGGAGTGGGTTGCTCCGGGGGGGCATTTGCGCTGGGGCAGCCCAGAATGGACTGCGCCTGTGGGTCCGCGAGCCGCACAGCACCCCCGGCAGGTGTGTGGCCACCCCTGCCGGGACTTGTCAGAGGGTAGCTACACAGCCAGAGAGGTTCTCTGAGGGCTTCTGTCACCCCAAGCCCCTACCTGTGCTGGGCACCCCTTTGTCCCCAGGAAGCTCTCCTGGGAGTGCCGCACATCATGCTAGGATCAGTTCCAATTCCCCCAGCTCCCCTTGAAACTCCCCCACGGTTTGACCAGCCTTCCGCCGTGCTGATCACCCATCGTGAGCCAGGCAGCTCACCCATCCTCTCCAGTCCCCTGTGCCTGCACCCCAGTCCTCATCAAATCCCTTGCCACGTCCTCAGGGGTGTGGGGAGGTGTCCCTGGCTCTCTTAGCTGGGCCCCACTAAGGAAGGCTTTTCTCTCACAGTCATGGTCCAGCCGGCTGTGCTGTGCTGAGCTCCCCTGAGCAGGAGGGGTGCCTCTGCTGCTGCACCTGGCTGGGCAGGTCTCCCTGCCTGGGGTTCTGTGGCTGCACGGGGTCCCCACCCAGGGAGAGCGAGCAGCATGAGCTGAACGTGTCCAACCTGCTGCTGGCAGCAGGTTCCTGGCGTGCAGGAACCCTGTCCCGGCCAGAGAGCAGGGCTGTCCCCAGCCTGTACCCTCTACTCAGTAGCAGCAGGTGCCCCATCCCAGTAGCTGCAGTAGAGCATAGTGGCACAGTAGCTGTCTGGCCCTGGCCCTGGGGCCAGGCTGCTCCCACATCCCCCTTGCAGTGCAGGGAAGTGTTGAGCTGCTGCCTCCTTGGGCAGGAGAGCTGCAGGATATGTTCTAGAGCAGCCACACACGGGGCTCCTGGCCCTGTGCTGTGCTGTTTGCAGCTCCTGAACCGTGACTGTGCCCTTTGCCTGCAGATGGGCAGAGACCCTGCAGGCAAGGACTGCATGCAGGGACTGCAGACAGCCTGGCAGCTGCCAGGGCTGCACCCAGCGTGCAGCGTCAAGAGCTCTGCAGGATACCACTTTAGAGGAGTTTTCTTTTCTCCCACCATAATTATCCTCATACAAATGATTATTACCCAGCACGGCAACCAGGCTGCTGTGAGTTGCCATCCCATAGACCCAGTTTATGAGGTCTGAGACAGGATCCCCCCTTCCCTCTGTGTCCAGGGCAGGGGGGAGGTTTATGCATAGCCTGCACTAGCCCTTTCTGCCTCTCAGGGAGCTTAATGGGGTCCTTGGCATCAGCTCTCCATGCACCTGGGTGCAGGGTCCTGGGGTGAGTTGGCATTCAGTCCCCACCTCTGCCCGCTGGGCAGGTGCTCAGTACTGCTCAAATGAGGCAATGCTGGAATGAGCTAATGGAGGATGCCTTTGCTGGGTGTCCCTCTCCTGCCCTGGCAGGGCATCTCTCCCCTTCTGGCAGTGGGTCCTGTTGCTGTCTCTCGTTCTGCCTCCACTGACCTGGTCCTCCATGTCTGTTGCCATTCAGCAGCATTGGGTTTTCTGGATTTTAATGCAGCTGGCGATGCCGGATCTTCTGGCTGGACTGAGCTAGACATGCTTGCTCTCTCGTGGGTGTTGTCTGCTGGATAACTACTTCCTGCTGTTTTGCACACCCTTGCAGGTGCTTGAGGGTGTCTGTGCAGAGCAGGTCTATCTCCTAGCAGTGAAATCCTGCTGTAGCAGCTCGTAAGTGAGTTTCAATTCCCTGTAAGCAGGCTGCAACCTTGTAGTCTCCAACTTCTCAGTGTTTGATGGAGCAAGGTCAGCTATCAGCCACAGGGGAGTCTGCAGCAGGGCCTGTGCTCGGGACTTGCTCTCTCCAGGGACCAGCTCTCTGTGGGAAGTCATCAACCTCTTACCAGTGCTCTCCACTGCCTGCCTCTTTTCCTAAGCCCTGAGATGCACAGTGTGAGTGACGCCAACCTCACCATGCACCCCACAGTGCCAGTGAGCAGTGGTGTCCCTGCCACTGAATTTCTCTCCTGTTGCGTGCCAGTGCGGTGTTTGGAGCCTGCAGGCTTTCTCCAGCCTCCCACCTGGCTGAGCCCCACGGTGGCATGGGTTAAGCCCCTGGACAGGGCAGCACTGCTGCTGGCACTGCCATAGTGGGGACTCAGTCAGCAGCATTCTGCAGCGATGTTTGAGCTCCATTGCTTTTGAAATACACCCTTTTCCTTTGAAGAAGAGGGAATTACTTGCCTTGCAGAGTCACTGCAACTTTGGAGAATCATGGGCTGGGGGAAAATTGTCTTGTCTTCTGCTTCGCAGTTTGCCCTGTGATACCTTCCTGGTGGGTGTCATGCTGTTGGTAGAAACTAAGGGCTGCAGACATGTCTAAGATGGACCATGAGTGATGGTTGCATGGGGGGGACAGGACCCCTCCCCCTTGTGCCAAGCCACAGCACATTGCTCCCTAAGTGCCTTTTAGTCTGCAACCCAACATAAATGGGGGTTGTGCACCTGCCCTCTGACTGGATCGGGGCTGAGCAAGGCGGGAAGCAGCAAAGTCTGTGGGCACTTTGCACAGATGCCTGTGCTTCTGCCTACACCTCTGGCAAGCACAACAGAGGCCTGAAGGCTTTGTAGGCAGGATGGGGTGATAATCCTCCAGCACTACAGTGTTATCTGCTTCCAGGAGTCCCTCAGGCTTCAGCCACCAGAGAAGAGTTGTGGGAGAAGGTCACAGTTCCCTTCCCCATTTGCTTGCTTTTCTTTCTTTCTTCCTTTGACAGTGTCTCTGAAGAGCAGGTTGCCCTGGTGGGGAGGTGGATCGCTCTCCCCACACCAGCAGGATCAGTGCAAATTTGCCACTGTCAAATGGCAGCTTCCAGCCCAGCTCTTTGCTTGTATGGGATGACTTGACTGTGATGGCGTCACACTCTCCTGCTATTGAAGTTTTTGGCTGACAGCTGAGAATTGCCCCACTTGCCCCTTTTTCCTCATTTCCCATGAGCTGAACATCCACCATCTCACTGTGGGCTGTGTAGTGTCCCTCCCTGCATGTGGGAGGGAGCAGAGCTGGGTTTGGGGGTCCCCATCACTGCACGCCTCTTGGCTCTGGCTTTTCCCTTCCAGGGTCCCTGGTCTCAACATTTCATGGGGCTTCTGTTTGCCTGGTTCCCAAAGTTGGGGGTTTGCCTGTGCTGAAATGGGCCCCATGCAGTCTGTAGCCAGCCTGCCATCCCTCTGTCTGCTTTGGTGGAAGGAAGGGGTGCTGTGCTACAGCCTTTGGGTGTGAGAGCACCATGCCAGGGCGGCTGCACCTGAAGCACACTTGCATACTGCCCAACCATCCTCTGCCACAATTCTGGCAGCAAGCTCTTGACCAGAGCATGTTCAATACATTCACCTGCTTCTACCTCTCACCAGTTAATCAAAATGTCTTGCAGCAGCCAGGCTGGTGTATGGCAGCAACACTCCTGCATTCCACACTGGTTGCTGGGCTGCTTCTCCTTTCAGGGGCTTTGAGGAATGCTCGTTCTTAGGAAGCACCTTGAGGAAGTCAACCTCTCCCTTCCCTGAAGTGCCCGGGCAAGTTCTCAGTGAGCAGTCTGGTTGCAGAGGGTCTGCACAGGCTCTGCAGAGCTCTGGGGCAGGATGCAGGACCATTGTCCAGCCAGGGCAGTGCTTGGCTGGCCCTGCAGCCCTCAGCTCTCAGGAGAGCCAGTGCTGGGCACTGGGAGGATGCAGGCTGGCTTGGGAAGGTAGCTTGCCCAGCCCACTGCAGTGGCTTCCTTGGGAGCCTTCCTGGACAGAGGAAATTTGCAATTCTATTCCAATTTCTCCCTTCAGCTACGTCCAAGGCAGATGCTGTCTATATATTGCCATGGTAACGCTGCGTTCTCACTCTCTATGGAATTGCATGCTGGAAAAATATTAGTTTAAAAAACTATGTCGTGTTTGTATTGACTGAAGTCGAGGCTGATAGTGGAGGATCTATTGTCCCCTGGTTGGGAAAAGTCACCAGTAACAGGCAATAAAGCCAGGCAGATTGGCCTCTGGTGACCACTTCTCACCCCACACAACAATTGCTTCCCTATAAACCCTTCCCTGGCTCTGTTTTATTGCATCCTTTAAAACAGATATTTTTGCCTTAAATGTGCTGCCACTTTGGTCCTCCAGAGTGATGCATTGTGCTAACAGCCATTCCTTGCTGCTGAGGTGGGAGCAAGGAAGGGGAATTGTTTCCAGTTTTAATTATGGATCTCTCACGTGCACCTTCAAATGCCATTGCTGCTGTGCCCAGAGTCTGCAGCCCCAGGGTGAGCTGGGCATGGTGGCCACGGTGCCAGTGCAGGGCAGCACACACAGAAACAGTCCAGTTACAGAAACAGACTCATTACAGGACGTGCATTTGCTTTGAGTTTCATTCTCCCCTACTTCATTGTTTCCTATCAAAACTCTGGCTGGCAGAAGAGTGAGGCAGCTATAAAAGGTAAAGGATGCACGAGGGACCATCACAGGGCAGCAGAACCTGCAGCCTGGGGGAACAGAAGGGATTTGGGGTACCACCAGGGTGGTGTGGGCAGGGAAAGGGTGTCCTGTCCAGGGAAAGGTGTACAAGCCCGTTACCTCCCACTGAAGAGGGGCTTTTCCTGTATCCTTGCACTGATTTGCTCTCTGGCAACCTGGTGCAGGAGAGTACTGGAGCAGGAGGTGCATGTGGGCAGCTGAGGGAGTCTGTCTTTGTCTTGCTTCTGAGTCCTTCATGGTTCCCTGCCCACTCCAGAGGTACTTAGCGCTGCGGACGTGCCCTCTTGATCTTTATTGCTACTGAAATAACCCTTCCTAAAACCTGAGAGGCAAGGAGATGTTTCTATGTGTGTTTTGCTGAAAAGCAGTAAAAAACACAGTTGTGCGTTAGCAAATGGCCTCATCCCAGGGGACGTCAGACCCAGATCACTGCTCCCTGGCAGGCTTCCAGTGCGAGTAGCTCCAAGGCCAGCTCCAGCAGCTGGCCCCTGTCCCCCACTCGAGGGACAGCCAGGGATGGCAGTGGCAGGAATGGTAAGGGGAGCAGAGGTTTTTCTGCTGTACATCACCAGGATGCAATTAGCAATGTGAGCAGTAAGGATAGTTTGCAGCCGGGTCCTTGGGATTGTGGTACTGCTGGAAGTGAGAAGGAAATGAGGTGGGATGGAGGAGACCTCTCCATGGTGTTTGTGTGGGGTTGGTCCAAGGCTGTCCCCTCAGGAATCATCTGCTACATTCAGGCTCTGAGGCTGTGCTGACTGTCTGCTTCCCTGGCATGCATTTTGGATGCACTTGCTGCTCAAAATAGCAGAGGCAAGTGTCCTATGGGGGAGAGAGGCTGCTAGAGGAGGAAGATCAGAAAAAGGGAAGATTAATTTTTAAAGCGATGCAGCCAAGGAGCAGCCCTGGGCACCAAGACTGAGAGAGATGCAAGCTCCTCGCCCTGGATATTTCTTGGTTGGAGGAAGCCCTACATCCCAAATGGGGTGCTCCAGGAGACCCATCTGCTCTGGGATTGAGAAGGCACCTGTAACTGAGCAGATGAGGTGCACTTGTCCTCCCATCCCTGCTGTGAGCAGCTCCAGGATGGATGAGCCAAAGAGGTTTTGCTGAGGAAGATGCAAAGTGGAACTTAATCTGATGAGTGGTAGGATGAAGCCTGAGGGCTGGGCAGCCTCCCCTGCCCTGGGAAGCAGAGAAGCTACAGAGCAGCTCCTCACCAGGCCACTCAGCACAGCATAAAAAGCCAAATTTTGTGGGTATCCAGGAAAATCTGTTCTCTTGGCTGAGTCTCAGTTTCCACATTTATGGAACAGAAATGACCTGCTGCCTTTTCTCTCTCCCCCTGGGGTTCAGGGAGGTTATTTATTTATTTTTAACCTGAAGGTAATAACCACAATGCTGCGTGAGTGTAAAGCATTCCCTGCCTGCGAGCAGCTAATGGCTGTGGCATGAAAACCCCAGAGAGAAGTTAGGAGAACAGAAAGCCTTCCGGATCCTCACTGTTACTTGCATGATCGATGCTGTTTGTAATGCTTAAAGATCTGTCGTGACGCTAACCTGCTGTACTATCTCGTAAAAGCTTACAGAGCTCCTGTGCTCTGGGGCCAGCGCTGTGCTTGGGGCTGGGCAGTGATTCTGAGATGAGCCCAAACGGCACTTCTGGGGCTCTGCCTGTTGGGCACCTGCAGGCAGCTGGTAGGGGCGGTGCTGGCAAGGTGTTCACCCTGTGAATGACACCCCTAAAGGGTCTTCGATGTAGCCCTTGGGCACCTTTGCTCGTCTTGAGGGGTCTGGTCAGAACAGGGATGGGATGGGATGGGAAAGGGCAAGAAGGTGCTGAGCCCCTTGTGCAGCTATGTCAGCCCAGGACATGCATGACTAGTGTCCCCTCCCTGAGCAGCACCCTGTAACTCCCTGGTACCTTGGAGGGGATGGAGTTAGCACCCAGCCATGCCCAAATGGGCTCCAGGGAGCTGGTGAATGCGGTGCCAGTGCTGGAGGGGACCAGCTCTCCCAGGACTGGGAAGGGCTCTGCTCCACCTTTCCTTGTTTGAGCAGCTCAGTGAGCCTGTGCTAGGGCTCAGTTACATTCCAGCAGCTGGGTGAAATCTTGAGAAGACTTGAAAAATGCAATAAAAGTGTAGGATGAAAGGTTGCAGCTGGCTCTGCCCCCCAGTGCTGAGCACAGGGGTCAGTCTGGAGTCAAAGCCTCATCCGTGTTCCCATTAGCAGTCTGTGTGATGGGACACGAGTTGCTTATGACAGTTGCAGATGCCACCAGGCTGGGAGAGATGCGAGAGGGCTGGAGAATGGGCTGAGATTTCAGAGCGGGCTTGGTGAATGGCAGGAATGAGCTGACAGAAAGGAAGGTGTTGCCTGGGGACTAGAGGAAAGTGCTTGGTGGGAAAGAGTCACCAACAGCACAGATGTGGAATGGGAGCAGGAACAGAGTGGGTCCTGCCCCTGCAAGTCAGAGAGGCCCTGAGGGAGAGCTGTGCCCTTGGGACTGGGGGATTGGTGGGGAGAAGTGGGCTGGGAAAGAGGCCTGCACAGGCAAGGGAGCAACTAGGTCTCTGCACTGTGGTGACCTGGCCAGGCAGAGACGGGGTTCATCTGCTGTGGGAGAGGCTCAGGTCAGAGTTTTGGGAATGTCCTTGAGGCAGGAGCAGTGACATGCTGGAATAAGGCACAGGGTAGTTTCAGTCCCTGTCCTTGAAGGAGCAGTGTGTGCATCTGCCTGGATTGATGGAGGGTGGCAGAGGTACTGCTGTGGGGTGCGTGACCTTCCAGCCTTCATTTCTCCGCTTCCCTGATTATTATCTGGCACTGCCGGCTCCAGCTGGGGTCAAGGCTCTGGGATGAGGGCTCTGGAGCTGCTGGGAGGGGAGCCATGCCCTTGGGAGCAGGTGCTCTGAGGCAAGGGCAGGAACAGCGGAGCAGTGAAGACTTTCAAGGGAGGGACACATCTCATGGACAATAGAAGTGCCAGCCTCACCAGGCACCAGGGCAGGGGTGGCCCTTGCAGCAGGCACCACAGGAGCATGGATCCATCTCCACCAGCCCCTGCAGTCACTGCCCAGAGCTGTGGGCTGTGTGCTCTGTGCTGGCACTGATGGGCTGGGGCACATTTTGCCACTGGTGGGTGCCAATGCAGGAATTCATCTCACAGGCTTTCCCTCTGCATTCTTAAAAGCAGGATTCTGGGGAGCAGAGCAGTTAGGATTTCTGCCTCAGCAGGAGAGCAGAGCTGAGCTGAGCCGCAAGGACAGGAGTCACATGTGTGCTGAATAGCTGATGCCTTGCAACGGAGTAGGGATAGTGGGATTGCGCTGTCTGCTCCTTCCCGCTCCTGATAAATCAGTGCCCAGGGAAATATCATTCATGTTGGCTGTATTTAATAAATTAACTCTCAGCATTTGTGCTCTCTGAGGTTGTTACTGAGTTAGTGTAGCTGAAAACCCTGCAAAAGGAAAAGACACATCGGACCCCCTGGGAATGGATAAGCCATCCAAAGCTAGAAACCAAATATAAACTCAGACTATGCAAATCCAGTCTAACAAACCCTGCTGCAGCACAGACATCCCATCTGGGAGTGGGATGATCCACAAGCAATGTAGCAAAGGGACTGATTGTTTTAATGACTTTCCTCTACCCAGGGAGAAATGGGAGGGGGGTTTCTGAAACTTGAGCGTTGTAAATGAAAATTCGCCGCCTCTCCAGCAGCAGTGTGAGATTTGGAGTGCTGGGGGGAGAGAGGAAGGCAGCCAAAATTAACTTGAGGATGCTTTCTGGTGTTAAATCCTTTGAATTAGTGAGAAAAGAGCACACCCTGTGTTTCTGCTTTCAAGTCACAGTCCAGAAATACAACCAATCTGCTGGGCAGTTCCCCAGACACATCAGTCCTTATTGAAGCTCTGCTGTGTGGAGCAGGGCAGAGTGTTTTGCTTCACTAGGAAAGGGCATGGAGGCAGTGGGTGAGCAGCTGAGCAGCAGGGATCCGGCTTTCTGGGCACTGCAGACTGTAATTTATCTCCATGAGGAACTGAAGGGGGTTCAGAGGGGAAAAAATGTCATGAAGTTAAATGGCAGTGTTGCCTCGGCATCCTTACAAATAGGCTTTACCTGCTGTTCGTTCCAGTCTTGGTTGCAAAGGCCATCATTTACCTGAACAAAGGCATGGAGGGATGCTGGGAGCAGTTGTCAGGGAGCACACAGAGCCAGTCTCTGAGGGAGTGGGACTGTCAAGGGGCCCTGAGACACAGCCCCACTGCTGAAGTATCCCAAGGATGCTCAGTGAGCATGCAGGGAGTGGAGGCTAGGGTGGGCTGTGTGGGCAGCAGTCCTGCCTGTGCCTTCTGGTGCTGCAGTCTTTGGTCTGCACTGTCCCAGAAAATGCCTGGGAGAGAGGGCAGAGCCTGGTTTCGGCATGTGCAGGGACTGGCCATGTCTAGTCTGTGGCTCTTTGGTGTTTCTGCATGTTTCCATGCTGCTTTGCCTGTGCTCTGCCTCTGGCTAAGGCTCTGGGATGCTGGTGCTCTGAGGACAGCACCTCCTTGGGCTTTGCAGGCTGAGATGTGAGTCCTGGCTGTCAGGTGGGGCAGTTCTAAATCAAGCCTCTCTGCTCTATCTCTCTGCAGTACCAGAGATGTCTCGACTCCCAGTTACACGTTGTAGCCAGAGTAATGTTAGGCATGTTTGAAGGAAGGTGCCAGGAGTCCTGCTGGGAACCCTCCCTCACCAGGAACTCGAATGGGTGCCATTGCCTCCAGCGTGGCCCTGGGGGTCTTCCAGACAATCTTCTTTGCCAAGGAACCTTTAGGGCATTTGGAGAAAACCACTCCTGAAGCTGTGATTTCTCCCTGGCCTTAGCTGACTCCAGAGCTTCGGTCCAGTGGGAGGTGGCCACACAACTGCACATACCAAGCGACCCCCTTTGCGGTGATAAATGTCCCTAAAACGTGTGACACACCCCAGTGCTTCATGCCTGGGACTTACAGCCTGCCTGACCATGGCTTTTGCTCCTACTGAGAGGGTCAGGACCGTCTAGTTCGGAGGCCCATCCCCGGCAGCCTGCTGTCCTCTCTTCGTGCTGGCCGTGCTGGGAGCGAGGGGAGTCGTGGGGCTGCAGAGCCCGAGTGTGGGTTTCAGTTTAATCACTGGGGCTGAGGAACCTCTATTCATTCCCGCTTGCATTCATCTGTGTCCTAGTAACGGTGCTCTCCCAACCTCCTTCCCAACACAGGCACACACGGCTGGATAATGGCAGGAGCCCGGCAATCTCGGCGCTGAATAGCGCTGTAATTACGGGGCTATAATGGCGAGCTGGAACTCATTAGCCATTATCAGCCGTTTCAGCAGGACAATGAGAGCACCCCGGGGTGCGCGGCTGCGCTGGCTGCACCCGGTGGCCCTACACGCTGCTCGGCGGCCCCGAGGCCAGCCTGCCGCTGACCTTGGCCCCTCGCATGGCTGCAGAGCCCGGTGGAGGGAAGCTTTGGCTCTAGATGGGAATGATGGACTGTGTATTCAGCCAGTCGTGTGACATGAGACATTCCTGCTCCCTGGTGCCGCTGTCAGGGCTCAGGAAGTTACAGACCCGCCGTGGGCCGGCCCCAAGCACCCCAACCTGCTCCACGGTGGCACTCTCCTGCCTCTTTCCTTCCCTGGCTCCAGCAGCTCATGCTTCACTTGACTGCCTTCCCCTCCTGTAGGTTGCTTGTTTTCCTCTTGATTTCTGTGTTTGTGTTCAGTGCAGGCAGTGGGTCTCCAGCATGGGAGCCCTCCCTGGGCCATGTGTTCGCGTAGGCATCCTCCATCTCCAGCACGTGCCTTGGGCAGGCTGGCCTCATGGGCAAGAAGCAAACACTGCCATGCTTCGTGATGCCAATCAGGGAGACTCTCTCCTGCAATAGGGGGCTGCACAGAGATCCCCAGCTCTGCAGACCGTGGGTCCCAGGGCTGATGGTCCTGCTTTTTCTACAGTAATCACATCCTGTAATGCGGAAAGGCACTGCAAAGCTGAGTGTGAGGTGCAAATCTCTGCAGCTCCTGGCTTGATGTATTTTAAAGCAGGATAATCCTAGCAGGAGCATGCTGGAGAGCATGGCTGAGGAGAGCTGGGGAAGGTGTAGCCAGCAGGCTGCAAGCAAAGGCCCTCCCATGTGCGTGTCCAGCAGTGGGACATATGTTCTTGTGGTGCTCAGCAGAGCCTGGGCAGGACCGAGGCCATGGGGTGGGTGTAGGGACCCTGTATTTCCACCAGCAGGATGAGCAAGGAGGGGCAGCATCTCCTTTCTGGCTGGATTGCTTGTCCCTGTGCTCAACCCAGGGCTTTTGAATGAGAGAGTGATGCCACAAAGCAGCTTGTCCTGTGCAAGCTGTCTCTTGGCAGGTGAAACTTGAGTGTGGCTTATTCTCCAGATAGAAGGTGTGACATGGCTGTGCACTGTGATGCACGGGTAATGGCAGGAGCCATTATCATGTAAGTGTCACACATGTAAGTGTCTTGCAGCTGGGTGTTTGGAGGGATCCTGCCGTTCTGGGGACTTATGCTTGTTTCTTGTTACCCCTGCCTTCTCTAAATAACTCTGTGTGTTTGGGATGACCCTCCCAGGTGTTCGCTGCATTTGCAGAATGCAAATGGGGTGACATGCATCCCAAGGAGTGCATCTGGCATGGGAACAGAGAGGAGCCAGACAGTCCCTGCCTCTTGTTGCCTTATGGCCCATGAAAGATGCCAGCTTACAGACCCATGGTGAGCCAGACTTCTGTGTGCCCAGCACTGCTGGCCATTGAGGATGAGGGTCCTCTCTGGAGCCAGGGGCCACTCCTGGTGAGGGAATTGCACCAGCCACTGCTGTCCTTTGGGCCCTGCCTGCTGTTTCTGGGGAGGTACGGGGGGGGGGGGGGCAGTGCCTGGCCACCTCCTGAGTGCTTCCATGCTAATTTCTTCCTCTTCTCTCTGCAGGGAGCTCAATGGCAACAACATAACGCGAATCAACAAGAATGACTTTGCTGGGCTGAAGCAGCTCCGTGTCCTGTGAGTTCCTGATGAGGGGCCAGCTGCCCCCACCTTGCTGGATATTGTGCTTGGCTTGTGGCCCCTCCTGGGGCTACTAGAGTTGCTCAGCCTCTTTCTGTGGGCTTCAGCCAGCAGGGCTAGAGGGTATTGTGTTGGGCTGAGTGGTGGGCTTCCAGCTGGGAGAGAGTAGGAAGAGTCTGGGGTGTGTTGAGGGGATAGTGGGAGTGAGGTGCCCTGGGTCAAAAGAAGTAATGGGGCACTGGGGACCACTTTTCCAGAAAGCTGACCCCTTCTCTCTGCAGGCAGCTGATGGAAAACCAGATCAGCATGGTGGAGCGTGGGGCATTCGATGACTTGAAGGAGCTTGAGCGGCTGTGAGTGCCTGGTCATGGAGGGAGGGTTGGTGAGGGGCCACTGGATTTAGTTGCAGAGAGCATCCTTTCCTTTTTTCCTTAAACCCTAATGTATCGGTGCTGCCTCACTTCAAACAGCTTCTCTTCTGCGTGGCAGTGGTGTTTGACAGTGTGGGAAGCAAACCTATTTCTGTTTCTACAGATCTTAGAGTCCTTTCTGACGCTTTTGAGGTGAGGAGCAGGTTAAACACAAATGACTTTTGCTGTGTCAGCTGTGTCCTGTGTGTTAGCGAGGGAGCTGTAAGTTCTGGTCCAGTACTCAGTAAAATAGCTCAGCAGTTTAAAAATCCCAAGCTGCTCGAGCAAATATGAGGAGCTGATCGAGCAGCAGGTTAAAAGAGCAGTTAAGCAGCAGTCAGCAGTTAACAGCTTGGAGTCCTCTCTGCATGTAATTACAACATTGTGAGTAGGTCTATTAGTGCCCCATTTGTTGTCCCTGCCTGGGACTGTGGTGTGCAGGATGGGGCTGTCCTTGCCAGGTGGGATGCTCTGCTCTGTTGGCCTCTCTGAGCGAGCCAAAGCACCCAGCTGTGGCTGATGCACCCAGCTGGGTTGCAGGTGGGGTCATTGCTTTGTCCCCCAAACCCTGACCCTTTCTTCTTTCCCTGCAGGCGGCTGAACCGCAACCAGCTGCACACCCTGCCCGAGCTTCTCTTCCAGAACAACCAGGCGCTGTCGCGGCTGTAAGTACCCTCTGTGATCACCAGGCTCCCCTGCCCAGCAGTGGTGTGGGCTTGCTTGGGGGGCTGCCATGGGGTTTGGAGGGGCACTGATGTCCCAGGAGGGTGCTGCTCCTGGGGGGGTTGTGCTGGTGGTTACTGGTATGTTGTCCCAATGAAGGCTCGGCACGTGGCAGGGGAACGCACCCTGTTTGTGTGACCCGAGCATGCAGCAAGGTGGGAAATGGGCTGTGACTTGCAGAAGACCTGAGACTGGCAGTGTTAAAGATGTCCTTGTAACACATGGGGATGTGGGATGAGGTGCTGGCAGTCTGGGCTGGGCCTGGCATCGCAGAGTTGGGCTGTGCCTGCACAGTGTCAGGTGCAGAGGTGCTGTGAGCCCCTCAGCCTCCTCCCTGGATCCTCCCTGGACCACGGGCTTTGGAGCAGGGTTCCCTTACACACTAGCCCAGGCTGTCATGAAAGGAGGGTGGAAAAGGGTGTCCCTAAGGGGGTCACGTCCTGCCCAGAGACCTCCATGGGGCACAGAGAGCCCCACAGCCCTGCTCAAGAGCTGCCTTTCTGTAGGTGTCTGGAGAAGGAGGGGGAAGCCCTGCCTGGGGCAGACCCTGCCCTTCATGCCTGCTGCCCCCTCCCTGCATCGCTCTACCTGTCCCCATCCCTGCCTGTCCCTCTGCACCTGCAGAAACAACTTCAGGGACTGTCTCTTGCTGTGCAAGCCCCAGCTCCACAGATCTCTCTGCTCCTCCTCCCTCTGTGCAGCAGCAGGCTGCCTGGGGAGGGTTTCGATAAATATTCTCCTTTCCATATTGGCTTTCCCTTGCCTGGGGCTGTTTTGCTCAGGCAATGGTGCTTTCAGCAGTGCCAGCATTGTTCAAACAAAGTGTTTACAGGCTCTCAGCTATGTCAGGCACCACATACATTGGGAAGGGTGCTGTGAGGAGGAGAGGGTGCGTGCCAGACTGGGGCTGGGTGCTCGCCATCACTCAGAGAAGCAGCTTATACCCTGTGGATTGGGGTGGTAGTAGCTGGGACATGAGCTTTCTGCGTGCTGCATCTTGTATCTCCATCAATCAGCTGTGACATGAGGATGCCAGGTCCCTGCTGGGGCAGGGCAGGAGTGGATGAAATAACCAAATGGGCCGAGACATTCCCAGGACAGCCATGGCCATGTTGGGGCCAGGCAGCTCTGCCTGTGCAGGCAGGCTGTGGCTGAGCCGTTTTCTTCCAACAGTGCCAGGGAGTCAGTCCCAGAGTCCAGCCTGAGGTGTGTAATGAAGGGTTAAAATGCTGTGTGGGTTGCCAGCATGGGATGTGTGAAGTGGTGGACAGGTGCCAAAGATGGGCCTAGGTAATGGCAGCTGATAGCACAGGCGTTCAATTAATTATCAAATGGCATTTGTTGAGCTCAGCTGTGCCATATCGTGGCGCCAGCAAGGGCCCATCCTCCTCCAGCCACGCATTGCATAACAGAAACATGGGCAAGAGAATTACTGTACAAATATTAATGTTTCCTTTTTAATCCTCTCTAGATTTTAATACCAGGCTCTTTCAACAAGCAAACCCTAACAATTCATTGTGGAGATGCAGAAGAGCAGCATGTGTGTATCCTACACATACAGTGTGCCCCCTACACAGCTGCCTGGCTCGTGTGGAGCCAGGACTATGCCACAGCATGCACGGGGCTGTACATACCAGCGTGGGTGTAAGAGGGCTGTGCAAGATGCTCCTTGCAGCCACCTCATCATGTTCAGGTGCATTTCAGCCTCTTCCTGTTGTTTTACTGCTTCCTGCAATGTGGTGGTTATTTCAAACCTATTCCCTCCCACCCTCTCTTGAAGTTGTTTTCTGGGCATTTCTGCCATGGCAAACTGCCTGGATACCAGCACCTGGAGCTTCTCTTGTTCAATATGGGGCTGTGTGCACGGGCTCAGATTTTGCAGCTCCTCGACTATAGCTGGTGCCATGTCTTGGGGAGCTTTGGTGCATGCTTGGAGCAGAGAGTCCCTGTGACGAGCTGTGGGACTGGGGACAGGGGACACATGGAGCCACCCACCATCCTCCTGCAGCACATTGCCCCACACACATTAGTGAGGGTAGGGGAGCGGCGCTGGGGTCTGCCCAGACAGCACATCAGGAGCCAGTGTCCTGGCAGATCCTCGAGTTCTGCATCTGTGCAACAGAGCCCTGTGTGCCGGAGGACCTGCTGCTCTCTCTCCTTGAGGCTGCCTGTTGCTGAGGTGCTCAGGGATGTTTTGGGGGGATGGTGGGGCAAGGGGTGCCCTGGGTGCCTTGTCTAGACACACATGCTGGTTTAGCAGGAGGTGGGGTCTGGACCAGTGCTAGTCCAGCCAGTGCAGAAGGTCATAAGGACACTCTTAAATTGCTGCAAACCCAGGTCAGGCTACAGGGATATGAGTCAGTGGGGAACAGGTTTAAGCTAAATTGAAATCAGCTCTCCTTGAACGAAATTGGAGCCTCCCCACTGGGCTTTGCACTTGTTTAACTGCTGAAATGGATCTGGGGTGGCCCCACTGCTCAGGGCCCCCTCCCTGCCCAGAAATGGGCTGGGACCTGTGCTGGTGTAGGAAGAGAAGGCTCTTACCAGCACCACTTTCTTGCAAATCCTGATCTCCAGACCACTTCCAGCAAACAGGCTGGAAACAAAGCCTCCCCTCGACCTGCCCACTGCAGGTGGCAGCCACCCATGGCATGCTTCTCGAGTTCTGGAGTACCTGCTAGGTCCTCATGTCCTCACACCATTGTACTGGGAGGTCTTGAATTAGCAAAAACTGGCTGAGTCAGGCTGAGATCTGTTTAGTTGGGAAATGAGCTGTCAGGTGGCAGCTGAAGCAGAAAGCCAGGGTTGGATGCAGGAACTGGTGGGGGGTGCTTAGATGGGCCCTTGGGTGCTGGCCTGGATGCTCCAGCCTCTTCTAGACACAGTCTTGATGCATCTTTTTCAGCACATCAGTAACACAGAAGATGAAGGCAAGTCTGTTGAATTAGGGGTATGTGATATCCATACAGCAGTTTCCCACTGTACCTTTCCCACTGAGCCTGATGAAAATTTTTCAGGAGCACAAGAGGAGTCCCTCAGGTCAGGATGGAGAGTTCTTTGTCCACCTCCTGAGTGTCAGAGCCTAATCCACGTTGGTGGTACTTTGTGGTCTCCCAGCCTGGCTCAAGCTACAATTAGTTACACGGAACTTGGCTGTAAAGAGCATTTGTGCATCGGGATAATGGAAAGGGTTGAAGTTAAACCTGATCCGTCGGGCTTAAATAAACCGGGGAATGGCAGGAAAGGGCCAACGGAAAGCAAACCTCAAATGAGGGCATGGGGGAGGTGAGACGCCTGGAGAGGAATGTTTTCCCCTTGGAATTTGGGAATATTGAGCTGACGCCTGCCCAGAGCCCATTTCAGTCTGAGATATTGGGGGGGGTGGTCCTTGGCAGTGGGGCCAGGGGCAGGGGGACTCCCCGCATGGCCTCCTTTATTTATGTCCCCCGCAATGAGTGGATAACTCATTAAGCAGTCGTGGTGGCTGGAAATGGTGCTGATCTGAGGTTTCGCTGGAGAGCACCTGACCTCAGTGACCCGTTCTCAAACTGGGTTTAATTAAACTGTCAGCACTGGACGGAAGAACAAAGCTTTGTGGGCTCGGGGGGGGGGGGAGAGGGGGAAAGCCAGGGTCCCCCAGCAGCTCACTGGGGAAGAGCACATCTCCTGTGAAGTAGAGAGCTGATAAAAAGATAGATCTTTCCTTCCACTGAGGATTACCCAGGAAAGAAGGTGACCTCTTCTATTGCAGTGTTGGTCCCCAGTGCACTGCAGCTTACACATCTTGGCTCAGCAATGGTGCTCCAGTACAGTCCTGATGCACACCAGGAGCCAAGGGGATGCTGGTAGACCTTCCTTCACCAACTCTCCCAAGCTGGCAGGAGTTGGGGTTTTTTTGGGTTTCCCAACAGCTCCCAACAGGAAAAGCATGCAGAGTTTCTCTCTGCTCCCTTGGGAAGAATGGGAGAAGGATGAGAAAGGAGTTTTGTAGCACTCTCTCCCTCCTCTGCTCACCTCCCCTTAAAACCTCCTCCTGAAGCTGTTTCTAAGCCCATTTGGGGGTTCTGGATGGGAGATGCGAGGAGGAGACAGGAGTCTGGAATGGCTGCAGCAGCAGGGTGAGGACAGAAATGCTGCGGGCGCATCATCAGGGAGGCAAAGACGTGGGCTGTTGAAATGTGCTAAAGGCAGCCAGGATGGCTATAAATAAATAGTTTTCTCCGAGGAAAGCCGAACTGATGCGAGGGAGGAGAGGAGCAGTGGGTGCTTGGCTGAGAGGAGCTCTGGGGAGTTGCTCTCGCAGGGGAGTCACAATCCTGGGTTGATGTATCCCCATGGGAGTGGCTGCCCAGTGGCTTCCCCCAGCAAAAGCTGCAGTAGCTGCTCCTTGCTCAGGCAGAATGGGAGCTGAGAGAGGGTGAGCAGAGAGCAGGGGGAAAAAAGTCTTGTCTCCAGAAGGAGAGAGATTTAGGACATGGGCCGCAGACTGTCAGTTTCTGTCGGACCCATGCCAGCAAAAATGGTGAAGGAGATGGTGCCACATCTTAGCTGGCAGCCAAGCCCAGGGGGAAGGGCTGCCGTGCTGCTCTCAGTCTGTAAGGGCAGGGGCTCCCTGGAAACAGCATTAACATCTCAATCAGGGCTGGTGACTTTCTGAGCCGGGGACATGTGAAATGTTGTAGGAGCTGGGGGGATTGTCACGCTCCTGTGAGACTCTTCTCCTGCAGCCAGTGCCTGCAGAGAAATAGCGATGCTCTACGACTGCCTCTGTCTGGGAGCTGACAGAGGGACCAGGGGCTGGTCCAGGCCCACTCTGGACCCAGGAGTATTTAAAGATCTGGGTGATGATGGAGTTTTGAGCTGAGTGGCAGAGCACCACAGCTGGGTGTGCTGCCTGGGTAGGAGAGATGATATTATGGCGAGGTCTGGGGCAGGTTCCTCGCACCACCCCTGCATTTGGCTAAACCCAGCCCTAATTGCCTTTAGAAAAGCAGGCAGAGAAAAATGGAGGGCTGCTAAATAACTTGAGAAAATGCAAATGACATCCTTCAAGAAGGAGAGGATCACAGCCACGCCGGAGGAAGCTGTGAGCTGAGTAGTAGCAAAACAGGGTGACAAGTGAAAAAGGAGCTGTCAGAGAAAGGAATAACAAAACAGGCCCCGCTCGGATGGGGCTGGCTGCGCGTGGGAGGTGTTGCTTGCGAGACTGTACTAGTGACCGTTCCTCTTCGGGCTGCACCAGGAAAACCCCGGATAGGGAAGGCAGAGATGGTGAAAAAAATGAGTGCTTGGTGAGGGCTGGATAAAAGAGCGGTCCCGTGCCCCCACAATGGGTAGTCATGCTGGTGCCAGGTGGGAGGTGTGGGTGCCAGGTGGGGATGCTCTCTAGGGAATGCGTGTGCCACAGCTTTGCTCCCTCCCAGTGGTGGGGACTTGCCTGAGCCCTGTTTTCAATTTAGTGGGGGATTTTCAGTGCCTGCCTGCCTGTTGGCTCCCTGGAAATGTTGTCACTGTGGTGGGCTGGCTCTGGCTGTGCCCTGGCTCTCCTGTGCCAGACACCCGCCCCCACCTCCCACGGTCACTCCTGTTGGGGCTTTGCTTGAGGTTCACTTCCTCCAGCAAGGTTTTGTGC
This sequence comes from Aphelocoma coerulescens, assembly GCF_041296385.1. Lineage (NCBI taxonomy): Eukaryota > Metazoa > Chordata > Aves > Passeriformes > Corvidae > Aphelocoma > Aphelocoma coerulescens. The sequence continues at coordinate 22,985,518 of NC_091020.1, forward strand.
TGGTTCTGGAGCTCGGCAAGTGCTCAGGAGCCCGCAGCCACTGCGTGGGAAGGAGCCTGTGGGCACAGCATTGTGTTTTCATCTTCCCGTGCTGGAGCAGGGTTGCTTTGGCTCCCTGGGCACGTGCCCCTTTGCTCTTTGCACAGATGTGTGTGTGCTGACGTTCTGTGCAGAGGCCTGCTGTCCAAGAGCAAAGCGCCAAGGTCAGAGCAGGGAGCGGCTTTCCCAGAGCAGACCTTCCTGCTTCCCCTTCCCCAGCATCCCTCATTTTGTCCCAGCTCCCCCTGTAGCAGTGTCCCCCTCCCCTTGCCGGGTGAGGGCCAAGTGTTCCTGCTGTCACCATGCCCATGTTTTGGACTCCGGGTGCCGTACCCCATCGTGCTCCCCGACAAAGCTCCTTCTGTTGGGGACAGAGCAGGGCTGGGGGGGCCAGGCTGGGATGTGTCCCCCCGAATACCAATGAGGAGGGGCAGCGTGTTTACCCCTGTGGCTGGGGGGAGGGGGGAAATGCGGGGTCTGTATGCTGCAAGACACCCCCCCACACCAGCCGATGGGAGGGGGAAGGGAGGCCTCTCTGCAGCCCCCGGGAACAAAGAGTCAGTGTGGCTCGTGACAGCTCTAAGGAAACGAAGGGAAACAAATGTGCCACTAATAGGTGGGGAGGTTACCTAGGGAAGGATGCTGCCAGGCGGGCGGGCGGCCAGCCCCCTCCCCGGCAGGCTGCCAGGCGCTGAGGGACTGCTCCTGGCACCCCCAGCCTTGGCGGGGCTCAGGGGGCTACAGAAGGGCCAAGCTGAGGCAGGCTGGCACATCCTTGTGCTGCTGGCCCCTGGGGAGAGCATCCTTACAGATACCTCTGGGGTATTGTACTGGATGAGCCTGCTGGGAAGGAGCACCCTAGTGCAGGGAGCTGCTCACTGCCTGCTGCTCTCCCCCTTCTTCCTCCATCATTAATGTGCCACAGATCTCAGCTTTTTGGGGTGGGGGGGCAATAAGACTCCCTGGGTGATTCTGAGTGCAGACAACCTGAAAGCCTCACGAATTAAACACATTTTTAAGATCCCTTTATATTTAAGCATTTCCACAAGCATTTCGGGACTTGACCCACAGTCTCCAGAGGCACAGGAGAGCTGGGGTGAGGGTAGCAACCATGCCCCAACCTGCAGATGAGCAGCCTCCCCCTTTGCTTCCTACCAGCCTGGGCCCCGTCCCACTGGGGTGCTGGTGCAACCCCTGCACAGGCACACCCTGGCTCTGTTCTGTGCCATTATCCTGCCAGCGAGCCAGGGCTGCCAGGCATGGGCATTGCCAGACGGCTGCCTGGAGATAATCTGCCCCATTCCCTCCATGCACCCCGTTGTGCTCCTGACTCACGGCCGGCTCCAGTTTTCTGGCTGTTGAGACGCTTCCAAGGTTTCCCTGGCAATGCACAGGGTCAAGCTCCACTCCCGGGGCTCTCTCCTTGAGCCACTGGTTCTGCTGGGCTCACCCTCAGTCTCGCTTTGGGCGCAGACTTGGATTTGGCTTTTGTAATGTCATTAAAGCAAAGGGGGCTGAGTCTGTGGTGAGGTGCAGCTTCCAGCCCCCTGCCCCTTTCAGCAAAGTCCCCCCCTTCACGTGGCATCGTGCAGAACGTCCCTGTCCAGCTTCCCAGTGGTGCACCGGCAAATGGGAATTTGCAACCCATGGGAAAAAGCAATGAAAAATCAGATCTTCCTAAAGCTGAGCAGCAGTGCTAATTACACAGCTATTAAAACACTGGAATTATTTATTCCCTCTCTGCCTCACAGCTCATTGCCTGCATTGTCCCACATTCAGCCTATGGCCACCTTTGGTCCGCTGAAAGAGTTAAAAGAGCACTTGGAGGAGCTGATCCCTTTGTCCATACATTTTGAGAACAGAATAAAGGCATTTCCTTCCTCCCGTTTTCACAGCTCAAATAGTAGAAGGGTTCAAAGTAATATTAAAGAATCGTGAGCAGAATTAGCCTCTGGTAATTTGAGTTCCAGAATGTGGAAGAAAAAAGTCTTATGCAGTGATTTGAGGCTAAGTTATAACTTGGTACCACTGCACGTGTATCCCACAGATGTGTGAATGTGCTGAGCCAGGTAATTAACCTGTGATTGCTGGTTGATCCTTCCTTGGGTGGGTGCTGGAACCCCTCATCTCTTGCGCTGGAACTGCCATGAAAATGAGCTGTCAGCAGTTTCCAGCACTGCTTCCAACAGGGTGCCTGTGCCCTGTTCTTTCTCTTCTGCTCCCAAGGGACCTGTGGTGCTTTTGGCACTGGCGCGGACCACACAGCCTGCAACCCCAACACCAGCAGCTGGGCTTGGTGGGCTCCAAGTTCTTGCCCAAGCAGGCTGCCTGGAGCACTGGGATGCTTTATCCAGTGCTGTAGGTGGGTAGAGTTCCCTGTGCTAAAGTGCCATAAGGGCCAAGCAGGTGAGTGTAAGTGGGGAAGATGCCCCTTCGAACACCTGGGGGGTTTCCTGGTGCAGCAGGGCTCCTAGGCACTGCCAAGGGGAAGGAAGCTGTGCCCTGCCTGCAAGGATGGGCTGAGGCTGTCCTGGTTTGGTAAGTCCATTTCCCTGTGTGTGCTGATTGACATCCACGTGCAAGGGAACCCTGCTGGCAGCATGTTGGGGATGGGTTTGAGGAGGTGGGGATTCATTTTCCAGATTCTCATCTGTGTTAAATTAATTATCATCTCAGGCTTATCCTCACTTAACCAGCGAGGCACAGACATCTGTGGTTGGGACTCCCACTGCCCTGACAGAGTTAAGTAGAGCATGGATTAGGGGGTCTTACCAGCTGCCTTCCCTGTCCATGGTTGTTGCACCCCCCTTTGCCCACAGAGGCTTTCATCTTCATTTGTGCCTGTATTTCCCTTCAGGATAGGAAAAGCTGGATTAATTTTTACTGCTCCCAAGGGAGCTGTTGGTAACTGAAGACATCCCGCTGTCTTGTTTTCTCTAAACTGGGAGGCAGGAAATGGCAGGGATGGTTTAAAATGGTTTAGAATGGTTTCCTCACCCATCCTTCTCCCTGTCTGGTCCTTGCTGCCCCTCCAATGGGGGATGGTTTTTGAGGCGGAGCTGCTTGAAGAGAAATAAAGTGGCACAGACTTTTTGCAGGCACTGGAACTGGAAGAGAGAGGTTTCCCTGGGAGGTACAGCTGGAAAGAGCTTGACCATCCTCTTGAGTGTTTGGGAAAATGGTAATTTTGGGATTCTACAGAGGAGGAGTGAGAGATGTTAGCTATGTTGCATGGACAGAGTATTAACTGTGGAAAGCACAGGAATAGCTCTCAAAAAGTGTCTCCCATCCTGGAGCTGGGAAGTTCTCCACCCTCGGACCCCTCCCATGACAGAACTGGGAAAGGGACCTGGGAATTTCGACCCTGTATCTCCCCGCACCTTCCCATCCCTGGTATGACACTCAAAGGGACTTCTGTCCATCTAGGAGCCTCACAGATGCGTGGGTGGTTCATCCCCTCCACTTTCCCCATCTAGGATGTTTTTTCCCAGGGGGAACCTTTGTCCAGTCACTATGTGACACAGACTCACAGTGGCAAAAGGGGCCTGGAGATGAGGGTTGGAGTTGACCTCATCATGGCATCCTTTTGGGATGTTTGCCTGGGATCTGGTGATTCTTCTTGCCATGGACCAGCACATAATCATGTGTGTTTTGCTGGGTATGTGCCGGTCTGAGGCAAGAATGGTGGAAATGCAAAATGGGTGTGGGTTGGGGGGTAGGTATTCAACCCCAGGGATACTCCGTGGCAGCTCCTCTCCATTGCACAGCCAGGCTATTACTGCCCAGCAATTAATGCTGGCACTATTAATTACTAATCATAGGGATAAAGTCGGGGCCCTGTAGCAGGAGTGGGGATCTGTGCTTGTGGGGTAAACAGGAGCAAGTGAGTGAGGAGCAAGCAAGGGGGCTGGCTGCATTCCCAGGACTCGGCGGTGTTTCCAGCTCTTGCTGTCTGACCGGAGGCATTTCCACCTCCCGGTGTTGTCGTCCCGCTCCAGCTCGCTTGTTCTCCTCCCCACGGGCTCAGCATGTTGCTCATTCCTGCATCCTACGATTTCACAGCATCCCTGCAGCCGGGTGCTAATGAGATTAGACCCAAGCTTTAAGATGTCTCTCTCTATCCTTTGCCATCCAATTACACAGCCCGCATGGTATCTGATTGCCTGCGAGAGGGGAGGACTGGGGCTGGCTGGGATGGGAGGATGCAGCTGGTCTTTCTGGGTATCAGCCCTGCCGTGCCGAGTGGTTTTCTTTCTTTTCTTTTCTTTCTTTCTTTTTTTTTTTCATTCTCCCCTTGGCTTTGAGCTGCTTCGTTTGGCTTTTTCATCGCTTCTCGATGTGGCGGCTGGGCAGAATTTGTTTAAATTAACTGCTTGAATGGCAGCGTTTGTGTGTGTTGGTGGGGGGGAGCGCAGACAGCACCAGAATGGATGAGGGGGATTAAAGGTGCCTAATGGGTTCCAGATGGGCATCCTGGACTGGGAAACACCCCCGCAACCCCAACCCCAGGCAGGGGCCGCTGGTAAGGAGCTTGGGGCTGGGAGCCGGGATGTTCCAGCGGGCAGCTGCCTGGTTCTGCTGCGGCAGGGCAGCTGCTCCAAGCATGAGCCCGTGGGACTGGGGTGCTCTGAGGCTCCCCGGATGCTGTGACTCCCCAGCCATGCCCGGGGTGAGCAGGCAGATGCACCAGAGGAAGCACCTTCCCTGGCTGGCCTGCAGCATGGGGTGCATCAGGCTCACTCTCCCTGCCACTGGCTCTGGGGATGTGGGGCTGGGGACAACCACTTTGTGTGCAAGTCCAGCTTTCAGAGGTGCCTCAGCTTGATCATTAGCTGACATTGCAAATACAGCCCACTGGGACAGCACCACTGGCACAGCAGTTTCTGCTCTGCAGTCTTGGTTGCAATGAGGAATGATAATATTTAGTCTTTGTTGCCCTCCCCCTGGGCTTTAGAGTAGCTTGGGGCGCTTGCTCAGTCTAACATCCACCACTGCAGATGTCAGCATATTTTTTTTGTATTTACAGACTGAAAACTGAGTCACAGAGACAGGAACTAAATTGCCTGTGTGGCCCTGCCAGTTGCATTTCCCAGATCTGTAGGGGTTAGAGATGTGGTGACAGCCCTGCCCGTCTCTCCAGGGGCTGTGCCTCCCACCAATAGCCAGATTTCTCCTCCAGACCTGCTACATGGTGCCAGAGCTGTGTGTTCACAGCCTGTCTGCTGGCAGAGCCTTGATTGGAAGCATGTCAGTCCCAAATGAGATGAAGAGTGTGGAAGTGAAGGGCTGCTGGGGATTGGTGTCACTGGCGGGAACCTCAAGGTCATTGCTTTTGAGTTTTATTAATGGCTGAGAGCAGGAGGAGGACACAAGCTGTGGGACAGTCGTCTACTGGGAATATCACCTGTGCCATAGGTCAGCACATCATTTTGTGGGAGATTTTAGCTTTTTAGGGGGAGCAGGGCTACAGAAGAGGCCAGGTTTAATGGAAGCAAGCATCACACAGAACCTTTTCCAACTGAAAGCTGGCAAAGCCCTGGTCCTGGTGGGAACGAGCCCACTCACACTGAAACAGCTTTTTGTGAAGGCAGCGGTTTGCTCTGGTGTGTCCTGCTGCATCCAAGCAGATGGCTGAGCCAGGGAATGAGGCAAGGCTCAGGAGGGAGACCCACAGCCACCCTCCCCATCCATGAGGGAGGTGACAGAGGAGGGTCCTGGCTGGGTGTCACAGGGACACATAGGGTGGTTGGGAAGTGCTGGCTGACCTCCATCACCTGCTGACCCTCGACCAACGCTCTGTTGGCCAGCCCTCCCAGCCCATCCTTGGCCCCACATTCCCCCCACTCAGCTCTTGTTTCCTTCCACAAATATTGAGAAAATAAACAGCACAGCCAAAAGGGGACATCCCTGCATCCCTCCACACACAGCTGCCTCCGCAGGGAGCCACACAGGTGGTGACCCCGCATTCCTCAGTCTGAGGGTTAACTGAGAGAAAGCAAATATTGGCTTCTCCTAGGGCTGCTCCAGCCTGTGCCTGTGGCCAGGGCTGTCTCTTGCCTAAGGAAAGGGACTCGTAGGGCCGGCAGGTCCCCGTCTCTGACAGGGGTGGTTGCACAAACATGGCTCTTCACCCGGGTAGCTCCAATTCCCCATTGTGCCCTTGAGCCTGCTCCTTAGGACGGGATCTTCCTATCCCCCATCCTCCTTGACTCTCTTCATCCTGGTCTTGTCTCTTAGCAACTGCCCGTGCCCAGGACCTGGGCTCTGTAGGGAGGGATGTGACACTTTCTATGCATCAGTCACTTTGTCACCTCCAGAGTGAAGGTGAGGTCATTAACCCCGAAGCACAGTGAGTGACGATAGAGCATCCCCACCACACCTCCCCCCGGTGGCAGCCGCTGCTCTGCCTCCAGCTTGACACCGATCCCCGTTACAATAACGATACGGGTGGCAATCAGGGAGGAATTAAAGGATAATTAATGCCAATCCACATGGAAAATTGCTCTCGTCAAACAAACCTGATATCATTTTTTTTGATGAGCTGACAAATTGGGTTGATAAGTAGCGACTGTGCTGACATGATATACCGAGACTCCTGCAAGTCATTTTACTCTTGCCTGGAGGATATTGCCATGAAAAAACATTAATATTCTGAAAAAATCTGTGTAGCATTTCTGACAGCGTGCTTCACTGGTAGAAATCCCTGGGGGAATTGCAGTGGTCACCTCTCTGGCAGGGTGCAGTGGGGGTCAGATGGTGGTGAACTAATGTTCACCATCTCTGCAGAGCTGCAGTGGTCTTGGAATCTTTGGTGGCAATACTGATTTTTGCCAATCATCCCCCCAATGTCCTGATCTCTTGTTGCCTCTTCTTTCTGCCTTGCACCAGCTGAGGGTGAGCTGAGTGGTGTGGGTGATGTAGCTTGGGAAGAAACCACCTGCACAGTCACAGAACTCAGTCTGGGAGGAAACGTGAGCCAACAGGTGAAAGGAGCAGCGCTGGCGCTGCTGGCAGGATGCCGGTCTAGCGGGATGCTCCGCCTGAAACACCTGCACTGGAAAACATCCTCATGCAAGGTCACGCAGCTGGGGAAAAAAAAATGTAGGTCACAGCTACAAGACGGGGAGCAGTGTCTGGGGATGTGGTTACACTGAAAAGGACTTAGCAGCCATCGTGTAAGCCTGCTCTGGGATGCAGGCTTCCAGCTCAGGGAGTGATGGATGCACAGAGTAGCTCTGGGTACTGGGGAGTTGCCATTTTGGGGGGCAGGAGGAGGCCTCTGCTGAGCACAGTTTCTGCTTCAGAGCCCACAGTTTAGAAAGATGTTGGGAAATTAGAAAGTGCTCAGAGAGGAAGTGTGGGATAATTGGAGGTCCGGAAAATCTGCCTTCCAGTGAAAAGAATTAAAAAGCTCAGCCTATTTAGTGTATGCAAGAGGAGGCTAGGAGAGAAATTTATCCCTGTCTCTGCATACCTGCATGGGGAAAACCTGATTATAGGGACCCCATTAATTAAAAAAAAAAAGGAGAGAGAAAAAGCATAAAACCATTCAATAGCTGGGGGCTGAAACTAGACAAATTCAGACTAGAATTAAATTTGTCTTTTTCACGACAGAGAGCAATTAACCATTGAACACTCAGCTGGGAAGAGGTGAATTGAATGTCCTTCGAAGTTGCAAAGGAGACTGTACTTCTTTTCCCAACAGTGAAAACTGGAAGTGTCAGGGTTGGAGCAGAAATCCCTGGGAGGGCTCTGGGTCTGGGCTGAGTGCTCAGAGGTGTCCCAGTGATAAAGTGTCCCCTTCTGGGTGATGGATGACACCCCATCCCTCTCCCTCTCTGGGTACTGGGGACATCAGTCCAGTGCCTCCAACACAGACCAGGTCCTTAATTGCTCTCAAAGCCCCCAAGCATCCCTACTTTGTGAGGCTGGCTGAGCAAAGCCGGCTTCGGAGGCTCTTCTCCATCTGGGATGATGTGAGTTGATGTCTGAACAGGCACGTCTGCGGGTAGGGACGGGGCTGCCACAGCCGGGGGGCTGCTGGAGGGGGTTCCAGGCTGCCCCTGCTGCTCTCAGCCAGGCTGGGGGGGATCCACTGGCGCCGCTCTTCCCACGCTCTCCCCGGGGGATGCTCAGCCCTGGCCTTCCCAACCTCTGCGCAGCAATCCTGTCTCAGCATCTTAGGCGGAGATATATTTTACTAGCACTGCAAAAGGGAAAGACAGCTTTGCTTTAATTTTATGAGCTCTAGAGTACCTTGCCTGGTTAGGTGCTGGCTGAACTTTGCGGGGGCTCTGGCTTCTGGAGTTCACGGGGCAAATAGCGGTGGTGGCTGAAGATGTTCTCTCTTCTCTACGCTCCTCCCTTGCTCATCACTACCGTTCCTCCTGCGCCCCCATCTCCACACAGCCAGACAGAACCTGTTCCTCTCCCATTCCCATCCATCTGCAGAGAGATGCCAACGGGGTGACTGTGATGACAAGGCCGAAACAGAGTGCTTCTGGATTATCCCAGCCTGGGGTTTTCCTGTCTGTCAGTGCCCAGAATTGTGCCTCGAGCAATGAGAATGTGAAACTAGGCTGTGGATGAGGACATGGCTCTGGGGAAGTTGCACGGTGGCTGCATTTGGGGACACTTACAGACTGGGGGGATGCTGTGGGGAGCTGTTGGTGCCCCCATGAGCAGGGCACTTGCAGCCGGCCGACCCCTGATCCCCCGGTTGTAGGACTGTCTTTACATCCTCTGGGAATCTTTGTGCTCCTGTCCTTGCAGCCTTCCACTGCTGGGCCTGGGTTTTGTGCTTTTGCTTCTATTTTTTCCCTTTATTTTCCAGCCTCTTTCACAAAGACACCTATTCTCTCCCCACCGTGCCCTGGGGATTTACACAGAAAGCTCACCCTCAACACGGCAAAAGAAAGGCCCGGGCGGCCCCGGAGAGGAAGCTCACACAAAATGTGGTGTGTGGTTCTTTGTGTCCCCTTTGTAATTCCTCTGCACAATGAACTGCCCCGGCCACCCACCAGCCCCGGGCTATCCCAGGTGCCTCATTCCTCATGCCCCTCGATGTGGCAGCGGGCAGAGATGAGGATGCTTCTCGACAGGCAGCCAAGAGCACAGCCTTTGTGCTCAGAAAAGGGGAAATTTGGGCAGGATGGAGATCGCCATGTTCCTGCAGCAGCAAAAAGCACCTTGCATCCCCGCTAGTCCCCAGGCAGAGCGCTGGGGGTCCCTCCGGCAGAGCCCTTCCATCAGCCCCGCTCTGACGGCTTTTAACATGCTAATGACCCTCTCAAGGGCAGGAGCAGCTCTGTGTAAAACCCATGTTCAGCCCTCGGTCATGGACATTTGCTCGGAGACACAGTGTTAAATATTTATCCTCCCTGCCTCCCCCCCAGCTCCGCAGGCATTAACAATAGCGATTGCAACCAGCCCCTTCCCCCTCGCCGGGAACATGTGGCTCCCGGACCATGACAGCGAACGTTATCGTTTGTACCTGTGAATTATTGATAAGGTATAAGATAGTTCTTGCAGTGAAAAAATAATGAGAGGGAGAGGCTGCAGCCTGGCGGGGCAGGCGCTGCTTCAAACCCTCTTCTCCAGGGGCAAAATGGGCGGTGGGACCCTGCTCCGGCTGGGCCCATCCACCAGCTGACCGTGCCGCGCCTCAGCAGCGTGCGGCCAACACCCGGCTGCCGTTGTGCCTGGTGACTCCTCTCGCCATGGGTCCGGCTGGCGCCTGTCCCCTCCTGGCTGTCCGCCACCTTCCCCAGGGGAGGTGGGCAGCTGCCCTCCCTCCCCGGCCCCACGCTGCCTGAGCCACCCGTGAGCCGGGGATGTCGCTCAGGCAGCTGCCCGCGGGTCGTGGGGGTGAGTGGGGATGTCCCAGCTCGGTGGGGCGGCTGCTCACCCCGCGGTGCCGCCGCGGGGAAGGGGCAGGTATTGCCCGGCCCTGCAGACGCCGTGGCTCCGAGGAGCAGATGGGAGAGCCTTTCAGCTGGTCCGGCTGGGGGGCTCAGGAGGTCTCCAGGGGCGGAAGGAGAGAGAGTGGTCCTTGGCCTGTGGCTTTATGGCCACCGATACACTGTCCCTGTGCCCTAATCTGTCCCCGGAAAAATGGGGATGATGCTGCTGAGTCCCTGGAAAGCAGGTGGCAGTCCTGAAAAGGGGTCAGTTCCCTGGCTTAGGGCTGTCATTTGGTTGGAAGCTGAATGCAGAGTGTCCATCCCCATAGCCGTGTCCCAGAGAGCCCCTGTGTCTGCCAGCTGGGCTCCTCTGGGCTCCAGCTCTGCTTTGCAAGCCCCTGGGATGCCATGTGGGAAGGTGCAGATGGCTCAGGGGGGATCTTGTCATGATGACGTGGGCAGTCTGATTAAAATGGTTCAAAGCCCAGCTTTGATATACTTAGACCCTCAGCACTGCTGTGCTTTGCAGGGAGAGCATGAGCAGGAGAGTCCAGGCATTAGCGTGCAGATCTGGGCCAATCTGGGGCTGCACATCTGCATCCCTGGGCCTGGTGGTGGAGAACCAGGGTCTTCTTCATGCCTAACCTCCCCAGAGTGCTCTTTAGGTTGTGTGCATAAGGAAGCATTGCTAGGAGAGGAGCATTGAATGGTCTTCCCACCAGCCTCAAAAGATGTGCTGGACTCCTGGAGGGGCTGTGTCTGCTCCTCTGCTGCTCCCCAGGCTGCTGCTCCTCTGCTGCTCCCCAGGTGTGCTGACACAGGAGTGGGCAGAAAATAGCAAAAAAGTGAGAATTAAGGAGTGATTAAGAGAGCACATATGTGTGTTATGTGTCGGCATGCTGGAGGGAGTGTGGATGTGGTGCGGTGGGCGATGGTTGCAGTGTGTGTCGCAGTGTATGGACACAGCGTGACAAATTCCCAGGCAGTGCAGCAGTGCGAGCCCCCAGCCCGAGGGTGCTCCAGCCTCAGGCAGCGTCACCCTGGGCACGAGCTGCAGCATGGGAGCTGTAGCAAGGAAGGGGTTGAGTACAGCTCTCGCTCTCACTGCAGCAGAGCATCCCTGAGCAGGTGACTGATCCTGGCATTAAAGGCTCTGGGAATGTGAGCCCTTGTCTCACCCTCCCGCTTCCTGATTTGCCTCCAGCCGTGCAGCAAATACAGGCCAGTCCACTCAGATAGCAACTTTGAAGTGTGAATTTCAAAAACTCTCTCTGTCATCATCCCCTCTCCTGTGTCTGATGGGATGCACAGGGAGCAGCAGGAACACCAGGCACATGAAACAGCCCTGTTCAAAGCCTGGCACTGCAGCTCCCGCTTGCTAGCTGAGTTAAGCTTGCAGGCAATTACCAGGTGGTGTTCCCTGCCTTTGCTCCTGGCCTTTTCCCTTGCAAACCACTGGCTCTCTGCTCTGCTTTTAGGGGTAGAGCCTGGCACTAGAGCAGACACAAACACCAGAGCACATAGACACTGTGTGGGGCTGGGCTCCTGCCTGCAGCTTAACGTGGGGGATGCTGCAGCCCTCTTGTGCCGAATCCCATGGTCCCCATGGTTCCATTTCAGCACTGAATCAGGCTCACACCAAGCCAAGACTGAGGAAGAGAAGTTTTCTGTGCAGGGAGCAAAGCAAGACTGCAGTACTTTGGCCCCCTTCTCAGGCAGACGAGACCAAACTCAAGCCTTTTTTTCTCCAGCTGCATTCTGGCTAGAAGGGTGCAGTGGGGATGGCTCATCCTGTGCTGGATCCCAGGGTGCTGCAGGATGCTCATATGCTCAGCCAGAGCTGTGGCGTGTGTGCAGGGGGAGGATCCAGCCCCTTCCCTGCGCGAGGCAGAGGCGAGACAGCGCATGTGAACTCGACTTCACAAGACATCAAATGTGCTGTGGTCAGATGGAAATTGGCTCTTGGAGCTCCTTTCTTATGGCACAGAGCAGCTCCTGGCTCCTGCTCCCCCCTCAGCGAGTGGATGGGCTGATAATACGAGGAAGCGCCTGCTCCCCTTCAAGCCACTGTGCCTGGGATCTCATCTCCAGGCTTGCTGACAATTTGCATTAATGTTTGCTTAACTAACCAGGAGCCCTCTTACATCCCAGTTGCCTTTGCTGGGGGGCTCACATGGCTCATGGGGCAGCAGGACTGGCAGGGGCGTTTCTGGGCTGTCTCCTTTGTGCTTCGACAATCTCCAACCCTCAGAAAAAAAAATCCTCTGCCAGAAGAGTGGGCCCTTTTCCCAATTTACTTGAAAAGATGTTTTGGATTTCTGTCCAACTAGGTCCCTGCATTGTTCCTGAGCAGGATTTCAGTGTGGGAGCTGGCTAATTTGCAGTATTTTACATAGTAATATGTTGTCAGAAATGCTTTAAAATGCCTATAATATTTAATTAGGGGGCAGATTTCAACATATTAGGCAGGAATGGGGCTGTCTAATTAGTTATTGACAATTTCATATCCATGAAGGTAATTAAGTAAAAGCTGGAGGCAAGCTCCCATGTATGAATCCACCCCATTTTGGGGCTGCTCTGGGATGCGGCAGGGTTGGTGCCGGTTGTCCAGCCTTGGAGCAGCTTGTACCCATCCAGGGCTGCTGCAGGGCTTTCCCCCTCCATGAGAACCATTCCATATGTCAGGAATGCCCAGCCCGCAGTCCCAGCTGCAGAAGGACATCCCCACTTTGGTCACATCTCCAGCCTCTGCATATCTCGCAGTGCTCTGACGCTTTCTGGGGCCTGTGACATGTTTGTCTCTCAAACCTGGTATTTTTGGTCTCAAAACTGATCTGGAATCTGACAAAATATGAACCATCTGAGAGATGTAAGGGTGGGCAGAGTCCTGGGCAGACTAGAGTGTATTTTTAGATGGCACATGTTGGAATTTGACTGTTTCTTAGGGAAAAAGAAGAGGTTTTCAGATCTGAGTGCTCTGGCCATGCTGGGAGACCCGCTACTGGCTCTGCATTGCATTGCCGGCCTTCCCACGGCAGCACAGGAAGGAGGATGAGGTCAGGCTGTTCTGCAGAGCCCCTGCTTGACTCTCCCATCACAGGGGACCACACTGGGGTCCAAGCCCTGAGTGTCTTCATGAGCCCCTTTATCCACTGCTGGGAGCTCATGACATGGGCACACGCATGCAAACAGGATTGGAACCTCACCCTTCTGCTGGCCGCAGACAGCAGCCATGGCTCCAGCAACACCTGGAGCCAGTCCCTGCACACTTCCAGGAGCATGGGTGTCTCTGGGGACACCAGCACCCAAAGTTGCATCTGTAGCCTAGCCATGCTGCCATGTCCTTGCACTTATGCCAGTGATGATGACACATATTCCTCCCCAGGCTGCCCTGAGATGGTTCCTGCTGCATCTGGTGGCGGAATCCGAGTCTGTAATGCCCCCACTATGAGACAGCCACCCACCTCCCTCCAAGGGGGCTGATATCTGCCCAGCTGCACTGGTCTGGGTCTCTCCCCCTCTGCGGGGTTTGCAGCCAGGACCCCACTGTTTGGGAGATTTCATCCCCCCTTTTATCTTGGCGGTTGGAAGCCGGGGAGCCGATAATGATGAAGGAGTGTAAATGTCAGCAGGAAACCAGCTTCAATCAGAACTGTTAAAAATAAACCCACCAGGCCCGCTCTGGCAGGGGTAATCAGCCTCGGCAGCTCCTCTCCCCAGGTCCTAGAGCACGAGCTGCAGTCGTGCTGAGCAGTGCCAGGCCGCCCGAGCAGCCATGCTGGAGGCTGGCTGCTACCTCGGCAGCTCCAGCCCTGGCCAGCACCTCCCCTGGATATGAGACGAGCAACCTTCCAAGCCAAGCAGGGTGAAGGGTCCCATCCTCTCTTCCTGGGCAACACCCTGACTCTCCCCTCGGTGGAGCTCCCCTCTGCAATCCTGGCTGCTCTTGAGCTCAGTCAGGCTGTGGCAGGAGATATGGACACACAGGTAACACAGCCCCTGGCTATTCAGGCACATCCACAGGGCAGAGTCAGCCATGGGCTCCTGGGGTCACAGAGCCACTGTCCCCACTGTGAGTCAGATGCACTTGGAGCAAAGACAGGAGGTGCATTGTTAACCCCAAGATAATTAGTCTCAGGGAAGTTTTGAAAAGGGATGTGGGGCTGCTCCATCACTTGAGCTTTAACACGAAGATTGAAGATCTGTGTGAGACCCCTAGGTGCCCACAGACTCAGGGTCAGGACTTTCCAGTCTGTGCCTTGTGGTCGGGTGCTGCTGTCAGGCTTGATACTCCTCCGAGGCTCCATGCATGCATGGATCAGGGAAATGGAGGAGGAGCACCCAGATGTGCTTCCAGCAACTCATTTCTGCCTCCCCAAAACAAGGACGGGCTGTTGATCCCCAGCACAGGCAGGTCCGTGGGGTGGGAGCTGCAGCTGTACTCACCGCCTGCAGGCAGAGGCTTCCCCAGACCTGTGGTGTGGTTTTGTGCTGGGGGCTCTTCAAAGAGCAGCTCCGTGGAGGGAAGCCTTGTGGCAACTCCCAGTCCCCTGTGGCTTGGCCATGACCGGGTGCTGCTCTATCAAATCCCCTCTCGGGAGCAATGTTACTGGGGCAAGGGCAGCCACAGCTTGGGCCAACCTTGTGGCAGGGCTTTGCTGCCTGCCTTCCAGCAGTTCTTATCTTGGCTTTGATGTGCGTCACACGAGATGGAGTCTCTTTATCCGCCTGTTGCGTTTTCCCTGCAGTGTGTCCCTGTGTTGATTCCCATGCTCGGGTGCGTTGCAGCCCCACACTTGCTCTGCCATTTCCCATCCTCCTTTCCTTCTCCTATCATGGCTGTTTCCTCCCAGCCCTGTGCAAAATCACATCTCCTTTACCAGCTGTTCGGCACGATTTGAGATGTCCCACTGGCTCCACCCTGGCTGCCTTTCCCCCTGCAATACATCTCCCACTTCTCATCCCACTGCCGGCCTCTCCCAAGCGCTTTCAGGAAGCCCCAGGCTATGACACTTAAGAGTTTTACCTGTCTTAGTGCTAGTGCCAAGCACGAGGAGTGTGCAGGACCCGTAGTCATGTCAGGGCATCTCTCCAAGTTCTCCAGCTGTCTTGCAAGGTTCAGCCTTGGTTTCAGAACATCCTCCAGCCCACAGGGAGTTTGCTTTAGTTCTTCTTAAAGCTGGGGCCAGTTGCTGTCCCAGGACCTGCAAAGCTGAGGAGCAGCATCACAGATCCACAGCATTGCTTCTCGGCTCACCAAGATCTGGGACAGATCTGGGACAGCGGGATGCAATTCTCAGCTTGGCTCAGCCTCATTCACACCTCAGAGGAATCCAGGAGGGCTGGCAGGGCTGGCTTTCACACTTATTAGCAATTAAAAGCCTCAGAGCCTGGGAGTCAATTAGCTCTGGGCTCCGCAGTGCCGCAAACCCAGGGGATGAGCCTGCTAACGAGAGCTGCAGCCAACTCCCCACAGGGCTCAGGGCTGGCTCGACAGAAGAGCTATTTGCTTTTTCATTTACACCTTGGATGAGTGTTGCAGCATGGACTTCGGGGTATCTTCTCGGGTGTGAGCTGCCAGGCAGGGAGCACACGCTGCATGCTGGAGGATGTAAGGCTTCGTGGTAGGCAGGGCTGGAGCCTGGCACTTCTCAGGGCATGGCACAACCATGCACGGGGTCATGATGGGCTGAGGGGGATTGACCTTGTCCTAGCTGTCACAGAGCTACACGGGAGGGTCTTGCTGTGGCATACTGCTGTCTGATGGAGGTAGAACCACACACGGTCCAGCAAATCCCTGCCACCACCCCCAGCTCACTCTGTCCCAAGCTCTGGAGCTGCTGAGCTACTCTGATTTGCTGGGCATCCTGGAACATGTGGGTCTGTGAGTGCTGAGGTACTATGCTCTGGGCAGCAGTTTCCCTCTACAGGGCTGGGGGGCCTGGCATGCAGCCCTGGGGAAAGGGACATCTCTGTGCCTTTTATTTGCAGCGTGTGGGGAGTGTGCTGGAAATGAGCCGGGCTATGCAGATGTGAAGCAGGTAGGTGCACAGGCTGCAGGGTAGTGTGGGAGCTGGAAAAACATGCTTTGGTGGAGGGTTCGTGCAGGGATTTCCCACTACTACAGGGTAAGACAGAAGCAAAAACATGAGAAGAGGGAAGAGAAAAGACTTGCTGAACATCAGGGCTACAGGGACTTGGGAGGTGGTGAGAAGCAGGGATGCAGAAAAGCAGGAGGCTGTGCAGAAATGGGGCCAATGGCTGGGTGCCTTGGCTCCCAGTGGCAGTGGGACACAGAGGCTGTGAGCCAGGCAGGTGCAGTTTTAACACTCAGTGTCCAGCCAGACACTTGCTGGAGGGAATCAACCCTCACCCAGCAGACAGTGGGAACTGGGGTGGATGTGTCAGCCACACAGCAGGTCCTTTTGCAGAAAGTGACAGGCTGGCTACTCCCACAGGTGGGTTGCAGGACACTCCCCTGCTCACCCCAGGTCTGCCAGACCACAGGGCACTGGACACAGCAGATGCTGTGGCTCTCTCAAGGCACTTTGGGATGTGGGGAAGCTGATGGCGATGCCTTAGCCTCGTGTTGGCTCCCCTTCCCGCCGATAACGAGGTTGCAGGAACAAAGGGACACTGTGGGGAGGGGGCGGTGACAGGCACGCAGGGTTTGCAGCTTGTTATTTCACTTGTGTTTCCATTAAAGCTCCTGCTTTTAACTTGTTTCAATCTCTGAAGAGGCTCCAGGGTGTGTAGCAGATGCTTTATTCCCCCTCCCTCCCACCCTCCCTCTTTTCCTTGGCCAGCTCCCCTTGTTCCCATAGCGTCCCCCTTCCCACGGAGGCCGAGTCCCGCAGCTCTGGCATTGCAGCGCAGCCCACGCAGGAGCCGATCCTCGCTGGAGCTGGAGCAGAGCCACTGCACAGGCGCTGCCCTGGCAGGGAGCTGCTCGGCAAAGCCCTCCCCACACAGATCATCCCACTCGCAGTGGACATCGCATGTCCCCAACTTCCCCACACGTCCAAACATGTGGCTGCTGGTGTTACCCGTGGTTCATGCACTCCCATGCCTCAGCATCCCTGAGGTGTCCCCTTGGCACACACAGACACTGTGGTGGCACCCTTGGACAATACCAAAATGCCCGGTACAGACAGCGGGTCGTGGCATGGGTCAGCAGTGGCCCTTTGAAGCCACTGAGATTTATGCATGCCCTGAAATGTTTTGCTAAATCAACACCACCACGCTGGGGCTGGGACTCCTCTCACTATCTGTTGCCATGAGCATATGTTGCCTTTTACACATGCTCTGTTAGCCTGTCCAAGCAACAAATCTCTCCAGCTTTAATGTTTTTGGAAGCACCTGCATCTCCTGGGAGGGAAGGAACCAGGGCCAGAGCCTGGGGTCAGCACAGCACTTGGGGAAGCCTGGAGAAGGCAGGGTAGTATGCATGAAGCATTGCTCCCTGCTCTAGCACTGTTCACTTTTACTCTTTACTGTGTGGACACAGTGGACAGGCAGAATTTGTTGTTAGGGCTTGTGTTGCTGAGGTCTGTGGTCTGAGACGCCCAGCACATCGTGGTGTCGTGTTCTGCCTTGCTGCAGCAAAGGATTGTTTTGTCCTTATATATAAGGCTTGGCAAGGAGGAGCTCTGATTCATTGCTTTCACTGGTGCTGAGAAAATAAGAAAAAAAATATTACTACGAGAAACCTCAGGTGGGAATGGGGTCAGCTCTCCTAAGGGAGGTGATTATTTATTTTCACTTGAACCACAGTGGATGTGACCTGGTGCCAAGAGATGCTGAGGATGCTGGTCCCTTTGGGAGGACTGTCCCATGGCCTGGAATCAGCTGCCATGTGTGGTGTGTGAGTAGGTGAGTAGGGTGATGATGTGGATACAGGGAAAGGGACCCTCAGGGCCTGGCAGCCTGTGTGATTCAGAGCATGGGGACCCTGCCTCTTGCAGGTGGGGACATGAGCCCTGCTTTCCAGCAGGAATAGAGATATGCATGAAAGGGCATATAGAGGCCAAACTCCCCATCCCACTGAGGAGCAATGAGCCCTGCACAGGTCAGTGGTGGCTTTCAGGCTGGTGTGGCGACTAGATGGCTGGATGTCTTCATCTCCAGGATCCCTGTATGGACACCACCCTGCCTTTGCACAGTGCTTTGCTGTGCCACACAGATGTCTTCTGTGCTGAATATAGGTTGCTGCAGCATCCTTATCCCCTCTGTCTATACTGTCCCTGCTCCATGCACCCTTTCCCAGTACCCATCAAGGCACTGTGGGTCGGGAGGCGGTTTCTGTGGCTGCAGGTTGCAGTCTCCCCCAGCTTGCTGCGGGCTGTGGCAACCGGAGCTAGGAGGATAATGAGATCTTAATAGTCCAATTATATCCCATCGATTTACTCAGCACGTAATTGTTGGCGGCTGGGGCTGCCTGATGAACCGCTCCTCTCCGGCTGCCAGCAGGGAGGGCTGTGCCACCCCGCCCAGCCTGGGATGCTCTTCATAGCAACCAGCTGTTCCCCCTTGAGCCCCTGTAGGAGCAGCGCCTCCCTCCCCCCCTTCCAGCTCACCGTCCTCCCCTTCCAGGAGGGGCAGTGACGAGAGTGACAGGCAGAGATTGGAGCAGGGACCCTGGTACCCTGCCCTGACTGGGCATTGCAGCATCGAGCTGACCCCAGGTTGATGTCCCCCGTACTGTCCTGGGGAGCAGAAGGGTTGTGCAACTCTGCCACTAAAACAGGCTAACAGGAGAAGTGACTCCTGGTGGGTGGCAGTCCCTGCCAGCAGAGCAGTGGTGGGGCCATTGTCCATGCAGCCTGCACTGGGCAGTGTGGTGCTACCAGAGGTGTGCCCAGCTAGTCTTCTGGCAGCAGGAGTCAGCTCGCAAGCATCCACCTGCAGGTGTTCTTGCCACAGCAAGGCATGGCAGGTGCATCTCTGCACTTTGCTTCTATGAATTTTCCTTTTGAGCTGGCTGTGGCTGAGAGACCCATGGACTCCTAATTTGGAGGATTCACTCTTAGCTGTGATTTTAAGCCTGCCTTCATGATTGTGTCAGTCATCCCTTGTTCTAGTATTATGAAAAGCAGTAAATCATGTTCCTTTTCCCCCACACCGTGCTGCTTTGGACCCTGTCCCATCCCCTCCCATTTCCCCTTCTGGCCCCTGCCAAAGCACCTTTTCCAGAAACCCCACCATGTTTTTCCTGAGTGGCAGGGGCTCACGCTGAGCTCACCGTGCTGCACTTTGGCTTGTTCGTAACTGTACTTCGGGCTCTGCCATCCCACCTTGTCCTGTGCAAACGCCATCAGCCCCAGGGCTGGGGTTGCAGTGGGTGGCAGACAGCACACAGGCTCTCTGTGACATTGGGGATGGTGGAGTGAGATGGGCTGGGGGCAGTGGGAGGTCTGTCTCATCTCCCTTGGCCAGGATGGAGCCCATTAAAAATCAAACAGTGTGACATAATGCTGGGGACACACCACAGGAGCCTGAACCTGAGACAGGGCTGCAGGGCCCTCCTCACACTGGCACTGGGGACTGGGGCAGGTGACACAGTGGGCAAAACTCTGCCTTGTTGCCCTGGCATCCTGCTAATGCAGCAGCAGAGTGGCTGCTCCCCATCTCCAGCAAGCAGCTCCCTTAGGGACACCTCTCCTTGGGCACTGGCTCTTTGCAGCACTGGGGACTTGTGTGCATCACCTTGAGTGGATTGTGTGGCTGGGACATGTGGGTGACGCTTCCCCCAGCACAGGGCTGCAGGTGCTGACACTGGCACACGCAGCGGGTTCAGCAGCTCCCGCCCTGAAGTGGCAACCAGGAGTGCAAAACCCCTGGGGAACTCTGGGCTGTCGCTATTAATGCAAGTGCTGATTAGTCTATTGATTTTTTGTAATGCAGGAGTCTTTCTGTCCCTTCAGCTCACCCCTTGTCCCCTGTCAGGCAGTGAAGGTGGTGGTGTGAACAGCTGTCAGCCCTGTCTCTGCTCATCCCTCTGCCCTCGACAGGCTGTGCTGGGACAGACAGCATGTGCGGGGTGGTCTGAGAGACACAGGGTTGTTTAATAGCTGCTGGTGCCACAGTCCTTGCCAGGGAAATGCCATTTGTGCTCTGGCACAGCTGCCTCTGGCACAGCACCACTGAGGTGAGGCTGGGATCCGGGGAGCACTTGTCCCACCATGCTGATGCTCCCCAGGGCTGGTGGCTTTGGTTGCCTTGTCTGCATGAGGCTTGGTGTGTGATTGCTGTGGCTGAGCTGGTCCCTGCAGTGACTGCTGCCAGCACTGGTGGAGCAGAGCTGCTGCGGCAGCACCCAGCCTGTGAGCAGGGACCTGTCATGCATTTTCATTGTGGGAGCTGTGGGCTGGCAGAGGCTGAAGGGTTAATGCTTTCATCTGCCCCCTTGAGTAGGAGAGGCTCTGAGAGACCAAGAGATGATAATGAGTTTCCAGCACGGATGCTGGGGAGGAAACAAGGTAAAGAGAAGAGCAGCCCACTGCACTTCACCTGCCTGGAGTCGGCAACTGATCCCGGGCATGTGGGCACTGCCAGGGCGGGAAGTCACTCACCTGCCACAGTGTGGCTGCACAGCCCTCGCCGGCACGCCTGGGACGTGACACGGGCTGCAGCCTTGGCCTGGACAAGGTGCCCGCGTGGCTGCTGACACCGGGCAAGATGGACCTCGGCACCACCGCCGGAGCCAGCGCAGCGGCCGCTGCCAAGCCGGGTTGCCTGGCGAGGGCAGCGCCTTGCCGGAGGGCTGCCAGGCCGCCCCAGCGCTCTTGGCAGGCAGCGGGGGGCTCGGAGGACGCGGGGCCAGCGCCGCTGGGAAGCAATTACCTCCCTGCTGCGTCCAGCCCTAATCCCCTCACACGGCGCGCAAGGAGCCGGCTCGCCAAACAAGGCTCAATCAGGTTAAAGTGTGAAGTCAGGATTAGCCAAAAGAATGAGAGCGTGGTAAGAGCCCCGGCCTCCTTGCCCGGCCGCCGCAGCCCCGCTGCGGCCCCCTCCCTCTCGCCCGCCCTCCGGCCCAGCGGGCTCTTGCCGGGGAGATTAAGGCTGCCGGGGTTTGTTTGCCTGAGTGGGCTTCCCACTGGGAAGCCATGTCGAACAGTTTTGCTCGGGCGCCCCGCTAAGCGCCGGGCAGGGCGTCGCGCTGGGGGGTTGGCTCCCGCCGCCGAGCCCCTGCCAGCCCCGAGGAGCCGCGTCCCCACGCCTGGCTGCTTGCCGAGGCTCCCCGGGAACCGGTGGCACTGGCATGGGGCTGTGGCTGCCAGGAGAGGCAGCGCTGGGGCACCTCCTGAGTCGCTACAGATACCATGCCGACAGCCGTCACACGCACAGTGGGGCAAGGCAGCCGGGTGTCAGATCCGAGCAGGGGAGCCCCCGAAATCCCAATCCCTGACCACCGCCATCCCTCTCAATGTCCAGCCAAGGAGGACTTGTGTGGATATAATTTGGCCACGAGGCTTTCAGGGGACTTGGAAGAAAAGTGGGTGCCTGCCTTCTTGCCATCATACAGCTGTGGCTTGCAGCTGGCTGCTGCTGTTGTACAGGCATCTGCTGGGTTAGAAATCCCTGTGGGAGGTGAGCCTGGCGACAGAGGTGTCCTCCATCACCTCCTCACCCCTTGGCACCCCTGGGACAACCAGAGCCCTCTGCACCTTGTGCTGTGCAGGGACAAACTCCAGCTGCGTGGTCCTCTGGGACCATGGCACAGGGATGGGAGGACAGTGGCACTGTGAATAGGCTGGCTGTTTGGTCAACCCCTGGATTCAATAGCCAGGAACTCTTAAACTTGGAGCTTTAGGACAATACCTGGAAGTGAAACCAGAAAAGGCAGTGAGGGTGACTGTGACAACTCCCCTTCCTCTGTCTTTGCCCGTCCGTCAGCTGGTCCCCAGCAGGGCTGTCAGACCTGTCAGTGCTCGTGGTCACTGCTGCAAGCTGGCACTCCACATGCGATGGTAGTGACTCTCTTGTATTTGGCAGGGTGTGGGGCGGCACCAGTGCAGCCGCCGCGGGTGCTGCGAGCGGCACGGCGGAGCGAGGAGAAGCCGTGCCATCTGCTGTTTCTTCTGCGCCAAAGTGTAAAGCAAACATAGCTGGGAGCTATGAAACACCAGGAGGGAAGGGGCCGTGCCTTGTTCCAACGCCGGGGCCGAGGATCCCACAGGCAAAGCATGTGTTTGTCCTGGTGTCGTCAGCTGTGTAACCATGCAATGTGATCTAAGCCCGGTGCCGGGGCCTTGCTGAAACCCTCGCATCCAGCGTCTGTCCCTCTTGGCTTCGGTACCCCCAACGGCAGCACTTTGTCGGTGACTGTCACAAAAAGCTGTGAAGGGGAGAAGCCTCGCAAAGTCAGTTGCAACCTTCTAGCAGCATTTCCCTTGCAAGCTGTAAATGAGCAGCTTGGAGACAGACGCCTGGGTTTACTCCCTGGGCTCGCTGGGACTCCCATGTGCTCCAAGCAGAGAAATGGGATCAAGCTTTCCACAGGGGAACCAAACAAGCTGCAGGCAGGACCTGCCTGGGCAGGCAGTGCCAGAGCTGGGAGAGGGATGCAGAGCACTGAAGTGTGGTGCTCACCTCTGTGATGGATTTAATGCTGGAGGACAGGCAGCTGCCAAGAAGGAATGCAGTGCATTGAATGCATTGCTAGGAAGAGTGGTGAACTGCACCTAGAGGGTTCATAGAATCATAGTATGATTTGGGTTGGAAGAGACCTTGAAGATCATCTAGTCCAAACCCCTGGCCATGGGCAGGGATGGCACCCACTGGATCAGGTTGCTCAGTGCCCCATCCAACCTAGCCTTGAACACTTCCAGGGATGGGGTATCCATAGTTCTTTGGACAACCTGTTCCAGTGGCTCACTATCCTCACAGTAAAGAATTTCTTCCTTACATCTAATTTAGAACAGCTCTCTTTTAGTTTAAAACTGTTCCTCTTATCACTGTCTGCCCATGTAAAAAAGTTGCTATCTTTTCCAAAGAGTTTTCTAAGGGATTCCTTCTGGGAGCTAAAAGAGAAATTGGTGCAGTGCTGTCTTTTCCTGAAAGGTCAGTGCAATTCCTGGGGATACCCATGCTCATCGCATCCCCAACATAGTATGAAGAGAAGATGTTTGTATTTGAAGGAGTGCTGGGGTATCGGAGGCTGCTGCAGGTGTTTGGTCCTTCCTGTTTGGAGGGAGGGGGTCGGGCTGGAGTTCTGGGAGTAGCTGGCAGAGTCAGGGCAAGCAGAGCAGGCAGTGCAAACAGGGCAGGCAGCACAAACAGGCAGGGCAGCCTGGCAGTGCCGCCACGTGGGTTGCTGTGAAACTGCGCCTGCTGCTCGCAGAGGATCTGGGCTTTTTCTTCTCCAGCAGCCTGGGCAGCTCCCAGGGCAGCATCTCCCTTCCTCTGCCCCAGCAATGATGCTTTGCCAGCCGGGTTTGGCTCCCCAGCAACGACCCAGAGTGATGCACAAACTGTGCAGGGGGCAGGGGCTGGTGCATCACGCTGGGACTGTAAGGCATCTCCTTGGTGGCCGGGAATCCCACTGGAGGGCTAGGCAAGCCCACTGTCCTTGTGTTTTCCTTTTCCTCATGCATCTGGGCAAGTAATGCTGGTGCTTCCCTCTGGGAACATTTTCTTGTTGTGGCAGTGAAGCTTTCAGCTGGGGTGAAGTCCCAGTTTGGAGACCTCCAGGTATTTTGCAAGCAGCTTGTGCCCATTGGTTGAGCCCATTTTTTGGTGGGAATGAGGGTATGGGGAGCAACATGGATGCTGTGCCTCCATCCTGACCCTGTCCAGCTATAGGGTATCAATATCGAACAGGCTTTGTTATGTTGAAGCAGAGCTGGTGAGCACTATGTGTGAAATGCTGACATCTATGGACACCTTGGGATGCTGTGAGGGCTGGGATGCGGGTGTCTGTCTGGCCTGTGTAATTCTGGGGACATTTAATCTGTGCAGGATGCCCTGGTCCTACTTCTCACTCACCCATGGACTTGCATAGGGAAAATGCTATGTTGTGCCTCAGTTTCCCTGTGCCAGGAAGGAGATGGGAACTTGACTTTGTGCCCCAGAGGTGGCTGGAGCAGGACTGTGCTGGCACTGGGCTGGGAACAGGCAATGCAGTTGCCAGCCAAATTTGGAGGAGCTTCTGACTATTAGGGTGGGAGAGAGAATGACTGTTTGGGAGCCACGGGGAACAAATAAAACAAACAGGTCCTCCCAGAGCTGAGCCAGTCCACCCAAACCCTACTTGCAGTGAGATTTGTGGTCTTCATGGTCTTTAAAAGCCAGCCCAGGCATGGTGGGGGATCCGACCTGCTGCCAGCCCTGCAACACAGAGCCCTTGCTGGCTTGGCATGCCCTGGCATTGCAGAGCAGGTGATTACACAGACAGTACCTTGCAGTGATGAAGTAAATAATGACCCGATTATTTGTGCCCTCTGACGTGTAGGTCAGGCTCCATAGGAATGCCTCCTGGAGCCACTAAGTATAATTACCAGTTAATCAGCAGGGACCTGTAATTATAGCAGTCAGAGAGTATTTAAGTATGGAGGATTTTCCCAGAGCTGGGCCACTCAGCTCTGCTTGTCAGAGCCAGGGACTGCAGTGCCCAGGGAGCCCCAGTCACTTTCAGCCACCACGGATGGAGCCAGACTTGCCTCAGAACAGCCAGCAGAGCAGTGGCCAGCCAAGGACCTGCAGCCAAATTACAGTGTGTCGGAGTCCCTGAGGGACCACTGAGTGCCGGGGCGTGCTGCTGCCTGTGGTGCCCTGCTCCCAGGGGACATCACGCTTCACAGGCACTGCTCATTTTCCTTCCTGCCTCTTTCTTCTGCAGGGACCTGAGTGAGAACTTCATCCAGGCCATCCCCAGGAAAGCATTCCGTGGGGCCACCGACCTCAAGAACCTGTGAGTCCTGGCAGTGTTGGGCGTGAGGGAGTTTGGGGTCAGGTCCAGTGGCAGAAGGTACTGGAAGTGATCAGGAGCACTTGATTGCTCTCTGCCTGGGCTGTCCCAACAATTCTCCTTTTTTCTCTCTTTCTCCTGCAGGCAACTGGACAAGAACCAGATCAGCTGCATTGAAGATGGGGCTTTCCGTGCCCTGCGGGGGCTGGAGGTCTTGTAAGTGACTGGGGACAGGCTGGAGCCTCCAGCCTGCAACCCCATGCAGGATGAGAGTGTCCTTGGGTGTCCCCACTCACTGAAGTGCTGCAAGGACATCCCCAGCATGCCATTTCTCCCTGGGCTGGAGCAGGGGCTGAGCAGGGTTCTGGTACCACTGCTGCAGAGCTGTACTCCAGGGCTGGATCATGCCCCAGGGGGCCACTTGGGTGCCACTGGCTGTGGGGAAGCAAAGCCTGGAAAGGACAGCAAGTCCTGCTGGGGGTTTGGGCTGTCCCCAGCCTATAGTCCTCCATCCATTAACCCTATGCCAGGTTGTTCCCAGGGGTTGGTGTCACCTAGACCATCTCACATTCCCTTTTACAGCCTGTCTGCCCTGACCTGCCCTTCTTTGTCTTCCTGCAGGACCCTGAATAACAACAATATCACTTCAATCCCTGTGTCCAGCTTCAACCACATGCCCAAGCTGCGAACGTTGTGAGTGCCTGGGCCGTGGTGGTGGTGGGAGTCACCTCCTGGGCTAGAGTGGGATGTCCCCAGCTCTGCTGCTGGTGCTGGTGGCTCAGTAGTGCTGGGACAGCACTGTGGGGAGGGTATGGAGGGGACACCCCTGCAGAGCATCCCAAACATGGTGGCCTTGGCAACAGGCGCAGATGCTCTTAGGCCCCTCTGTATCTCCCTCTGAATGCCCCCACCCTTTGGGATGAGCTAGGCTGGGGCAGCTGGAGGGCAGTGGGGTGGGCAGGAGCTGTCCTGTGGCTGCTGACTGCCCCATTTACTTGCAGCCGCCTGCATTCCAACCATCTCTTCTGCGACTGCCACCTGGCCTGGCTCTCGCAGTGGCTGCGCCAGCGCCCCACCATCGGGCTCTTCACCCAGTGCGCCGCTCCTGCCCAGCTTCGCGGCCTCAACGTGGCTGAGATCCAAAAGAACGAGTTCAGCTGCTCCGGTGAGGGGGGCAGGGGCAGTGGTG
The DNA here is from genome assembly GCF_041296385.1 of Aphelocoma coerulescens. Classification (NCBI taxonomy): domain Eukaryota; kingdom Metazoa; phylum Chordata; class Aves; order Passeriformes; family Corvidae; genus Aphelocoma; species Aphelocoma coerulescens. The sequence continues at coordinate 23,011,556 of NC_091020.1, forward strand.
GGTGCCAGGGCAGGGACATGGGCCGGGGGGACAAGGCTTGTGCCACCAATGCAGCCCATCTCCACTCCCTGCCATGTGCCCCAGCTCAGAGCCTCAGAACCCACGCTGTGAGTTCATCTCAGGTCAGCACAGTCCTTGATGTGGGGACAATACAGGGACAATGCCACCCTATCAGTGTGACAGTACATCAGTCTGTGCCTTTGGAGCTTTTGCAGGGGGTTGGGGTGCACTAAGACCTTATGCACCTGCTCAAGGGTGCCATGAACTGTCCCTGCATGCTGAGCTGTCACCAAGGTCCCTTCTTCAGGGTACTGGCACATACTGGCCTGGCTCATCTCTTTGAAATTCCAATGCTGGCTGCTTCCCTGGCAGGACAAACGGACCCAGCACATGCCCAGCTCTGCAGCTTGTCCTCTGGCTCCTGCCCAGCCATGTGCACTTGCAGCAATGGCATTGTGGACTGTCGGGGCAAGGGGCTCACGGCCATCCCTGCCAACCTGCCCGAGACCATGACAGAGATGTGAGTATGGCCCCACACCATCAGCACGGGGCTCTGGGTAGCTCAAAGCACTGGGAACACAAGAGCAAGCCCCACAGTTCGGCCACTTCATAGGGCAGCAGGCCTTCCTTGCCCTTCTCTCACACTGCCTAGATTTAGCCCTGGATTTAGCTGCATTAAAAATGTAAATAGAGAAACAATCTCCTTAGAGGAATCCAATTATGGTGCAAAGCCCATGCTGGGATGGTGCACAAAGCATGTGGAAGGCAGCAGGCACCCCCAAACCCAAGGCTCTGGGGAGGAGAGGTGCTTCCCCCACCCCAGCCACCATGGTTCCCCTACCCGTGGCACCTCTCCCTGATGGAGAAAGCTCCAACCACAGGATGCAAGTTGTCTCTGGGCAGAATATTTCCACACATGTGGGTAGCTTACTGCGGCCGTAGGGTCCTGCAGCCCCAAGCTCTGTCAGTGGGGTTCTGGGGTTTGGCCAGCCCTAGAGCCCTCATCTCTCCGTCTTCTCTTTGCAGACGTCTGGAACTCAACGGCATCAAGTCCATCCCCCCAGGAGCCTTCTCACCCTACAAGAAGCTGCGGAGGATGTAAGTGTGCAGCCTCTACCAGCTCACCCTGAAACCCAATACCCTTCACCCTGCCGGCCACTGCTGAGAGCTGACAGACATGGGGCACTGCTGTGACATGGGTGCCCCACATGGCAGCACAGATAGGGGATCTTGGATAACCCCGGCTCTGGATATGGGGTGTTGGGGGTGATCCCCTGGAACTAGCAGAAGGGTGAGGACATGGCACAAGAGAAGAGGGTACCAGGCCTCCTTCTCCCTTTGGGTTTCAGAGACCTGAGCAACAACCAGATCTCGGAGATCGCCCCTGATGCCTTCCAGGGGCTGCGCTCTCTGAACTCCCTGTAAGTGCCTACACTGGTGTGGATGGGGTGGGGTGGATGTTGCACCCCCTTAACCATGGCCCACACCACTCTTCTCATCTCTCTCACACTGGCCTTTCTTTCCCAGGGTGCTGTATGGCAACAAGATCACGGACCTCCCCAAGGGTGTCTTTGGAGGACTTTTTGCCCTGCAGCTGCTGTAAGGCGCCACTAGCTGTGTGGGATGCTTTTCAGGGACACAGGGAAGCAGGACTGAGGTGCCTAGCACCCATGGTGCAGTGAAGGGGGGTCCCCAGACTCACATCCCTCCCTCCCTGCCAGGCTTCTCAATGCCAACAAGATCAACTGTGTACGGGCAGATGCCTTCCAGGACCTGCAGAACCTCTCGCTGCTCTCGCTCTATGACAACAAGATCCAGAGCCTGGCCAAAGGCACGTTCACCTCCCTGCGGGCCATCCAGACTCTGTGAGTGTCTGCACCAGCTTCCATGCCTGGGCGGTCGAGCCTCTGGGGGAAAAGCATCTCCAGGGCTGGAGCTGGTGATCACCCACTGCCTCTGGTGGTGTGTCACCCACTGTCCCTGGCAATGTGTCACCCGCTGTCCCTGGCATAGGCACCTGGCCCAGAACCCTTTCATCTGTGACTGCAACCTGAAGTGGCTGGCGGATTTCCTCCGTGCCAACCCCGTGGAGACCAGCGGAGCCCGCTGTGCCAGCCCCCGGCGCTTGGCCAACAAGCGCATCGGCCAGATCAAGAGCAAGAAATTTCGCTGCTCGGGTGAGAGCTGTCCCCAGCCCTGCTGCAGGCATCCTGCGGCCTGGCTGTGCTCGGCCCTGTCCCAGCCTGGTGTCTGTGTGCAGAAGACTGATGTGCTTTTTTCTCCACAGCCAAAGAGCAGTACTTCATCCCAGGTGAGTGGAGGAGCCACACACGTGTGCATGAGTGTGTGCATGGTGCCCTTTTGGCCACGCTGCCTCCAGGGGTGTTGTGCGAGAGCTCTGTGGTCTGGCCCAGCAGAACCACGCTTCATTTCCCATGTGCTGGGTACCAGGATGTGTTGTGGCATCTCCCATTGTGCTGTTACCTGCGTGGGCAGGCAGAGAGGCGTCTCCAGGGTTCGGCTCTGTTCACAGGAGGGTGGTGGGCAGTGCAGCACCCAGTGTACCCAGGACAAATATCCCTGCAGATAAGCTGCTTTGAGTGTGGAGAAGAGTAATATGTGCACAGGGGCTGGAATGAGGAGAGCTGGGGAAGAGAATGAGACCGAGTAGGGATGTGGGAGGATCAGAGGGAGACGGGGCAGGTGCAGCCTCCTGTGCCTCTGCCCGTGGGAGCCCATGCTGCCTTCACAAACACACAGGGACAGAGGATTACCAGCTGAACAGTGAATGCAACAGTGACGTGATTTGCCCCCCAAAATGCCGCTGTGAATCCGGTGTGGTCGAGTGCTCCAACCTGAAACTCACCAAGATCCCAGATCGCATCCCACAGTCCACAGCTGAGCTGTAAGAGTCTCCCCTCTCACTCTGCCTTCCCTTCTGCAGCAGGCACCTTGCTGGCATTGGGGTTTGGCTCAGGGTTTGGGCTGTGCCAGGCACTTTGCAGCCATCTGCTGAGCTCTTTTCACTGCTGCCCACTCCAGACGCCTGAACAACAATGAAATCTCCATCCTGGAGGCCACTGGCATTTTCAAGAAACTCACACATCTGAAGAAAATGTGAGTATTGGGCAGGCACAGCCATGTCAGGAGTGTCTGAGGGCTGGAAAGGCACATGGGGGTCCTGATGCCAGGGCAGACTGAGGCATGAAATGGAGGCCATGTCCCAGCCTGAGGGTCCTCTGAGGGACTGGCATCACAGGGTGCTTAGTGGGATCTGGGGGAGGCAGAGTTCAGGATGAGGTCAAGGCAGAGCCCTCATCCCAGCCTGCTTTTTCCTCTTCACAGCAACCTCAGCAACAACAAGGTGTCAGAAATTGAGGATGGGGCATTCGAGGGGGCATCCTCTGTCAACGAGCTGCACCTCACTGTCAACCAGCTGGAGTCTGTGCGGAGCGGCATGTTCAGGGGCCTGGACGGGCTGAGGACACTGTGAGTCCCCTCTCCTCCATGAGCACCCAGATGGGAACATCCCTACTCCTTGCCTCCCTGCAGGGCCAGCTCAGGAGTGCCTTGCCCACCAGCTGGCTGTATCCAGTGCTGGGGGGGCAGGCTTTTGCTGCTCAGGGACTTGCTCAGGCTCATTCTGCTGCCCAGCACTGAGGTGGGCACAGCCCGGGCACTGCTAAGGTGGGTTTCCCCCATGGCGCCTGCCCGTGTTGTAGGTGCCCTTGTTCTCTTCCCTCTGCAGAATGCTGAGGAACAACCGCATCAGCTGCATCCACAACGACAGCTTCACAGGGCTGCGCAACGTGCGCCTGCTCTCCCTGTACGACAACCAGATCAGCACAATTGCACCGGGTGCCTTTGACACGCTGCAGTCCCTCTCCACACTGTATGTCCTGGGCTCCGGGGGGATGCTCCCAGCCTGTCTGCATGACATGGGAGGGCTGCAGGTCCCCTTGCCTGGTGGCTGTTCAGGTGCTGCCCTTGTGCTCCTTCCCATGTGCAGGAACCTGCTCGCCAACCCCTTCAACTGCAACTGCCAGCTGGCCTGGCTGGGGGACTGGCTGCGCAAGAGGAAGATCGTGACAGGGAACCCTCGGTGCCAAAACCCCGACTTCCTCCGGCAGATCCCACTCCAGGATGTTGCTTTCCCCGACTTCAGGTGTGAGGAAGGTAACTCGTGGGCCTTTCGGTGCTGAGGGTGAGGGGAGACCAGGCTGCTCCTCCCAGGATGATACTGTGCTCCTTGTCCCAGCACCATCCTTGCCACCAGGATGTGCCCTTGGGAAGTTCAGGGGGCTCCATGAATGCCCTCCCCTAACAATACAAAAGTTTCCCTTCCTGGTACCCAGCCCTTGGGGCTGCACTCAGATATCCACTCTGGAGCCAGGAGAGGGGTTTGCAACCACTGCACCTTGAGGCTCTTGTATGTAGGTGAGTCTGTGCTGGCAAACACTGTGCCCTGGGTGCTGACAGGAGCAGATGTGGAGGCAAAGCCCACTGGGATTCATCCTGCTCCTTCCTGCCTTCCCTTCTCAGCCTTGCACATGCACCAGAGCTGGGCAGATGGAGCAGACGGGGAGTGTGCGTGGGGACAAAAACGTTTTTTATATATTTTTTTTAAATTTAGAGCAGCTTTTGAGCCCTCCGGAAAATATTTACAAACAAATCATCCTTTCTTCTGCTTTCCCTCCTCCACCACGTCAAAGACTGAAGGGTTGTATCCTGCGCCTTTCCTAACGGTGCGAGATAGCATACGGTTGTCCCAGGGATGCCTCTCCCACAGGATTCCAGAGTCATGGCAGGGAGGGGGAGCAGTGCCAGCTCCTCTGGCTGCTCGGTGTAGGCTCAGCTCCATCTAACCTGTGTCTGGGAGATGGGTGAAGGAGGTTATTTCAGGAGGATTTGCAGGGCTGAGCCCCTTCTTCTGTGCCTTTACCTCTGTTGTCCCTGTGACTGCATTTTTGCATGAAAATGGTGAAAATCAGAGCAGCCTTGAGCTGGTGGTATCCACACCAGTGGGGCAGGCAATTTCTGGGTGCAGGAGCAATTCCTGCACTGCTAACTCCTGACTGCTCTTGCCTGCAACACCCTGTTTTGGAGGCAGGGGAGAATAGTTGGCATGGGAGGGGAGCCATCCTAGGCAGGCACAAGGCATTGAATCTGGCCTCACATGATGCCCAAGGGCTGGACCCTGGTGACTTAGTGGCTTTCCATGCCTGGTGCAGGTAAGGAGGAGACCAGCTGCATCCCCCGGCCCCAGTGCCCACAGGAATGCACCTGCCTCGACACGGTTGTCCGCTGCAGCAACAAGCACCTCAAGGCCCTGCCCAAGGGGATCCCCAAGAATGTCACAGAGCTGTGAGTAGTGGGCGAGTACCCAAGCTCTCCCCCTAACCCTCCATCTACTTTACAGCTCTGGGTGAGGGGCTTCTGCTGTGGGGTTGCAGGTGTCAGGGCAGAGACTCCTGGGCTCCTCCCCACACCCCCATTCTGGCCTGGTAGTGGGAGTAGGACCCCCAGCCATCCAAGGGATCCCGTCCAGCCCCAACACCAGCAAGCAGCTCAGCAAGAGTCTCTCTTACAATTCAGGGCTATCAAGGGTATTGTGCAAGAGGTGTTGTCACCCAGCAGCTGGGACCCTTGTCTTTGGCCCTTGGGAAGGGACAGCAAGGGACAACCACCCCCTGCAGCTGTGGTCCCCATGCAGCCATGCAGCTCAGGGCTCTGTGGTTCCCAGGAGCCTGCCATCGGCAGCAGGGAGAGGGGGACTCTGCCTCTGCCATCCCCTCTCACCACAGCTGCAGGCATGCCTTGGCAGTGCCAGCCCCAAGCACATGGGCAATGGGATGTGGTTTGCCTGGGGTCAGCCACCCATCACTGTGGGTGTCAGGGACATACCCACGCAGCCATGCCAGAGCTGGATGTGCGGGCTCCGTGATGCCCATCGCTGCGAAAGTGGCTCTGTACCCCTCTGGGATGAGTGATGGCAGCAGGTCCTGTGTGCAGGGGCTGCAGGCACTGGCTGGGCACAGATATATTTATATACCTACCACCCCTGCACCCCCCCCCCGCTGTCTTGCACACTCCTCCTCTCTCTGCATCCTCCGCCATCTCTCACATGCTCACACATGCCTTGGGAGCACTTACAGCCTCCCACGCTCACATCGCATGTGTAAATGTGGCACGTGGCTGGCTGTGCTTGCACGCATCGGCTGCTGGGAGAGCGTCCCCAGGGACGTGCCTCCAAACCCAGGTGTGCTAATGCACTCACACACTAGCTCCCCTGCCAGCTTAGGAGTCCCCTGAGAGCACCTTGGGCCCTGGGTCCAGGAGGGAGGTCATGCTGGAGATGCTTCTTCCAGCCCTAAGCCCATGAAAGAGGGGGCAGAGGGAGGGATCTCCTGCTTCTCATTCAACCCAAGGTGCTTTTGTTGTCCCTTGCAGCTACCTGGATGGAAACCAGTTCACTCAGGTCCCGGGGCAACTCTCTACCTTCAAGTATCTGCAGCTTGTGTAAGTAGCCAGGAGCAGAAGCCCAGGCAGCTGGAGGCACTGCTGGAACTCGTGGGTGAGGGCAGGGGCTGTCTCTGTGGTGTGTGATCCTGAGGAGGGGTCTGGCAGTCTTAGGGGACCCCTGACATCCCTCTGTGTCCCCCCTCTGCTCTGGAACACAGCTGGCTGGCAGTGATGCTCAGCCTCTGGCTGCTCACCACCTGGCATGGAATAGAGGGGGGACGAGTGGCATTGCTGCCATCACCCTGTGTGACAGCCCTGCTGCTCCCTTGGAGGCTGTGCTCTGCTGCTGTTTGCACCCCATTGCAGCTGAGCAGGCTGGGGAGCAGTGAGAGGGGACAGGGCCCAGCTGGCTCCAAGACCTGGGGTTTCTGTTTTCCAGAGATCTAAGCAACAACAAGATCAGCTCCCTGAGCAACTCCTCCTTCACCAACATGAGCCAGCTCACCACCCTGTAAGTGCAGTCCCTGCGGTGCCACACGGGGCTGCAGCCCAGCTGAGCCATGTGGGCTGTTCTAGGGGACCCCAAAGCCTGGGGGGTGCTGGGGACACCAGGGTCTCCACCCTTGGCCTGGGTGAAGCTGTGGTTTCAGATGCAGCTCACGCAGGGGCAGCATGTAGCCCAGGGCAGGTTCCTTGCAACACACAGAGCTGTGTTGCCTGCTTCCCTCTGCAGGATCCTCAGCTACAACTCCCTGCAGTGCATCCCTCCGCTGGCCTTCGAGGGCCTCCGCTCCCTGCGGCTGCTGTAAGTACCGGCCCATAGCCCTGCTCACGGCCCTGCTTGGCTGCTTCTCTGCTGCTGCCTATGTCCCTGTGTCCCCTGTGCCTACTTGGAGCTGGGTGCAGACAGGTGGGCAGGGTAGAGGCTGCAGAAGGAGCACAGGAAGGTTCATCTGCTCTCGGAGCAGATGGTGCATTTGCAACAGTGACACTGTGGTGGGGTCCAGTTCTGCCACCCACACCTGGACCCGTGGGGTGAGGCTGCAGTCCTTGCTGCCCACCTTGGAGCCCTGGGCATCGAAGGACTTTGTGTTCTCTGCAGGTCTCTCCATGGCAATGACATTTCCAGCCTCCCTGAGGGCATCTTCGCAGATGTCACCTCCCTGTCCCACCTGTGAGTATCTCCTCCTACTCCTCGGGGCTCAGGGCTGGACGCAGGCTCCATAGACCTTTAAAAACCACTGGGCTGAGCTTGGCTTCCCTGGAGGGTGAGCTGCCTTCTCCCATCTTCTCTGGGCTGGTACCTGTGACATCATTTGTTGGATAGTGCTGTGACCTGCTGCCCATGCTCAAGCTCAGATCCAGGTGTGCCGCTGAGTCTCCCAGTGCTGCTGGGATGTCCCTATGGTCTTAGGTAGATGTGGTGTAGGATCCTTCCCCAACCCACCAGATCTCTGGGGTCCCCCAAGATGTAGGTCAAGCCATGCAAAGTAGTGTTGCAGCTGTGGTTTGCCAGGGGCTGCTCTGACACACACCAGTGTGTTGCTAGCCTTCTGCCAGTGCAGTTCCCTGCAACAGCCCCCCAGTCTGTCATCAGGTATCCTCCTGCCAGTGGTGGTGTTTCAGCCCCTTTGAGTGAGCCTGCACCCCAGGAGCACTGCCCTATACCCACCACCCGGGGCCAGGGTTTAACTTTGCTCATAGTGTCTTTTTGGTCCCCTCCCTGTTTCTGCTAAGCTGTTCCCAGCTGCCTGCTCCTGGCATCCTGGGGGTCTCAGGCTGTTCTGTCAGTCTGCAAAGAGCATCTTGATTTCCAATCCTGGCCTCCTTGTTTTTTGGGGAGCAACACTGCTTGCTCTGCTCCAATTTCCCTTGGCTGTGCTGCCTTCACTGCTGCCAGCCGGCACTGCCGGTTCCCACAGGCTGAGCTGTGCCACAGCCAGTGCTGCGGGTGCTGTAGGACTGGGTTTGTCAGCCCCAGCAGATCTGCTGTCCCTACTGCCTGCCCTCTGGGCTGCCATCTCCTTCCTTTGTCACATGTGTTGGTCACACCGGCCCTCCATCACTGCTGACCTTTGCAGTCAAGGAGGATTCAAAGAGACACCCAGGCCCTCCGCCTCCCACAAATTCCACTGCTTCCGTACCCTTCTCTGCTGTGGAGCAGAGCAACCCTCCATCCTCCTTCTCCTTTCCCAGAGCAATTCTTCACTTTGCCCCAATGCTGTCTGCACAAGCTCTGGCCGTGACCCACTGCTTATTCCCACCAGCCCACTCCTGTGTCTCTGTCCTGCAGGCTTGTGTGGCAGAGCCCGGGCTGGCCCTGCAGCTCCCATGCAGGTCCTGTTATTTCTGCATGGCCTCAAGGTACTTTGTCCAGTTTGCTGGCCCCAGGAAGCTGCGCCCATGTACTGGAGAGGGACTGCCGAGAATTTCTGTGTGGGCAGTGGAGGAGAGCCCCAGGGCAGAGCACAAAGCACTGCATGGGCTGTGGGTCTGGCAGCAGGGTGGTCTAATTGGGCAGCATTGTGGGGCTGTGTGTCCCAGTCCTCCCATTGTGGGCAGCACCTCTGGTGGGTCCAGAAATGGAGGAGGACTGTTTTGCCCACCATGTGGCATCCCGGTCAAGTGACAGAGTTGTGCCCAATTCCCTCTGTGTGGCACCAGGTGCAATTTTGCCCCTCTCCTCATGCAGAGCCATCGGGGCCAACCCCCTGTACTGCAGCTGCAACCTGCGCTGGCTCTCCAGCTGGGTCAAGACGGGCTACAAGGAGCCAGGCATTGCCCGGTGCGCTGGGCCCCCCGACATGGAAGGAAAGCTGCTGCTCACCACCCCTGCCAAGAAATTTGAGTGCCAAGGTGAGAGGTGCCCACGCTGTCTATCCACGCCTTCCCCTGGGCACCCAGCAGAGCAATGCTTTGTGAGTCTGGGTGGCTCCAGGACTTCATCTGTTGAGCTGCCTTGTGGAGGAGGGGGAGCAGGATGCTTCCATCCTCTTACCTGCCTGGTGGCACATCCCTGGTGACTGAGCAAACTGGTGGCTGTCCCACTGCCTGGTGCACAGCCCCTTGGCAGGACAGGCTCTGCTCCCAGCAACAGCTGAGGCTTTGCCCCCACATCAGTGCCCACAAAAGGACATGTCCCCATCACTCCTCATATTGACGGTCATCTCCGTGCCTCCTGTCCCACAGGCCCACCCGCCCTGAGCGTCCAGGCCAAGTGCAACCCCTGCCTCTCCAGCCCCTGCCAGAACCAGGGCACCTGCCACAATGACCCCCTTGGCTCCTACCGCTGCGCCTGTCCCAGTGGCTACAAGGTACCCTGGTCCCTACAAGGTACCCTGATCCCAGGGGTCCCCAGCGCCTGGGGACATGTCCCTGCAGAGGGCAGGGGAGCAGAGCAGGGCCTCTGCCATGCCCCTGGGGCTTGCTGTCTGTGGGGCCACCTACCCTCCCTGTGTGCCACAGCATCCTGCTGAGAGGGATGGGGAGAGCTGGGTGGGTGCTGTGGCACCCTCCTTGCTCCCACTTTTCCATCCTTCCCCAGGGCAGGGACTGCGAGATGGCACTCAGTGGCTGCTCCTCCAACCCCTGCGCCAACGGGGGAACCTGCCAGCCTCAGGAGGGGGAAGGAGCTGGGTTCAGGTGAGTGCTGGACAGGAATCCATGAAAGGTGGATGTTTGGGCTGTAGCAAGGGACCCTGGCATCCCATGAAGAGAAGTTCTGATACTTCTTTCGCCTCCTGCATGCTCCCTTGGGCATATAGCTGGGACATTGCACTCACATGGGAGCTCCAGCTCATGTTGTTTGACTCCACCTCCCCATGCCCCCAGCCCAAAAGGCTCCTAGGCTGAGGTCAGTGGGGGAGAGGAGGGTACCAGCACCACAGGAGGACAGGGAGGTAGAGGGATTTGGGACTGGGACTGGGACTGGTTGCTGTGGTCCTGGAGTCACTGCTGCTCCCTGCTGGGCTCCCTTGTCCTCACAAAACCCTCACTGCCCTGAATGCTTTAGGCCACTCTGGGTATCAGGCTGCAATTAAGAGCTGGAGTAGTTGGCAGGCTGGGGTGAGGAGGTAGGCTGTGCAGCCCCTCTCCGAGCTGACAGCCCTCTCAGCCTGCTGTCGTGGCAACACAGCATCCTCGGGCACCACCCCTGTGCCCATCGTTTGACAGGAGGACACCAAACCCAGCTCTTGGTGTGCATGTGTGCTCTGTGCCAAGGTCCTGTGCTAATAATTTTGGGGGAGCCACCCCAAAATGTTCCATTCTGTTTTCCTCCTTGACACTGCCCCGACCCTGTGGCAGGTGCCTGTGCCCAGTGGGCTTTGAGGGCCCAAGCTGCCACACCACCAGCGACCCCTGCAAGGAGCACAGCTGCGAGAATGGGGGCTCCTGTGTGCCCAGTGCCACCAACTACACCTGCCTTTGTCCTGCCCACTACACAGGTACCTGGAATGGGGCCTAACCATCCCCAAATCTCACAGACCTGGCACCGGAATGTGCCCAGTGCTTCTACCTACCCATGAGGGCTGAATAGCTCCTCTGTCTGCTGTCTCAATGCCCATTGTCATGGCCTCTGGGCTTAGCTGTCTTGAGTTTGGGTACACGCAGCTGAACCCCACATCCTGGGATGCCCTCAGTTGCCTGGCTCAGGTGGGAGCTGCCTCCAGGGGAGCAGAGCCCTGTGCCCATGGGGTGCAAGCTGTGGGCTTGGCAGCTCCCTGCCTTAAGCTGAGTCCCCCAGGGATTCCTTCTGCCTCAGGGGGACTGGGGCTGCTCCTCTGGTCCTGGAGCTGCTGGGCACCCCTTCTTCTGCCTTGCAGGGGAATTCTGTGAACAGCCTCCCAATTTCTGCTCAGCCGAGCTCAACCCCTGCCAACATGACTCCACCTGCATCTCCACCAGCCAGGGGCCCAGGTGAGCCCCCTCCTTTCCAAACCCGCTTTTTCTGGCTGGCTGGGGGTGGGGTAGATTTGCTTTTTGGGGACTGCAGTGAGGGGCATGGAGAAGGAGGTGACAGGAGGAGGAGCAGGCACTCACTGGTGCAGGGGGGAAGGAGGGGGCAGCCTCGAGCCCCCTGCCTACCCCAGGTGTGAGTGTGCACCCGGCTACGTGGGGAGCAACTGCAGTGAGGACTTCGATGACTGCCAGGACCACCGGTGCCAGAACAATGCCCGCTGCCTGGATGAGGTGAACGGCTACTCCTGCCTCTGCACCGAGGGCTACAGGTACCACCAGGAAGACGTGGGACACCTGGGGTAGTGGGGATGGTTATGTGTTGCTGTGCAGAAGGGAGAAGTCCTGGCTACCAAGTCCGTCCACCCATCCACCCATCCACCCATCCACCCATCCACCCATCCACCCATCCACCCATCCATCCTCAGTGTGAGGGGAAGGAGTGAGGCTGGGAGTGTGTGTCTCTAGGGGTGGAGGCTGGGGAGAGCCAGCATCACTGGGGAGGGACCCCAGGGCACAGCTCAGCATCCAGGCATCCCTCTGATGCCAGTGTCTGGAGAGCCTCCCCAGGGACCCCAAATCAGGGGGATGCTGTCAGAGCCCTTTGGGGCAGTGGGCAGGGTGTAGGGCGCTTTCCCAGCCCCCAGCCCAGCAGCACCCTTGGCCCCACAGTGGCCAGCTCTGCGAGATGCCACCCCACACCGCTGGCCACCCTGGCCTCTGTGAGCGAGCTGAGTGCCAGAACGGGGCCCCATGTGTGGAGCGGGGTGCCCGCGCCCTTTGCCAGTGTCTGCCTGGTTTCGGCGGCCCCAAATGTGAGAAGCTGCTGAGCGTCAACTTTGTGGACCGTGACACGTACCTGCAGTTCACTGACCTTCAAGACTGGCCCCGGGCCAATATCACCCTTCAGGTGAGGGCTAGGGGGGCGTGGGGGCATCAAGGGATGGCATTGCGGGTCTGCCCCAGGGATGTGGGCTCCCACCTCTCTCTCTGGCAGGTCTCCACGGCTGAAGGCAATGGCATCCTGCTGTACAACGGTGACAGTGACCACATGGCTGTGGAGCTGTACCAGGGCCATGTGAGGGTGAGCTATGACCCTGGCACCCACCCCAGCTCGGCCATCTACAGGTACCTGGCACCCCTCCTCTGCTCACTGGGGACCTCCACCCCCGTTGCTTTGGCCTGGGGGCATCCCTGGTGACCCAGCCATCCCCGCCAGTGCTGAGACCATCAACGACGGGCAGTTCCATACCGTGGAGCTGGTGACCTTCGACCAGATGGTGAACCTGTCCATTGATGGTGGCAGCCCCATGACCATGGACAACTCGGGCAAGCACTACACGCTGAACAGTGAGGCTCCCCTCTACGTGGGAGGTAGGACATGGACCGGGTGATGGAGGGCATGGGGGGCATCCAGGTGCACTGATGGTCCTGCTCTCCCCAGGAATGCCTGTGGATGTCAACTCGGCTGCCTTCCGCCTCTGGCAGCTCCTCAATGGCACCAGCTTCCATGGATGCATCCGCAACCTCTACATCAACAACGAGCTGCAGGACTTCACCAAGACGCGGATGACGCCGGGGGTGGTGCCGGGCTGCGAGCCCTGCCGCAAGCTCTACTGCCTGCACGGCATCTGCCAGCCCTCGGGCACCCAGGGCCCCGTCTGCCACTGCGAGCCTGGCTGGGATGGGCCCCACTGCGACCAGCCCCGCGGCGGTCCCTGCCAGGGGCACAAGTGAGTGCCCTCACCCCCACTGTCTGCCCTACCTGCCCCTCCCACTGGCTGCCCACCCTGCCCCCTGGCTGGTTCCTGGTGCTGTGTCGTGTCAGTCCCGTGCCATCACAGTGGTGCTGTGCCACAGCAGTGCCCTACCATGCCACTAGCACTGAGATGTGCCAGGCTGTTCTGTGCTGGTGGTGCCATGCCAGAGCCACACCTGTGCTGTGCCATGATGGCTGTACTGTACCAGGTGGTGCTGTACCAGTCCCAGTGCAGTACTGCGCTGGTGCTGAGCCATGCTGTGCTCAGTGCTGGTGGGCTGTGCGTGCTGGTGCCACACCAGCAGGTCCTGACAGCACCGTGTGCCCACAGGTGTGTGCACGGGCTGTGCCTGCCCCTCGACGCCCTCTCCTACAGCTGCCAGTGCCACGAGGGCTACCAGGGTGCGCTCTGCAACCAGCCTGCCGAACCACCCGACCCCTGCCGCCACCAGCCCTGTGTCCATGGCCACTGCCACCTCACCCCAGGTGGCCAGCCCACCTGCGAGTGCCACGATGGCTACACTGGAGCCCTCTGTGACCAAGGTAGGTTAAGTGCTGAGGAGGTGGGTGTCCAGGGAGGGCAGCCCTATGCCACAACACCAGGCTGACCATTGCTGTCCCACTGTCCCACAGAGCCAGAGTGCCGCGGGGAGCCGGTGCGGGACTACCACCAGGTGCAGCGGGGCTACGCCATCTGCCAGACGACGCGGCCGGTGGCCTGGGTGGAATGCCGGGGGACCTGTGGTGGCCCTGACGCCAGCTGCTGCACTGGGCTGCGGCTCCGGCGCAGGAAATATGCCTTCGAGTGCAGCAATGGTGCAACCTTCGTGGAGGAGGTGGAGAAGCCCAGCAAGTGTGGCTGCAGCCAGTGTCTGTGAGCAGCCACCGGCCCTGCAGAGCCGGGGGGCTGGCAGGGAGACCCCCCCGAGCCAAGGACCTCACTTTGCCCTGCGGGCATGATGCTGCTCTCTGGGTGTTCCGAACTGCAGCTGCATCTGAGGAGCCCAGCAGAGGGTAGAGCTGGTGCATCTAGAAGGTTGGGAAGGAAACAGAAAAAAAGAAAAAGAAAAAAAAAAAAAGGAAAAAAACCCCACAAACAAAGCAAATGTGTAGATAGAGAATTTTTTTAAGAACTGCAGCTACACAGATGTGTGGATATGGAGTGGGAACCCTGCCCAGCTGCCCCATCCTCTCCCTGTGGCACTCTGCCTCCCAGCCAGTGCAGCCCCACAGCCACGGAGGGCAATGCCTGCATCCCCAGCGACTCCCCTCCCTGGCATCCCTGTCCCTTGCATCAGCCCAGCAATCTGAGGGCTTTTTCAACACCTGGGACTGGAGGAGGGGGGCCTGACATGGCAGAGCCTTGTGAGCTATGGCAAGCCGTGGCTTACAGTGGGCTGCGTGGTGCAGCCAGCATCCTGCAGTCCTGGTGAGCCCAGACCTGGTTTCCCGTCCTCTCCTCCAGCAGCCCTGGTCTCTCTCCCTGCAGGTTGCTGGAGCCCAAAGTACCCCAGATAATGTCACCAGCTCTGTGGCCACAGCCTGACCCTCTGGTGATGCCCCCAGTCTGTGCATGCTGGCTGGGCTCTGCAGTGCACAGGCACGCATGGGTCCAGCCCACTGTGGTCACATCAGGGCCACGCTGGTGGAGCAGGACCAGGGCAGTGCCAGGCACACTGTGTGGGGGACAGGCAGCAAGGCACAGATGTCCCTGAGGGTTCCAGTGCCAACTTGCCCTGTGCCATGGGGGCCAGCACTGTGCCATTCATGTGGAGAGGGCCCCAAATACCCCTGGCTCAGCCAGCTGGCTCTGCTCAGAGGTGGGAGCTGTGTGAGGGCAGCACAGGAATCCCTTTTTCCAGGCTCTGTCCTAGGGGAGCAGGCCTGCAGCTGGGCAAAGGTACCCCATGTCCCACTGACCCAGCCAGCAGGAGCAAGAGCCTGCTGGGACAGCTGGGGTGCAGGTTTGCCATGCCCGTCACTGGGCCTCAGTCTTGTGCGTGCCAAGTTGAAGAGGCTGAAGATGTCCAAACCTGCAAGCCTGGAGCCAACACCACTGCCGGGGCAGGACCCACCAGCTCATGGACTGAAGTGCCCATACCCAGCATGTCTCCAAAGCCCACAGTGCCAGGGCATGTGCTGGGCTGGTGTGGGAGCAGGGGAACATGGGGAGCTCGTGCCGGGGTACAGCATGCACCCAACATCCACAGCAGCATCACCTCTACAACTGTGGGGGCCAAGGATAGTGGGTGCCCAACCTGGGACACTGCAGATGGCTGGACAGTGAAACACCACATCAGCCTGGTGGACAGACTCATCCCAGAGCTGCAGTCCTGGGTCTCTCTATCACACTGCTCCAGCACTTCGGCTTCAGGTCTGCACTGCCAGCTGTGGCCAGGCTCCAGGCATCTCCACTGGATACCCCCAGCTCTGCAGGTGCTGTCACCATCCCTGCTCACCACTGGCATCCAGGGCGTTTCCGCCACCACGGGGATGTGTTTCTGCCACAAATGCCCTCTCCATGGGAGCTCCTCTGCCACACAGAGGAGCTGGGATGCGTCTCATTTTGCCTGTGGCCCGCCCAGGGCTTGGTTGTGTTGTGTTTCTGTTCTTGCTGTACGCTAACCGCTAAAGTATCTCTTTATACAGAATACTTACAGATTCTAATATATATTTGTATTTCATTTTGTTATAGTATTTTTATATGTTTGGGGTCAACAAATGATGTTTTCTTTTTGTTTACAGATGCTACTGGGCAGGAAAATGACGGTGGCTTTGTTTGGCCCGTGGGGTTTGTGTGTGTCACTATTGAAGACGCTGGTTTGTACTAGGCTGGCGAGGGAGGCGCTGGGCATCCTTCCGCTGGCAGAGGCTGTATTGTTTTAGGAGATGTTTGGTATTGTCTATGTTGTCTTCCATGTGAACATGACATTTATTCATTCAGAGGCTTGGCCTCTTCTTTCCTGGTGGGGAGAAGGGGGAAGCTGATGCTTGGGAGCTGCTGAGTGTGTGAGGAGGTGGCACAGAATGGAAAGAGTTGGTCCTGCCTTGGGGGATGATTTCCTACTCCTGGAGCAGCCCATGCCACCACTTCTGGCCAAAATGTTGCCCCCATGGTGCAGGGACAAGCAGCTGGGGTTGTCCATGCAATGCCTTGCAAAAGCCATCACTGCCGGGGTCTTGCAGGTGGGAAGCTGAAGGGCCAGCGCCTGCTGTGGGGATGGAATGGCTCCAGGGGAAACTGGGCACTTGTAGCTCTCTGGGGAAGGGAAGAAGGGGTCTGGGCAGCAGTCCCCAGGAGCACCAAGACGTTGCACTGTTGGTGCCACAAACACAAGTCTGCCACAGCTCAGGGACTGGTGTGGGAGCACTGAAACCCTGCACAGGCATTTATACCCCTCTCCATAGGGAGGGTGTGACAACTGGAGAGTGCCAGCCTGCTGTGCCCCACCTCATGCACTCACTCACCTTCACTCTTCCCCACTTATCACACCAAACAAACATTGATATCAAAGAAACGTTTAATAAGCTGCAATAAAATACGGACCTTTAGAAAGCTCATAGGGTGAATATTGACAGTGAGGAAGAAAAGAAAGCAAGGTGGTGGGAATCCTTGAGGAGTTCAGATTTGAGTCAGGGACTTTTTACCTGGAACAAGAACACAACTTTTTCCATAGGCTAGGATGAAATAAAAGACAGGAGCACAGAGTTCACAAAATGTCAACATTTAGAGAATCAATACATATTCAAAGTTCAAATGACCCAGCTCTTATAGCTATACATATTGATTTAAAGCAACTTAATATAATTTTATTTTCTTTTTTTTTATATATACACTCAAAGGTTCATCAGGTGAGGTATGTAAACATTATCTAATGGAAACTCCTCTCCACATTTCCAACCAAGAATTCACAGCAGACAGTTCATTTTCCCAACTTGTGGCGCAGTACTTCCCACTCCCTACACCAACTGGGAATGCCGTCCCAAGCCACGGCTCTCCCAGGTGCAGTCACCGGCCCTCACTTCCCACTGCTGGTCTGTACAGTTCACATTGCTTGGGCTCAAACATACAGTACCGGACAGGAGGAATTTCAGCTCAGTGTCTAAAATTCATATAGAAACAAACAGAGAAACAAAACTCTCCCAGGGAAGCAGACACAGATGAAGGAAAAACATTTGCCATCAGGATGGAGATAATATTTAAACATTTTGCATCTTAAGAAAAAAATTACTGTGTTGTTTCCTTTTTTCTTGTTTGTTTGTTTTTTTGTTTTTCTTTTTTTACACACCTGTTCCAAGGGTGAAGGAAGTGTGGGACTGGCGAAGGGTCCTGCAGGGCTGGGACCCAGCAGCACCCCTCACTCCATCCTCCAAAGTCAGAGACCCATCATCATAAAAGCAGCCCTGATCCTGCTGATGCTGCCCTACACAGACAGGTGGGCTGGAAGGTCAGAGCCAGCCACACTTCCAGGCAAAAAGGGGTTAACAAAGAAAAAAATAATCTAAACCCACTTAAGAAAAAATTACCAAATGACCTCAAACCTCCTGGAAGGAGAATTAAAATTGCAGAATGACAAGCAAATGAGCAAATGACCTTCTGGAGCCAGCCCTGGGACTGTAGCAGTGACAGCAGTGTGCTCCCTTGGGTCACCTGTACCCACAAAGGCAGTAATTCACTAGTGGGAGTTTGCTACCAGCAGCTACCTACCCTACCCCCATGGTTTGGGGGAGGGTTCCTTGGGGGAAACAGCATCCCCCACTTTCTGCATCCCTGGGGACACTTCCTTGAGCACCTCCAGGTCAAGAGAGGCCCCCATGCCATGCTGGACTGAGCGCCTGCTGGGAGCAGAGTTATTCCCACCTGGCCCTGAGCCCCGAGAGCCCCTGCCATCAAAGCAGACATTATTACTACAAATCTTATTGCTTGCAGTGTCCCCTGTCCTGGGGAACAGCCATCCTGGCCAGCCATGGGAGCTCACAGCCTCCCTGGGGACTGTGGCCATCGACCAGGTCTGACACCATCAAAACGAGATGAAGAGAGTTAATGCTTCAGCTTTGATGTGACATAAAACCAAGCTGAACACCACCACCACCCACCCATCCCACCCCCTCCCATCCCCCACGCAGTCGCCAGCCCTTTGGTTGCGGCACGCTGGGCAATACAGCCCCACCGCACACCAGTCAGAACGAGAACCTGTGGAAAGCCCATGAAATAAATATTTTAAAAACCTATTTACAATATTAGATCTGTGAGCATGAAGTGAGAGAAAAATGATTTTTCCTGCCCCCAAAAAGCTTAAAAAGTAGGTTAGCATCCTGCTGCCTAGCACAACACTATCTTACATGGCACCTACACATAATATATATTCACATTTCATTTTAAAATTAGGTACTCTTACAAACAGACTTAGAAAACATTGGCTAGCAACACAGCCCGTGGGACCGCCTGGCCTCCAGACCCATGTCACAAATGCTGGCCGGCTGCATCCCAGCTCCTTCGGCTGCCCCAAAGCTGCCAACGTGCCCTGAATCAAAAGCGCCAGCTGCCCTCTGCTGCCCTTTGGGGAAAAGGTGGAAGTGCTCGTGAGAGAGAGGGCTTGTCCGCGGGGAGGGGAGCAGGGAGGATGGGGACTGTGATTTCTGCTAAGCCTAGGGGTGAGCTTAATACAACAAGAACTCCTGAGAACATCTTAGAACAGATGGATTCATTTCACAACCACCAAGCTAAAGGATGGGCCAAATGGATGCTACGACACACGGGGGGAACGCACGCAACATGGGGACATCATAGCCTTGTGGTTTGCTCAAAAAACCTACTGCTACAAGAAAAGCTGCAGTGGCATTCCCTGTCAAGGAGGAGCCTATCCCCATCTTGCTCCTGGGCTGTCCAGGCAAACAGCCCAAGGACGCAGACCCAAGTACACCTTGGCTAGGGCTCAGCCCTCCGCCCCCGGCATGACTGCTGATGGTGGAAAGGTGAGAGCCCAACCTGGATGGCCACCCGCACCTCCATGCTGCCCCAGGCACTACCTGTGCCCATGGAAGGCTGGGAATCACAGCTTTCTCAGTCACCTTCAACTGGGAATGCAGCTGTCAGGCTAAAAGTATATGAGCTGGAGAGAAAAAAGTGTCCATCAGCAAGTCTTAAAAACAGGGCACCAGTATATCTGACTGCATTTCTATTTCCTGGGAGGTTACTAGGAGCTAGCAGAGCTTTTCCAGAGGTGCCACAGAGCAGCTGGGACACGGGCTGGGCTGCAGCCTTGCTCATCTGCACACCAGCAAAAAGTGGTGGGGGCAGCCAGCCAGCCTGCTCAGCCCAGCCCTGCATGGCTCCCCCAGCACAGATGCAGAGAGCAGCGGGAACAATTTCATCCTGCTCTCCCAGCTGATGGACCTTGATCAGCAGTGCAGCAGAAAGTTTGTCAGAAGCATCAGCGCCAACTGGTCAGCTCTTCAGAGAAGGTTTGCTGCAAATCCATCTCCCTGACTTGCTGGCAGGTGACTACAGAAACCCCACTGCACAGAGCAAACACCAGCAAACAGGACCTTGCCAGGGATGAGCAAGTGATGAATATAAATATGTGCATGCCTTGGGTACATATCACACACCCTGTCAGTGGGAAAACCCATTCCAGGGCTGGCCTTGCTAAACAAGATCCTAACAGCTACAGGTAGAAGGAGCCAGCCCGGGCTCAAACTGCTCTTGCTACAGCACCAACATAAGTTTTGACTCTGAGCTTGGCAAACGCAGCTCCTCCCAGAGGTTGATTAAGATGGACGGATCCTGAATACATGAAGTGTGAAGACCCACAGCAGCCGATGACAAGGAGAGAGAGAAAAAGGTAACCATGCAAATGAGAGAGTGAGGCTGGCAGCAGAGGGAGAGTGAGGACATCTGTGGAGGTGCACAGCTGCTCCTTGTTCGTGGACCAGGGTGCATGATGGAGACTAGTTTCAATAGGATGAGAAAGTAGCCAGCAAGAAAAGCCGAAGTAACAGAAAGAGGTCTGCTTTGTGGGGATGTAGCACTTGAAATCCAGAGCTCAAGAAGCAGAGCAGGGAGCTCTGGGGTGGCCCAGGGGAAGAGGAGCACAATGAGACTGTGGATCTGAGGATGGCACTGTGGTAGTGCCAGTGGGCAACTCTGCGCCTGTAGCACATGGAAACACACTCCATGTCCATGTGGAATAAGGTAATAAATCATGTTGCTTATTTTCTTCCATTGATTAAGCTCATCTGCAGCTCCCTGTGCATCCCTTGTATGGTGTAAGAGCTGCATTCATTGGTAGCAGATGGCTCTAAAGCAGGGGCTGTGCCTCAGCGGCACACGTCACCACTGCCTGTCAGGGGCACTGCCGGGAAGCTCAGTGTTCTGATCCCACCACTGCCTAAGCCAAGCAGTGCACACCCAACTGGGACAGATGCCCAGAAGCTGCTCCACTCCAGTACCAATGTGACACCTGCCGTCCCCCAACCTTGCCATGCTCGAACCAATCGGTGCTGGTGAAGCACCAGGAAGGCACCCGGGAGGCTGGAGCAGCAGCACCCCATCTAGAAAGACTCTTTCCACTTGCTTTCTATAGGGTTTTATCCTAATGGGATTCCTGCTCCCAGAAGCACAGAAGGCAGGGAGCAGGACAGCCTGCATTTACCATTTAACAGCAGCTTAAAAAAAGAGAGAGAAGGGAGAAGAGAGGGGGAAAGCCTCAAGGAACACTTGGTGCATGGTGACTGGTGCAGGCGCTTCAGGAGTGATGGTGAAGGATGGGGAGAGGGGATTTGCTGCAGGGGAATGGTGTGAGGAGCAAAGGTAAGAGGCGTGCTCACACACACACCTGGCCCAGAGGAAGGAGAAGAAATCTGGGCCCATGTGGCTGGGCCAGAGGCTAGAGAAGGACCGTAAGTAGGGATGGAGAAGCAAGAGGGAAAGACAACCTGCAAAAGAGGTACAGATCAGTCACTTAACTGCCATCAGTGCCCTCCTGCCTTACACCTCTCCTGAAACACTTTTAAATCTTTTCTGATGGAATGTTTGACATATTTAATGCATGCAGTAAAAATTAAAGTAATAGATAACTTCATATTAATCTGTACAGGGACTGACAGGCTAGATTTAATCACTTCCTAGCTGTTCAGCTGTTCAACTTACTCTAGCACAATTCGAAGGAAAGGTAAAGGATTTCTTTTTTTTTTAAATCAGCCATTTCACAGTAACAGAAAAATGTACTGCAGCACTGTGTGTGTCAATGCTTGGGAAAGGGAATACCTGCAAGAGAGCCAGAGGTGCTCTGTGAAGGGCGTGCAAATCAAGCACCTGGTTTCATCCTCTGTACTGAAGGGGTACAATGAAAGATTTAAACACAATTATCTGCCTTTCACCTCCAGCCCCCAGGCTTTGAGATCTGGGGTTCAGTGCCAACCATGAAAAGCAATTCCCTTTGCAGCCAATCCCTTTCCAGCCTCTGCTCCCAGGGCCAGCATCTCTTGAATTCATGGGCTGCACTAGAGCCTTGCTCTCATCAGGGACAAGCAGCTGAGCAAGGACCAACAAGGTGGCTGTTAAAGGTCTGGCAGCCTCAGGGCCCACACAGTGCCCTGCTAGGCACTGCTGCTTTATGTGTGGAAAGAGGCTGGCATTGGGATTCCTGCAAATGGACTCTGTGCAGCAATGTGAAAGTGAGGCCATGGGGATGCAATGGCTGAGCAGGGGCGTTTCCCTAGCAGAGATCACAGCACTCCCCAGCTGCTGGTCATCTCTGCCCAGCAGAACCAGCACAGCCATCCACTCTGTGCACTTCTAACAGGTTTTTCTCAGAGAAGACAGGCACTATGACCCTGTTCTGTGACACAAACAAGGACAAACCTCCCACACCTTGCTAGTAAAAGGGTGAAATGAAAATTATGGTAAAAAATAAATGCAAGCCAGTCCCTTATTCCAACCCTATTTCAACTGCAGATCCTGGCTTAAGAGAGCACTAGGCAAGACGTGCACAAAAGCACAAGGTGAGGGCCAGAGTTCCCTTCCTGCAGAGCACCAACATCAGGAGCTCGAGCCCTTAAAAAAGGGAGAGATTCAACCTTCAGTGAAGCGCTGCAAAAAAGCTTTGCCATCAGAGACCACAGAAATCACCATGAGGGCAGGGAAATAGGAGAAGGAAGTCCATCCAAAAGCAGAGCATGGCAAGACTGGTTCATCCCTGAAGCCAGCAAGAAAAAAGACAGATACAGCCCAGCACGCCCAGCCGGCAGCAGTGGATGTGGCAGCCTGGTACCTGGAGCCCCCACGGCATCTCCTCAGCCTGAGCAGGCCCTCCCCACCCACGGGCTGTGCAGTGGGGAGCAGGCAGCCATCAGCAGTACACACACTAGTAGCTACTTCACATTCTCATGCAGGTAACAGTCTGGGACACCAGCAGCTGCTACCAGCAAACCGACAAAGGACAGACTCGCCTTCCTCTCCCTCAGTGATGGGAAATGATTTTGGTTTTGCTTTAAATGCCACTAAGAAGACAGACAGAAGGAGGACTCTGAAAGAAAGGGAAATGTTTGTGTGCACCCAAAGGCTGACAAAAGCTACTTCATGTGCACGAAGGTGGTTTTCTTTCTGCTACAGTACAAGTGCTTGTGCCTCAAGTATAAAACGCAAGCCTCCAAATCACACAGACGAGCTTCTAATTTTTATTTTTAAAGTGATAAATAAGGCACTGTACTTTTAACAAAAACTGCCTGGTTCCAAGTTTAAAAGAA
This sequence comes from Aphelocoma coerulescens, assembly GCF_041296385.1. Lineage (NCBI taxonomy): Eukaryota > Metazoa > Chordata > Aves > Passeriformes > Corvidae > Aphelocoma > Aphelocoma coerulescens. Next base: position 23,034,483 of record NC_091020.1, read on the forward strand.
CCCAAGGAACATTCGAACTGCAGAAACTTCTTTCTGAACAGCAGAGCCAGACAGACCAACCTCTTCTCTGTCCAAGACACATCTGCTGATGCCTAAAATCATGGACGTTATCCTTTAACTGCGGATTTTTAAAGGCTTGCTACAGCTTATAAAAGCAGCTTTAGTTAATGCATGGTAAAGGGTTACTACTATACATCAGTTTTGTACATGGCTACCGGTTCTTCGCTATTTCGGGTCCAATCGTGATCGTTTGCTGTGCGAACAGTCCACTTTTGCCCTCAGCTTCCTCTTACCCTGAGACACATTGTTCTCCTGCATCTTCTTCATGGACCTTGTCAGGGTCTTCCCACTGCTGTGCTTCTTGTTGGCCATCTTCTGTGACCGTGTGGAGGACTCCCCCAGGGGCTTCTGCTTGGGGCACTTGGATAGCTCCTCGTGACTGGGAGGCAGCACAGCCCGTCTGCTCGTGTTCTCCTTGCCCTTCCTTACGGGGAGTCGCATCTTCTCCAGCTGCTTTTTCGGGACTTTCTTCTCTTTCAAAGACATTTTTCTGGCCAGTTTATTGCTCCGCTCCATGGCAGCCTGCTTTCGGGTGGCGGGAGCTTTTGCACTGACCTCTGAATGCTTTATTTTACTAGCCTTCTTGGCAGGCAGCTTGTCCTTGGTGGAGGAGCTGGATCGCTCCTGGGTGCTTCTGCTCTCCTTCAGCATCTTCTTCTTCTTGCTGAGCTGGAGGTCAACTTTGGGCAAGGAGTCCTCTTGGGACCTGCTCTTCCCCTTCCGCCCCTTCCCCGTCCCATCCACTGAGGGAGATTTAGCAGGAAAGGCAGCTGCTTTGATCTGCAAGGCCAACTTTGGAGACATCAGGGGGTTGATGCACACACTCTTCCGGCTCTGCTTGTTCTCCAGGGACAGATGGTCCCCTGGGCCATCACTCCGCTTCTCTGTCTTCACCATGCGCTGCTGGGCTCGCAGCTTGCCCCGAAGATTGGAGTACTTGCGCAGGATCCTGGTGCTGGCCTGTGTGGGCAAGCTGAGGGCAGGCTGGATGGTTTTGTCTTCGCTCAGCTCCTTGGTGCTGGCATCAGTGGGAGAAGTCTGGTTGGGAGTGGTGGCTTCTTCAGCCTCTGCTTTATCAGCATTCTCACGAATTTTGGCCCAAAGCTTTTGGTTCTTCAGATTATTCCGAGCTGGGGTAGTGGCAGCGAACTTCTTGAGATGTTTTTTCAAACGTTCAGCTTGTAGTGAGCTGGGGTAGAGACTAGAGGAAGAATATTTCTGCATGGGGACTTTCATGGGGGGAATCTCCCCTGGGAGACGGGTGTTGAGTTTCTTCACAATCACTAGAGACCTGGTTTCAGTTGTCTCCAGAAACCACTGGCATATGTCAGACAGCTTAAAAGCCTTCATAAACAGCATCTGCACAGGAGAAAGCTTCTGCACGTCCAGTGAGCCCCTGCTTTTCCGTGTTCTTTTCTTGCTTTTCCAAATCTCTTTCAGTTTGTCGGCTTTGTTCTTAACCTTGGGGGTTGGCTGGACCTCCTTCTCCAGCTGAATCCAGCCCTTCTGGATTTTCATGTACTGAGTGTTGAACTCAGCAATGAGCTCCTGGTTCTCCTCTTCAGCACACCACTCCATGAACTTTGGTTTGCTGTCAGCCATGTCTATGTCCTCCAGTGCTGGGCAGTCATCATTCCCTGAACTGTGTTCTTCCCTCAGTTTGGGGATTGCTTGCATAGACTCCTTCCCTGGTGTGCTCTTTTTTGCACTGTCTACAGGTGCGGGTGCATGTCGTAAGTTATAAAACTGCAGAGCAACCTTTTTATGCTTTGCAGTTTTTGCTGGAAGATGCTTGCTTCCACCTCTGGTGCTGGCACATGGAGGCAGATCAGTCACCAGCTCACAGTTCACTGACTTGCCCAGATCCCTGGCACTGCCAGAGCTCTCCTCGTCCTTTGCACTGGCATTGACTGGTTTCACATCCACTTGCACAGCATCATTTGCAGGAACACTGTTCTCTGGAGGGAGGAGAATGTTTTTCTTCTCAGAATCAGCCTGGATGCTGATTTCCAGCATCTCACCCGGTTGACTTTGGCTGCTGTTAGCAGAGGAGTCATCTTTAGAGTAATTTTCTCCCTCTGCAGCAGTCTCTTTTGCTAAGATGCTTTTATAGGTTTGTCTGGTAGTGACACCATTCTCCTCACCTGGCTGCTGCTCAGCGATGCTCTCTGGAGCCTGGCCAATGCCTGGCCCCTCACTGGTTTTGAGCAGCACATTGGGGAAGCAGTCATTTGGGAAGTGCATAGATGCTGCCTCATCCAGCTGCACTTCTCTCTTGAACCGCTTAGCGCCAGGGCTCTTGGAGAATTTGATCTGAAGGCAAGGAAGCTGCACAGAGCTGGAAGAACCAGAGTCCTCAGCACTGCCCTCGGCAGGTGACTGGGATTGTTGGCTTCGGAGACACCGGTCCGATGCCACTAGTGCTCTCCTGCCTTTCTTTCGCTTCTTGTCTAGACTGTCTTTGGAAGGGACAGAGTCTGAGCTGTTGGGGTCGGGTGGCATTTCCCCTTCAGTGGGCTCTTTTTCATCTGCTGTGCTGTTATTCTGCATTGCCTCCAATTCCAAGATTTTGGGGAGGGGTGTGCTGACGAGCACAGCATCCTCTTGCTCAAGAGGGCCATCACCCACCATGACTGATGATTCGGCTTCTGGTTTAGCATCGATGCTTTTGTTCACATCCCCGCACTGCAAGGCAGCAGAGGGCATCAGGGGGCTCTCCCCATCCATGGTGGCAGGGAGCTCATCAGGAGCCTGCGAGCCTGGAGAGCATGGGGAGGGCTCTGCCAGACACTGCCCACAGAGCTCAGCAACCCCTGAGCTTGGAAGCAGGGCAGGATCCCTGGCACCATCACAGGGCAGAGGTGTTGTGTCTGTAGTGGCAGAGAGCTGTGAGGAGGACTTTGGCTCTGGGCTGGCAGGGAGGTCTGGAACAGTTTGTATGTCAGAGCCTGGACAACCTTCCTCCTCACTGTGTGCTTTTGAGACTGAAAAGGCAGCAATATCAGCAGCCTGCCTGCTGCCATCTCCAGAGGAGCCCAGGCTACTGCCCGCCTCCCAGGTGACAGTGCCTCCTGCTGTCATCCCCCCTCCTTCAGCAGGAGGGGAGCCAGGGGGCAGTGAGCTGGCTAAGCTGTCCTCTTTCTCGGGGCTGGGTGGAGCAGAGAGGGAGAAGAATGGCATGGCCACAGCAGCTTCCCTCGACCGAAGTGCTCGGGTATCCCGGAGCTGCATGGAGCCCAGCTCAGCTCTCTCTTTCATTTCTCGGCTGGTTGGTGCCACTTTAGCCAGGAGCCTCAGGGAAACCCTCTTCTCACCCTCCCGTCCTGCCCCTGCAGACCCCTCCACCGACAGCACCAGGGGTGGCTTCGCACTTACGAGGGTCTCTGTTCGCAGTGCCGGGCTGCTCACCCTCTCCTCCGCCCGGGAGCTCTTAACCAGCGTGCGGACAGTGGGGAGCTCGCAGCACTCCCCGTTGAAGTAATACCCCCGCGTGCTCTTCCTCGCCGTCCTGCGGGACGGCACCAGCCGCTGGGTCTCGAAATGGCACTCGGTGATGGGCTGGCTGATGTACACCACGTCACACTGGTTGTCGTAGTCATTGATCCTCAACCCCGATGTCTTCTTGCTCTTCCGAGAGGACCTGAGGGAGGCTGTCTTGGCGCGGGGGTGCCCACTGGGGGTCCGGTGAGCAGCTGGCGTGGCGCCAGTGGGCAGCCAGCCCTCTTTGGACTTGTCGAGCGTGCCCTTGTCGGCTGGATGCAGGTGGCAGCCTGCCTTGCCCTTGGCCATGGCATGCAGGTGGTTTTCTTGCTTTGGTCTCACATCTTGTTCTTTTGCGTCTAAGTCCTGGTGCAAAGATGCTTTCGAGCTGCATTGCAAAGTGTTCTCTTTGTCGGCTCTGCGAGGGGGGGTCACTGCAAAGCCAGGATCCCAGGACTCCTCCGGCAGAGCCCTGAAAGAGCTCTTTTGGGACCCCAGACAGCTGTCTAAGCTGTCCTCGCTGCCATTCACATTTGCCACTTTGACTGAGATATAACCTTCCATGAGAGTCTTACCTGCTAGCTGCTCTTTATTATCCTCACACTTCCTGATACCAGCTTCTTGTTCATGTCCAGCAGCTTGCTGCCCTTCCAGGGTCTTTGCGGCATGATGGAAATTCAAAGAGGAAGAGTTCAACGTGCTGAGGTATTCTTGGGTGGGGCTATCCTTTGGACTAGCAGAGCGAAGCCTGGTGATGGGGAGCTCGCAGAAGTCCCTTCTCAAAGCAGGACTGGAGTTCTCTGCTCTGTCCAGAGACTTCAGTTCCACTGGCTGCTTCAGGGCTTGTCCTGTAACATATAGGGGGCCATCAGACCCTGACTGTCCTGGGTCCAATGTAGAAGGGAGCTTTGATTCAGTACAAGTAGCACCCTTATCCTGATTTTCAGTGCTTCGCTGGCTACAACCAGAGCCACAAGTAGAGGCCTCCATGCTCTCAGATTCAGACAACTGCTGGCTGTCAGAGTCTGGTTGTACTTCAGTGTATATGTCGTTCAGCACACGGATGAACTGCTTCTGGTGGTGTGTACACAGTCTGACCATAAATTTTTCCAGTGGAGACTTCGGCTGATTGTTAGAGTCTATTGCTATTGTCTCTGCTGCATCCTCACTAGAGAGACAAAGAGAGAAGCAGTCAGTAACATGTCCCAGGGAATATCAGTTTATGCTGCAAAACCAGAATAACCCTTTTCCTCCCAGTCAGGCACACCACTTGCCTGACCTCCAGGTGAAATCAAGCAGCCTGTTTTCCTGGGGCTGGCAGGTGTCCCTTCAGTCCCAACATGCACACTTACATGTGCACGCTGGTGGCAGGACACAGACTGCACTTTTGTTTGTCTGCCACTGCCAGAGTGCCCATAATTACACTTCTGCCTAGGACATCCCAGTGTGTAGGCACCATGTCACGTGTTCAAAGCAAACCTAAAAAGAATCAGGCTTAGTATTTGCATGGCACCTGGTGTAGAAGGCCCAGCATTTCTAGGATGGCTGCACACCTCTGCTCCCTCACTCTGCACTGCCAGGCTGGGTGGGAGCAGAGCAGCATCTCAGCTGAGCAGCCAGATGCCAGGAATCTTCAGCTACTCGAAGTCTTCAAATTCTCCTTACACCTCAGTGGAGAAGATGGGTCTGGGGCCAAACTGAGCAGATCTGAGCCTCCTCTGTAATCAGCACAGAAATTCTGGTGAGCTTCCAGCTTGCAGGACATGCAGGCAGCAATGCACCCTGTGCAGTGTTGTGTCATTTGCACTGACCTTTGATTAGCTGCCATTTAATAAAGTGTTCCTGCAGCTGATGGGCTGTCAGCACACAGCGGTTGTACAGAAAGGTGGGCTTCTACAGCACAGGGTCACTGCCACTAGCTAGCGCTCAAACCCAGGCCATTATCAGTTACCTGCTTGGCAGAGGCAATTAATTAGGACTTACTGGTGGAGAGGTTAAGGGATAATTACCCAGTGTTTGCATGAACTCATCATGAGTGCCATGCCAGGTGCTGTTATCGACACCGTATCTGTTCCCAACGACAGCACATGCGATTCCCACCCAGTCCTGACCACGCCAAGAGGGCCCCACTCCTTGGCACCCACACTGCCTGACACAGGATTTTTACCAATAACATAGGGTTGCTTTGCAGCAACACTTGCACTTTGCACCTCCTGGCCTTGTACTGGAGGAGTGAAAGTCCTTTCTTCCCCTACAGCCTTTCTCTGCCTGCCCCCCCCCTGCCAGCATCAGACACTGACCTCGCTCACTCAGCTGGGTCAAGGGGGACAACGCTTATCAAAGGGTTCAGGGCCAGGGTGGGGAAAAGCAGCTTCATCTGGAGTGGGTTTTCCCTCTCCATACTGGCACAGGGCTCAACAGGTGGATGAGGAGGAAGAGCTCCAGCTTGGAGGAGCCATCAGCACAGAAATGGAGAAGGGAAAGCCAGTGGCTGGAGCCAGCCATGCTCAGTGGCATCAGACATGCCAGAGCCAGCCCTGGGCAGCCCTCACCTGCTCCTTACTTACTGCTTGCTGGCTGCTTTCTTTGAACTGACAGACACTGGGCAGGCACCTCCAGTGACCTGATTCCCTGGGCTGGTGGGCAGGGAGAGACACCTGGGGCCATTGCAGGCTCACGGCTGACCAGGTCTCCTCTTTGCCCAGAAATGCCAGGCTGCAGCCAAGCCTGCCCTGAGCAGCTGCTACCCAGCCCTTTGCTTTCCATTTCGCCCAGGCATAATGTGTTTTACACGTAATGAGGCTTTGCCTCTCAAGCCCACCCTCTCAGTTTCCTTAGAGGCTTCTTAGGCAGGGTTTTCCTAAAACCACCTGAAAAGGCTGAGCAAGCTCAGCTTGCCGAATGTGTGCCGGCACCTCCAGAACATGCTCCCGGGGTTAGCAATAAACAACGTACCTTGAGACGGCTTTACTACACCCAGGTGAGAAAAACGCCCGCCAGCAACCGTCTCAACTGGTCCTACCTGGCGCTGCGATGGCTTTCAATTTGCAACGCCTGGGATTAGTTTAAATAAAAATACCCAGGTACAACCTGGCCCCTCTCCAGAGCCCTGCATGGGAAGGGTTATGTCAGCCAGGATCTCTTACATGGCCCAGCTCCTCCCCTCGCTCTGCTGAATAACAAAAGGGGATAAAAAACCTTTCAACCCCCTGGGCTTGGAGCAGGGGGCTTTTCGAAGAGGCAGAGCTCAGCGTAATTTTTTTTCCACCTTTGCAAAGAGGGCGGTGACTCCCCTTACCTACTTACAAGCCCAGCTCTGAAGAGCAGCAGCCATATTCCCCAGGGAAGACTGAATTTATAACAACAGCAGCAGAGTTGGGGCCTTGCCCTGGCGTCCCCACTGCCATGCTCCCTGGGCAGCTGTGGGAAGGGGTTATGGTGGTAAAACATCCAACTCACTCCTTGTTGGGGCACCCTCAGGTGCTACACTCTATGGTTGTGAAGGAAGAATCCATGGCATAGGTGAAGTGGTTGCCCAGGTGGGTGGCAAGAAAGGAAAGGCTGGGTGACGTCTGGTGAGGAAGAGGTTGCAAGCCTGGTCTGGCAGAAGGGACCAAAGTGGCTGGGCATTGTCCTTTCTTGCCTTGCAGCCATGATGCCAAACACAGCCAGCTGCAGGTCACGCCTGCTTTGCACGGGCGTGTGGGACTGGAAAAGGCTCATGTCCAGCTCGTATGGCAGAAAGGACCTGGGCTCCCTGATCCTGAAGGTTCCAGTGGCATTTCTGCCTTGTCTTTCACCTAGTTTCTTCCTCTGAAGTGTGACTGAGGCCTTTGTGCTCATTGTCACCTTATTTGCCCTACTGTATTCCAAGGAGACAATCAGAGATACACAGAGCTTGTCAAGCTGTAAATTTAAAAAACAGAGATAAATATTCTTCCTGCTCGATAAAGGAAATAAATCCATTCAGTTTTGACGTCCTTTCTACTTAGAAGACCCATCTCTCACACAGTGACACAGTTCAGTTGGCACATTGGATTCAGGGTCCTCTGGTGTCACGCCACTTCAGCTGAAAGATAGGTGGCCACTTCTCACCTTGAGCTCATCTGCTTCTTCCCCAGTTCATCCCTGTTAGGGCACTGCAGGCAGCATCGCCTTTTTCTGGGTGTCTAAGGATAACCTTGGGGCAGAGCTTTCCCTGCCACCTGCTCAGGCTCAGGCTCTGAGCATGGCTGGGTTTCAGCTCTGTCCTTCCTCTCCCTGTGCCTCCAAGGGTGCTGAGCTGCAGCCTGTGCCTCTCCATCCCCAGATCTCCCAGACACAGTTCTGTGCTCCCTGGGGCCTGCTAATCTGTGAGCCTTGGTACCTATCCAGCATTTCCCACTATTTGTGTCTGTTCTGGCTATCACTATTAAATAAAACATGCCCATGGGCATTCTCTTGCGAGGCAACCGATGGACGCAGGATTGCCCACACGCTCCCTACTCAAGGCAGTTTTGGAGAAGAGCTTGTTTCCAGCTCATATATAAGAGTAGGCTTACATCCAGTGCCCCACATTTTCAGGCAGAGTTGCTTATGGACAGTACAAACTGTTGCAGAGAAACTGGTTTTTTTAATGTGGCTTATCAGAATAGAGGAGAGGTGAGCTGACTGCAGAGCTGAAGTGTTTTCCCGGGGAAAGGTGCCGGGTGCAAACAAATTCCTCAGCCCAGCAAAAGCACAGCGGGAGCTGAAGACTGACTGGTAAACACAGAGGATGGGAGTTGGGAACATGGTTTTAAACAGGAGGAAAAATTATTCTCAGGAGGCAGCCAGTCCTGCCTCTGAACAGGCAGGCAGACAGAGTCCTGCCTTTTGGGAGACACAGGCCAGTCCCACAGAAGCTGCTGGGCTGGAGAGACCAGAGAGGGTGCCCAGGACTGCCCATCTCACCTACAGCCTTCTATTTGGTGCCTGTATTCACTCCTTCCCATAGGGCTTGGCCCAGGGTTCTCTTAGGTTTGGGTGTGCCTGAGGAATGAGCCATCTCTCCCAAGGGCTGGAAAAGCCACGAGCCTAAAGGAGATTCACCACCAGTGAGAGGCAATTATCTGGGGACCCTCTATGCCTCTAGCCAAGCTGGAAGTGCAGTCACAAACCTGTATGGAGTCCCCAGAAGGATTCACTGCAATGGGAGAGACAGCCCACCTGAGAGTGAGCTTTCCTGCAGAGACTGGGGGATGGCAGCTGCCCTTTCTGCCCGCCAGCCTCAAATGCTGCCTACACAAGGCTGTGGCTGCCAGATCTCCTCTGTTCCTGTGCCCCAACACCCTCCTCCCAGCCCCACTGCACACATTGCCCTGGGCCAGCAGAAGACAACCCCACTGTCCCAAGTGAATCTTATCACCAGAGCCTCTCATTACCTCCCAGCCCTTCTACATTTCCCAGGGCAGCCCTGTTCTCTTCCCCTTTCCTGCCTGCCACAGAAGGTGTCAGAGGCATCAAGGGGCAGGAGCTGTCAGAGGCACAAGCGGAGCTGTTGCTATGCAACCCTGGCGGTGCAGCAATTAATGCTGGGGAAAACGTGCTGTGCTCTGAAGCTATTTGCATAGCTGCGTGCTGCAATACATTTGTTTGCATTGTGCCTCTACTGTTTAGTGGAGTTTGAAGTCAACCCTCCCCCAGCTCTTGCTGGAGGGGACCTGGGGCTTCCAACAAAGGCCACACGGTTGGGGATGAAGGGGCTGGGGGAAGGCAGAGGTTTGTCAGTCTGTAACACCTATAGACTGCATAGATAGAGGATTTACAGTATGGGGAGGAAGGGCCAAGTTATCTCTGTTTCCCCTTACACAGCCTGAGGAGCTTTTCCCAGCTCCTGCAGTGACCCCAGCCCACTGGTGGGGTTGTCATATCTCTTTCGTCCTGTTGTACCAAGGTGATACTGTGCTTGCCCTGCTTGTGAATGCCATAAAAAAAGAGTTTTGGGGGCAGCCAGCCTGCCTCTGGCTCTAGAGTGTATTTGGGGGGGGGGCAGCAAAAGGGGAAGAAAGAAAGGCAGAAAGAAATCAGCTGGTTCATACCAACCTACCTGGGAAGCCGGTCTCCGAAAACCTGTCAATTGCCAACTGCAATCTTCTGGTTTGCCCACCCCAAGTTTCTCACTATTGAACATGAAGCCTGTACCCTTTTTGGGTTTCTTTTTTTAGCCCTTGAACATTGGTTTGATTGATTATAAGTTTACAGGTATGTTTTGTACCTCAGAGGCACAAGAAGCAGCAGCAGAACAAAAGTTCAAGGCTAAGTGTTTCTGTTCCTTTCAGACCACTCTAAGCACCAGGATTATAGTTCTGTAAAAGAAACAAAACATAGCTATAAACTTATAAAATCCAATTCAGTATTTTTACAGGGATGACCCTTCCCCTCCCTCTCCTGCTGCCACACAGCTGACTCTGCGCCAGTCAGCAGAGAGCTGCCTTGCACCACCCAAAACCAGAGGTACCACTTGAGTACCCCACCAAGCTGGAAGGGTGTTTTGGAAACCTGACTAAAAGCAGAGATTTGAGAAACGTGGATGACTAAGGAGAAAGACTAACTGGCGAGCAGTGCCCTCCATCAGCTGACCTCAAAGTACTGACCATGCCCACTGTGAGCCCAAGGTCTGAGGCAGCGTCTCACTGCCCTTGGGTGGCACCTCCAGCCCTGCTGGTTTCAACCATTTAATTTATTTTTCAGGGTGAGTGGAAATGCTGTTTTGAGGAGTTGCAAAGGAAGAGCAGCCTCTTAAAAGGAACTTGCTCACTGCTGGCAGTCAGGTGAGCTGACCCCAGCCCCAGGGGTGCAGTGAATCCTGCGTGCTGAGCGTGCGCTTGGAAGCGGCTGTGCTATGGGTTCCCAAGGATGGGCTTGCTTTGCCTGTGCTGCAGGGCTGCATGCAGAGGTCTCACCCAGCAGAAGGGGGAAATGGGTTCTCTGCCAGTCCCAGTTCAGCTTGCTGGAATGGCCGTGCAAAAGCAAACACGCTGGGAAAGGCACGGAACCATCTGACCGTGCTCAAACCCATCTCCACTCACAGCTGCAGCACAGACCTCGTGCCTTGAGAGGTGCAGGGCGCGCATCCTTCTGCTGGCAGAATGGATGTGGCGATCTCTTGCAGGGGTTGGGCAAATCAGCCGTGGGCATGAATAGTGTAAGCCACTGAAGCAAGATTTGCTGGAGCTCATCTTTCAAAGCCCCAATTCAAGGCTGACACTGGATGCACCAGTTTAAATGCCTGCATTTCAATCCTCAGAAATATGCCTGGCACCTAACACTCCCCACACAGATGAATGAGTCCCTTCACACCTCTGTGGGTGCTACAGTAATTCTCTCTCACTGCACTGAAAAAAAATAGAAAAGCAGTATGCAAAGAGCTGCGGCTCCACATAACAGCTAGGAAAGAGAAAAAGCACTTTCCTTCTCTAAATTAAAAGCTGAAGTTGTTCAAAGCACAGCCAAAATAACTATGGAAATATTTCTGCCAGGTTCTCAAGGCCCCTGAATTTACTCCGTCCTTGGTGACGCACATGGGGATGGACTGAGCTTGTATTTCAATGGAAAAGCAGGAAGAAATAAGTTATAGATGGGTTTTGTTTGGCTGGGATTTTTTGTCAGCAGCATGTATTCATCAACGTATCCAGGTTGTACAATCAGCCAACTGACTGGACAAATAACAGACATCCATTATAGATTTTAACCCTTCAGAGCAGTGTCTTTTATTTATTTATTTTTTAAACTAGTTAAACATTAAAAATCCCTTCTCCCCACCTGTAACCAAATAGAAATCAAACAAAGTTAGTTTTACATTAAAAGAAAACCAATAGCAGCCTCAAATAAGTTTTGCTTTTTTATATTCCTGTAGTAACTTCCTCGACTCCCACCTTGCCCAAAACCCAACTGTATTCTATAGTAGTTTATCATCACTGTGATACTTCTGATACAATATTTAATGACTAATTAAAAATTTTACAACTGAGCTATTGCTTTAAAACCAAGGGAAATTTATCACATCAGAAATACTATTCTACACACCAACTTTCAAACCCTTTCCAGAATTGTCCCTGCTAATTTTTCTAATTATCAAGATCATTTGGGATCTTCCCTTTAAGGAAAAAAAAAATTACCATGACTATTTCTTTCTGAGGCGGTACCCAGAATCTTCCCTGAGCTAGGTGCTCCAAAAGGAGAGATAGCACCAGAAGACCAGAATAGATAGAAAAACAGACAGCACCAGAAGACAGATAACAAAAGCATGCAGGGCAAAAAAAAAAAAAAAAGTTCTTACAATGATTTTCACAGCTTTGCATGTTTTAAAAAAAGCAGCACCCAGTTAAGAGAAGGGAGAACGAACCACAGGGTAGGGAGGGATGCCCTGAGTATCTTCAATAGTCCCAGGTATGAGTTGGGAAGGCATACTGCCTCTGGACCCGAGGTGAGGCAGGTGTACGGCCTCTCCCCTGCTCTGAGTCCATCGCTGTCAGTTCCTATCTGTCCTGCAGCACATTGGGGACAAAGCCCTCCTGAATCTTCAGACATGCAACACAGGTCAGCTGGAGTCAGTGCAACTGTACAGGTTCAACAAACTCCCACTGAAGGTGCAGTAAATGAGGGCTTGTGAGAAGAATAGGCTGTGCTGCGAGAAATCCCACCTTCCTCTCCTAAGCTGAACATACACTGAAAAGTGGAAGAAAACCCAAATGCCTTGGACACCCTCCCCTAAGACTTTTCTGGTCCCAGCTCCAACAGACAGGTCACCATGTACAGCCACTGCCTACCCCTAGAAGTCTTCAAGGATTTCAAATTCTACAGTTATCCAGGTTGGGGTTTTTTTCCAACATGGATATGAAAAATCAAATGCAGCAGCTAGGTAGAGCGCTCACTAGAGCTAACCACACCCAGCACAGCCCGGTAGCCAAAGCTTGGGAGGGGCCAGTGGAGACATCTGGAGAGGAGAGGGTATCCTGGGTGTAATTAACAGATGTTGGGGGATATGACCCCATTTCAGATAACCTGGAGATTCAGATAATTGGGCCTCAGATAATCAAGGCCATGTTGTTAATAGAAACAGTATTGCAACTCCTAACGGCGTCACGCCCCACGTGCTGACGCCATCCCTCCTTGCATGGAAACGCCTGGTGAAATATGAATTAGCGGTCTGATACATGTCCGTACTCTCTGCCAGCTGCTGGGCTGAGCAGCAAACCCTCTTTCTGATGCACCACTTTGGCTGGCTGCTTGGGAAATAGGTTAAGGCAGAGAAGCGGATTGCAGCCCTGGATGCCTGGGGACGAGGCTGTCTCAGAGCTGATGGGCTAGGTAAGCTCTATTTTGAAAGTGGGTTAATTTAGCTGCCATTCAACTACCATTAAATGATGTAGGTTAATTTTATAGTCAGATAACTATTAAGAAACCAAAACATAAGGCAGGAAATGTCTCTATGCATATCAGCGAGGAGAGATTTCCTTTGCGCTAATGCACACCCCTCCCCTTCAGCTCAAACCTCTCATCCTTCCATTTCTCCACATCCCTCACATCGTCTTTTTTTTTTTTTAACCCTTGTCATTACACACTATTGTCCTTCCCCCTTCTCTTAAGAGAGCCTATTCTTCCTCTCAAAAATTCACCTTGATATCCTGGCCCACAATTATTTTTCTCCTTTGTTTATATTGTCACATATCTCAATGCTAGAAGAAGACTAACAAATCCAAACCACATCTGACCCTGGCAAATGTCCACTAAAAAAGGTTCCATCTTCCCCACACAGACAATATTTCCGCTGCTATGTGGTAAACTGAAGTAGGGAACTACCCCTTGCTTAGTAAGTAACATTCCATCACTACTAATACACCCAGTTTACTTTAGGGGTATTTACCATATTTAAAGCCTCCTCAGTTGGCATTTTACCCTTTATAAATGGATGCTGCAGTTGAAATGTACTTTATCTCTGTACAACTTTCCTTTCTGCAGCATAATGATAGGTATTGTTTGTTTCTTTATACTGGTGACAAAACCCATCAATTGCTGGTTTGTCATAAAAGGAAAAATAAAATGAAAAAAATTGCCAACAACAGCTTATGCCTGCAAAGGAACAGATCCTTTGGAAAAAGCAGAAGTGACTCATCACTCCTCATGCACAGCAAGGAAGGAGCAAGCATCACAGCCCTGCAGATCCCCCCGAGATGCCTTCACAGATTGCCTCCCTCTGACTTCTGTGCTTTCCTGGTCCCACCAGCAGGAAAATGAGTCCCTAACCTTCGCAGAGAAAGCCAAAGCCATGATGACCCATTAGCACATGCTGCCCATCAAGCAATCACAGATCTCCTCTATGGCAGACGTTTTTTATCTTATTAACAGTAAGTGCACTACGCAAACCCTGAGAGCTCACAGAAATGAACTCACGCTTAACCATGCAGTTGTAACGAGACAAACAGTGCTAATGGGATGTTGGCATTTGCACTGTGCTTTTTATGACCAGAGAAATGCAGAACGGGACCATACCCAGAAATTGCAGCTAAACCACCTCTGAAAAATCCTCCTCGCAGCAACTCAGGTATTCAAACAGTGACACCAGAGCCGCAACAATGCACATCATGGGAATTCTGACCCACAGAAGGCTGAGTGCCAAATCCCCTGTTGTTCTGCTGAGGCCTTGCTACTCTTCTAAACCTTGCAATGAAAGTCCTTTTTTTAACTCATGAGCTATAAAAGAACAGATGAAAAAACCAAAACCCAAACCCCATCAATCTACCCTTTGCCAGCACTAAGCCACTACCTTTGTCACTTTGATTTTAAGCTTTATAACTATTATTCTATTACAATATTACATCGTATTATGTAACTATTATTCCTAATTTAATAATATCATTAAATGGGTGCAAAGCATATTTCTTTTAAATCCAGAGTTATGTTATTTTTCCTTCTATCAATTAGCAATCCAGTCTACACTCAAACAAAATTAAAGGCACCAACGTAATGACAGGTATGGGCTAGAATTAAAGAGCAGACAAGCAGCACCCTTACCACACACACTTGTGTCTGTTAGAGAAAAGCCAATACAGGGCCTGAAACAGGAGCAAAACTCTACTTGTTTTTGTGCATGAGCAGCAAAGCTCACTGAATTACAGCTAGATGGACCTCTAGTGAGCAGTGAGGTCATGCAGGTACCACCATGGTCAGACCAGAACTTAGTTATTAACAACCACACTTCAGGTACCAAGTAAGCTTGTTTAGCTTTCACACCTTGAGCTGATGTTTGAGGGATAGAAACAAGACAGAAACTTGTATTTCTGTACAAACAGAGTATATTTGCTATGACAGCTTCTTATGCAAAACCAGAATCCTACTCAGGCTTTTCTTAGAGTCTCCTTTCAAAGTCTGATAGTTTGTTTTAGACTCCTAGTAACACCTCACATGCAGCTAGTTGCTTTAAAGGCCTGAAAGAAATCTGAGGAAGATACCATGTCTGACAACAGTGCACCTGAAGGCATGATGAAAAAATTATACTACCACCTTCACTGAAAGGGGAACGTGGTGAAAACTAGTGGATCCTCCAAGCAACCACCTCAGGCTTAGATTACAGCAAGGGACCCAGCACAAATATTGGCTGTGTGTATGAAAAACCCCTTCACATGTGCAGGGAAGCTGTTCAGCTTCTCCTGGTGTCAGGTTTTCCCTGCAGTCCCAGAGTAACTCAACAATTAGTGTCAGGGCCTTCCTCTAAAGCTCAGGGAGAAGAAAAGCACAGTCAAAGGCTCGGCTTTAAGAAAAGAAACCATAAAAGCCCCTTTCAAAGTGAGGAATGTCATTCCAAAACGAGTTAAGCAAGCCCTACACGTTATTAGCTAGGCAGGAGGGATCTGGGACATGTGACAATGGGATCCTGGTGCACATCAGCAAAAAAAAAAAAATTTCCAAACCTTAGCAGGTGTAACCTATTTAGCACTGTAATTTTTACAGGCAGTTTGCTGATAATTCTGTACAGACAAACCACTCCTCCTGTCAGCACATGGCTGGCTGATCTGCACCTGGAGCAGGAGCCCAGCAAAGGTAGGCAAGCAAGCTGTGACCCAGCCAGCTCTGGAAACCACAGCCAGGGAGACAAGGCAGGAGTCACACATGGACAGATCCACTGCAGGCGACGGCTGAAGTCTCTGCCCCATCCCTCACGGTGTCAGTGTGAGGGCTGGGTAGGTTATGGTCCAGGACTCCGGTCAGCTCCTTAGGGGGATGCAGCTGTACTTTCACACAGGCAACTTTTGTATGTTCAGGCAGCAGTGCTTTTATTTCTATGCTCTGAAGTATACCTTAAGGGCTTCTAATTTTAGTTGAGCTTTTAAACAATTCCTGGAAATCTGAGATGTAGTCATCTCATACAAAAATCTGCCTTTTAGTTAAGTGTGTAGGGAACAGACTCCTGCAGAGCTGTGAGACACCTGCAGAGGAGGAGGCAGCAAGAGAAAATTTTTAGGAGTTTTATTTCAACTGCGATCTGTAATTTTGATATGTTCAAAGTGACCTGTAAAAACAAGATGCAATTGTTTTATGTTCCCTCTTCATGATACCAAAAGAGAGCTTTTGAAGATTGTGTTGTCTGCAATTTTCAAGTAGGTGGGTATGAAGGAACTTAATTAATTCATAAATCATAGGTGTGAAGTCATTCACATTTCTTTTGATTTTCCTACTAGACAGCTGAGAACACCTTGGATTTCAAGTAACAGAGTCTGCATCAAATGTACCAGATCAGGGGAAACAGCACTCTCACAAACTGGGACCCTTCCAGCATTGTAACATCTATTAAAGTGTCTCAAGAATAACTACATTAAAAAGATCAACTTTCTCTTTAATCTCTTTTCCATCTTCATTGTATCAAAGTCCATAATCCCAGATTTGCCTTAACACTTCAAGCTCAGTTTTTTGAAATTGCTTTTCATCTGTAGCTATGTTCCTCTCTACATGAATCATATTCCTAAACAGGTCCAAGAACCTGCTACTCACTTCCAGTTAAAACCTCCATTCAGCCAGTATCCTTGTTTGGGCATCTGCCAGAGCAGAGTTTGCAGCTTAAGAAAATAGTGATTTGCTGAGGTATATTCCTGAATCAGGATTTAAATCCTCCCCCTCCCCGAGACCCACTTTTGTCATGCCTCTAGGAAATCAGAGAGCTCAGCATGCTCAGGCAGGAAAGCCACTGGTGATCCGTCTTACTGCAGACACCAGAGCAAGCTCTGCACTGCTGCTGTTTGAGGAGCCACGACACAAAGGCTCAGCTTTGCTTACATGGGCAGATGAAACGGTGATGTTCTGGAATTCCCTTAATTAAACCAGCTTCACTCACAAAACTTAAGTTTATTTCCAACTTTCAGATCCTTCATGCGGAGCTCAGGGAATTGCCTCCTTACAGGTTTAGTTTAAACACCAAAACTAGCAGGTGCACTGGAAGCTGAAGCTTCCTGCTCTTCCTGTCCCAGCAGCTCTCATTTCCACAGAGGAGCAATGAGCAGAGCCTCTCATTTCACATCTGAGGGAGTATCTGCATTGTAGCAAGTGAACCAGGTGGTATGTATGTGGGGGTACAGTCCACTGCTACTCCCCAAAGGATCTGTTACTTCAGAAGGTGACCAGACATGCTCCTGCAGCTTCCAAAGAGGCAGCTGCCTCTTCCAATAACAGATCAAGCAGCTCAAAACGCACCCTGAGTCCAAACAAGCTGAAGGAAATTAGCAGGTGACTTTTAAAGCTGCCTAACAGGGCTAATTGTGTTTCTTTTCTGCTTTTCTAAGAGACAACAGCATGGAAGCTTCTTTCTGGGTCTGGGTGCAACATCTTGTGTAATCTTGTCATGATACAGGAAACAGCTTTAAAAGAAGAAACCAAGACTGTGTTCCTTTAAGTTTGAACAATTTCATCTTAGCAGTGCAAAACTATCAGCAAATCCTTCAGGAAAAGCAGAAAAACTTGGTATTTGTGATAATCGCAGGACTAAAAGTGTCGATTAAAAATGTTCTGGGACAAGCCTGCACAGTGTAATGCATCTTAAAGAATGGCAGATGGGAATATGGTTCATCACTTTCAAAGGCTATTTTCATAGATTTGACAGATGTATTCAGACATACAGAAAAAAAAATATGATAAATGATAGTTTACTGCACAAGGCTTTCAAGCTATTTACACATAAGAACTCACTATTCCTGAATAAGTGTAAGATGTAGTCCCTAGTTAAACCAAGTTTTTTATTTAAGAGAGATTTGCCTGGTAAAGCTAAACCAATGACAACACCCAATCACCATTCTGCTTTTTGTTTTTAATACCGGTATTAGTATACAAGGAATACAATAATTAGTTTGTAATGTAACAGTTATTTAATGATCTTAAAAAACAAAAAAGGCACAGAAAAATGCAAACCCTAAATTACCTACTTTTCAATACCATATGCTAAGAAAGGTAATTTCTCAGGAGAAAAGAAACCTGGGCTAGATATTTTGCAGCATTATGAATTTTCCTAAAGCTAGGAAATCCCTATGCATCACTCTCAAAATCATCCTAGAACTGAACACAAAGGTTAGCAGAAATGCCTAAACTCACGTGGGTTCCATTACACACCACTTACTGTAACCTACTTTTTAGTATTCAGCATTTCAGTATCAATAATGCATAACATCAGAAGTAGTTCAACCCAAAGTACAATCATGAGAAAGTAAACATGGATCTTGGAGAAGGGCCGGCTGCAGTGTGGTGTCACTGCTGGATTTGCCTTGTGCCCCTGTGCAGGGGGACAAAAAGATGGAGTTGCCGGAGCTTTCCCTGTGCTAATGGGGAGCTGGGGACCTGCCCCCTCTGCAGAAGATGAGCAGAGAAAGCAAAGCTGCAGAGAAAAGAGCATCACCTGGCGAGCAGCTAAGCAACGTGCCTGTACCTGATGACGTGTGCTCCAGGACACAGCCCCGCTGCCCAAACCAGCGCTCTGCCCGCTGTCACCCCACAGCCCAAAACTGACCCGCATGGGGCTCTGGCCACGCTTTCACTACCTCCGTGCCTACTTTGGCTCATTACTAAGTGCTCAGTGAACATCACTACATCACCCATCACCTTTTATTTTCCCTCCTGAGAGACTGTTTGTTCTTCACTGGATAAATTATTTACCATTAAGGAAATTAAGGTGGCCAGTAGGGAAGCGCAAATTAGAGTATGGGAGTTCATGAGACTGGGCTGCTATGAGACATTGTTTCAGCTTTCACATGTATTCCCTACCCAGCTGCTAAATCAGCTTTATCGTCAATCCTATTTAGGACAAGAACCCAACAGAGTATGGAGATTCCAAAGCTCAATCCTTCAGCCAGAAATTGTTTTACCTTCTATTTTCACTTCCTCCTCTGCTTCTCCCCATTTGCAATAGTTTGCATCTCATATCCTTAGGGCTACTAGTACAGGCATTTAAAAAGCACATTAGAAACAACAGAATTGGAATCCCTTGAAGTTTTTCACAACAAAATTTATTAGAAGAATAGTGGTTTTGAAAAGTCTAGCATCCAGTGAAAACTACCATACACAACGTTACAGCTGGGAATGTGTTTCCAAAATGACATGGTCAAATAATACAATGGAGCCATTAAATCTTACACATGCACAACAAGAGAATTAGCGCTTTGACATACAATGCAAAAAATAAATGGACCACATGAAATAAAAATTTAAAAGTACTTATCACATACATTAAGACACAGCTTATTTAGTCCAGTCAAAAAATCAGAACTGCATTAAAAAAATTAATGTAGTGCAATCAAACCAAAAACCTTAATTTGTGATCATAAGTGCTCTACTACATAAAACATTGATCATAGCAAGGAACAAAAAAATTCAAATCACACAGTACAAAAAAATCTGTAAATAAATATAAACTACAGTACAAGAGAAATATTAAATTATACAATTCCGTCAAACTGTAAACAGTATATTGAAATGAGGTCCATAAGAGTAAAGGGGGGGTTCCTGTTTTTTTTTCCCATGACACTTGAACTTCTAGAGGTCAGAGAGAAATGCCATTTTCCATACTCTTCAAAGACTATGGGTTACATAAATAGAAAGAGAAGACTTTTTAGATGTAAAGTGTCAAATAATAAAGCAGAGGTGTTGCTGACTTGCGACTGCCAACGGATCACCATGAAGGCAGAACAGCAGATTTTAGTTTCAGGCTTGGCCTCCAGGTGAGCGCAGCACAGAGGCCTGGCACTGCAGGTGTTCGGTGAATAGCGCTCGGCCTTAGAAAGGAGGCACCTCGTGAGGTCTGGTCCTACCCAGGAGGTGGAAGTGATTATGGACAGCCTGGACCTCTGCTGATTATCTGACAGGTTTACACGCTTGTCATACAAACACCAACTTTGGCAGAACAATTACTAATAAACTCAAAGCACTCCCGGCCCATTGGTTTCCATCACAGTGGCCAGTGCACAGAATTCTCTAAGGACATTGCATAACTAGAGTGTAGAGGTCAGACAGCCAAGGACCCGTGCTTGAGGTTAGAAGTAGTTATGGTGAGAGAGAAGCAAGAGCCACGTTAAGAAGCTGCCTCTGCTGTTCACAGAAGCAGCTGGGAATGTATTTCATTTTTAGCTGCGCTGGCTAGTAGTGGCATTTTAAAATATATAAGTTTAAGATAACATATATACTATATATGTATATAATATAATACATATTATATAATATACATAGGAATTTCTTACAATACATACCAGGAACCCCCACGCGATCTGCTCAGTAGTAATAACTGAATATACAGAATGCCACTATAAGTGTCTGAGGCACTGTGTGCTGGAGAGTAAATATGCAGCTTTAAAATCCGTTTGGCTGAGTTATACCTGGATACCTGAACTGAGTTTTAAGTTGACATTCATCAAGGATGTGCTATCAGCACGTCAAAAGAAAAGCAAAACAAAATACAAGTCACTGCTAGGTTTAAGAAGAGAGTACAAGTACCTGAATTGAGTGAGGATAGTGTGTAAACTGTCCCTGAGGGTTTTTAAACAGTGTGTGTACAAGTTGGATTCCTAAGAACATTAGTTTAAACTTACACTGCGGACTGATAAAATACCAATGTCTGACAATTTAACAAGTGGAGGTTAAAAAGAGTTATGAGCAAACACTCAAAACATTTTATACATTTTAAAGCAGCAGTAAGCTGCTGTAAGCATACATCCCATCAGTACAAGCAACACGTGGGACTCAGATAAAGGTTTCTATTTGCAAAAAGCCCATCATATATCGATAAGTAAAGAATATTCACCTGCTAAATTAGAATGCACCTAGTTACAGACTAGCAATTCAAGATTAATTTTTTAATCAAATACTTTGCTATACTTTGCTATTACATACTAAAATTCCTTAAGATCACTAATGCTGGTATTCTAATCTATTTTTTTTAAATGTTCCCCCTTCATTTAAGAAATATACCATTCCACAACTTAAACATTAAGATCCATTTTCAGTCCTCAGATGTAAAAAGCATGTCAATGAGTTAATATTAAAAATTTACACGGTAAAAAGGCTTGAATTTCAGCCAGAGATTCTAAATACTACTCATTCCCTGAAGGCATAAGGGAGAAAGAATCCCTACCCATTTTTCTTGTGATATAGTTTTCAAACTGAACATTAAAGAATGGTCCAAAATGTTTATTTTTTCAGTTTGGGAAATTTCCCTTCCCTACCCATCATCCCAGATTCCAAATGTCAAGCCCTGAAATGGCCTATTGAAATGATTAGTTAAAAATACCAGGCATGTATACATACATCCCCTGCCTGAACTTCAGAATATTTTGTTGTACTAGTCTTTAAAAGACAGATTAATATACCAAGAGACCTTGTGATCTGACCTGAAAAGCTGTTAATGATCCTAGATTGTACATTTAAAGTATCTCATAACCTGAAGACCAGATTTAGTTAAGACTCTGGCATTGTAACAGAAAAAGTGCTGCAGTTATTTATCCCTTTTCTGGTACTTTAGAATAGGTCAGACAAGTGCTTTTTATAGTGACAGTAAAAGTTTACATGCTTTCACGCAGGCCTAAAAAGTATTATCCGCAAAAATATTTGAGAAATGTAGCACCAAGTAATTGATAAACTGTGTAAGTAGCTGTAGTAGTATCCTCATTTCTGAATAGGAAAAAAATATTAAGATAAACTGTACTAGGTGATGATGAGAGAAATTGTTTTTGATGTTAACTTTTCCTGCTCCAGTCAGAATGAAGCCTTTGTCCTAATCCCTGCTCCACAAGGTAGAGTTACCATCTTGAGTCCTCCTAAATTATACTTACCCATTCAATAGAGACAAGCACAGGGGCATGGGTGGGGATGTTTGTTTTTAAGAAGGTAAATGAAATGCCCTGGACAGGCTGAAAAAAGTCCTCCTTCCTAGTACGTCACCCAGGAAAACTGATTTTGCAACTGGGCTAAGAGATTTTTGTGAGGATTAAATAAAGCTCTCTTAATATCAAGGGTTTTATGACAATACCTGAATATGGGCATAATTCAGTAGGACATGAGGTCCAAAACTGCTGCTGTAATACTGGTTTAGAGACTTGGCCCCAATCAAAGAAAGAACAGGAAAGAGGGAGAGAGGTGGATGCTGGAATGCTCTAAATACTTAACAGCTTTTTCTGGTATACGTGAAGTGGATCTACAGATCATTTTGAGCTTGTAATACCTCTCTGCCTAGTGGTCATCACAGCACACTGTGTTTATACACTGGAAAATTTGAAATGAGTTACTATAGTGGCTACTTTATCTGCTACATTCATCAGAACTGCATATAATTAGCAGTGCAGATTTTCAGGTTTCTGATGGTTCCAATTACTGAATTTTCAATATAATTCAGGATCAAGTAGAAACCTTTATAGTACCAAACTAGCTCAAAACTATTTTTTATACCTTTTTTAAAACAATATTAGTCAACATTATGTACTGATGCCAAGAAAAAGCAACATTGACCTAGACTGAAATTACATTTAATTTCTGAAACATTTGTGGGAATACCTAGAAGTTTCTGATCCTCATGAAAATGAAGGAAACAACCCTTCCCATCCTACTTCTAACATTTGGCAGAGAATTTAAGCTATTTAAAATATTGTGACAAAGCTTTCAGTAAGGTTAATAATTTTGCCTTCGTAAGAGTTTGGACTGCAACAAGAGTATGCATTCTTACACTGAAGAGTTAAAATTTTGTCTTCACTGAAGAAAGAGGTCTTTACACTATAGATGCAGCCACACTGTTTTTGAGAAAAAAGGGAACAGCAGAGTGCTCCCTTCACTCCTTGGACACTGTGTTCTTCTCCTAAGACTCAAGACATCTTAAGAGCATTACTTGAAAGTAAACTGGAAAGAAACACATGGCAATTCCAGTTTTGCCTGTATAACAATTGTTGCAGATGATACAAAGAGCAACTAAATCAGAACTAAAAAGTTGTTTCACAAAGCTTACTCAACCCTAAAGCCCCTGAATCACTTTGCCAGCTCCCATGAATTTCCAAGGAAAGGCAATGTATTCCTGGGTATTCATGAAAGAAATACTTAGATGCAAATGTTGGCCTGCCACAAGACAAAGCACAGACTACTCCTTGTCTGCTATTACCCAGTCTAAACACATGTGCAGTTACCTCCTGTGTTTAGGAATATCCTCCAGAGGTGGAAAGTTCTATAAAAAAAGGTTGTGTAGGAGTTGCAAAAGAACACAGAAGCTGAACATGTTCCCTTGCTAGAGGCATTATCCTATCTGTACCCCTGCACCGTTAAAAATAATTTTTTCTCCAATTGCCAAAAAGTTCAGAGTTTGACTTCAGGTCTAGCAGTAGGGTTGGTAATGCAAGCATCAAGTTACGAGTTCTGCAACAAAAAGAAAGTAAAGGCATACCTGTATTGCTTATGCAGCAACTTCTCCTGTGCAACAGGGAAAAAAAAGAGAAATTCTAAAGAAAACTGTCTTGAACCTTTAGAAAAAAAATCAGGGAGTGACTGGAAAATAAATTATCTTTAGACAGAAATAAAAACAAGTCCAGAAACGTGTCCCTACAATATCTAACTGGAAACGTTCAACTCTATAGCTGTACTTAAGCATTACGGCCACAATAATGCCTACAACACTGTGGAATGAGGATCCAGCTGGCTGAAAGTGAGGTAATAGTTTGTAATAGGTCAGAGTTCTAAAAAAGCACTTTTACATCTTACAAGTCCAAATAAAAGAAAAAAAAAGGACACATTTCATACATGTTGGGCTTTCTCACCAGAACTGTACGATAATTAACTCCACACCAGGACCCCTACCACACTAAGCCTTACTCATCTTCAATTATATGCTGCAGCAAAGATTTACCAAGCGACACCTAAACTTCAGTACAATATGAAACTTCGATTCTTAAAACTTTATACACACAAAATAGAAGATTACTTTTCTAGGATGGTGTAGGGAGGGGGATTCTCCTTCATGGTACTTGGACTGAAAAACTAGTTTTCAGAGACTGCCACAAATATAATTCACAGTTTCTTGCTGTCAGGCTTTTTCAGCTACATCAACGTAGTACACAACAATACTGTTAAGTCCAATAACTACATTGGATGGACATTCTCGGGAGTAAGAGAAAACTAGTGACAAAAAATACCCGAAAGGTCTCCTCCTAACAATGTCTCGATTTTTACAGGGTTGCAGTTTGTCTATGTTACACATTAATGCGATCTCAGAAGAGCAGCAGGAGAAGGGTCTAAAAAAAAAAAAAAAAAAAAAATCTTTCTCCTGTCCAAGTGATCCAAGTAACATAAGCATCCACTTACCAGAAATAAGATGAGAAACAAGGCTTTTGTTACAAAGACCGCAATGAACCACACCTTCCCACACCAAAATATGGTCAACCAGGGATTCTGGCCATGCAAACTGCTGGTCAGCAGAAAATTAAGCATGCTAATGGACAAACATTAATTCCAATCATATATTTAAAATGATCCCAAATACTACTAGTTAGCTACACTGAAAGCGCCTGCAAAAAATATGTAGTGAAAAATGAAACAAAATCTTAGTGATCACTGCAGCACTTAGAGTGATACTAGTCTTAAGTGATGAATCACCTCCGAGAAAATACGTTAGATGGGACTTTGAAACAAAAAGGTAACATTAAAAGGTGCACCTGAATATTACAGACTAAATTTACAAAACCTACAATAAGGTAAAATATATATCTTTTGAATATTCAGCAGCTTTTTTTTAAATTTGTTTTTATTTTTTGAGAGGCTCATGAAATTTTAAAAAGGGACCACTAACTAATCTCAACCATGCTTCACAAAACAATAATGGCTATTTCATATTGCAGTTACCAACGTAATGCAATTAGTGCTTAAAAAATAATCTACACTTTTTCTTTTTTTTCCTTTTTAAACAGAGACCTTTGGAGGAAATATGGTTGTTCAAAAGCTTCTCGAAAAAGAAAGATTACCTGAATATTAAGTTATCACAGATCAAGTGTTGTGTTTAAAAGCTTTGCAGTTATGAGTATTACAATCTTCAGGTCTCAGGACATATAAACTGAGAAAGTTACGTGTTTGGTTTGTTGTTGTTTTTTTTTTTTTTTTAAATCCACTTTCTAACCAAAGCAAATAAAGAGTACTCAACTTCTCACTATCTATTTACAATTCTTAGCCTACAGTCTGAAATGACAAGACAAATTCTCTTTTAAAACTGCAGCATTAAAGGGTAGGCACACCATTCTTCTGCTGCACGATTGTCACCCACTTAAACATACACATACAAAATATTTAGGTTAGTAAAATGAGCACTCCACTTACACTACAGTGACAAGTTTTATAAAACTCAACTCATGTTGCTTAAATAAGGACAACTGCAAAAGGTTAAACCTCTCTCAACAGTAAAACTGTGTTACTTTTTTTTTTTAAGCTTGCAACAAACTTTCTACCATAACCTCCAACAGCAGATGAAACCACACCTTAAACTGCGCCTTTATTGCAATCACCAGCTAAACTGGAACGTATTGCAGAGTTTATATACTGCTACTGAGCTTAAACTGCTTTAAATGCCAAGATGACAACTAGAAAGCTACAAGGAACCAGGATTTTGAGGACTAAAATATATTAAGTAAACAAAAATAAAGTATACTTGGGGCCAAATGCCCAGTCCATTTCAAGAATGAGCAGTGCATATTTAAAACAACAGCAATGGTGTGCCTAACCTTCGAAAATACGAAGTTGCTGGGGGTGGGGAGAGGCTAATAGAGTCAATTGTTCCAGAAGTCATTCAGCATCCCTAGGGCTACCTAGGCCACCCTCCCATGAACTTTGAGAAACCACTTTCACTGACATCACTTAATGCTCTCACACAAAAACTCCAATGCTTCTTTTGGTTGTGCAAATGGGGGAAAAAAATGGTAATTTCTATCTACCTTTTGCACAGATTAAGACCAAATTGCTTCTACCTGAAGAACCAGCAATTATGATTTGGTCATGTTGTGGTAAATCCAGTAAGCTCCACTTAGTTACTGACCACTCCCGCAGAAAGTATCAAAGATAAAAGTTCAGTACAAAACTTATCCTGGATCTCCAGATAATCGTAACGGTATCACCATATTGAAAAAAACCCAGATTTGTGGTTTAAGGAGTGCTTTTTTTTGTGGTGTTTAAATGCTTATTCTAGCATGTGCTAAACCACTATCGAAATAGATTAAATAAAAACAACAACAAAAAAGCAGGACTTAAATAAATTCCTGCTACTGGCAACTGTAATATTTAAAAAGGAAACACCCATTCATTGAGTGTTCGACCCTGACAGTATTACAGATAGATATGATGCAGAGCCTGAATTAGATCAGGCTACCAGTGTTATACTTCTTCCCTGAACATTAACAAGCTCCTTCACTAATATGGATATTTGGGCAGACTACTGAGGTTGTAACGTTTGAGATCACCATTTTGTGGGCTATTTTTTTTCCTTTTTTTTTTTTTGTTTTTGCAGTATCACAGTAGTTTGTTACGCAAATCCCCCATCCCTGGATTAGAGTCATTTAAACTAGCTGTTGGAACCACATAGTTTAGTAAACTCAGAATCAAGTCTGTAAAAAGCGTAAAGGTCACAAAGAACCATAGTTCTGGTACAATGAGGCATACCCCAATACATCGTTTAGTGTACCCTGACTGCTCCTGACTGTGAGAAGCTTGTCTTCCGTGAGATAAGGCTACATCCTCAAGCAGGTGAGTCTAAATATCACCCTTCAAAAACACCAAATAAAATTACAGTGAAGGTAGTGTTATAAATAATTAACTGACATTTTCTGAAGGTAGTGTATGTAAGTTTTCCCTCCCCTCCCCTCCGGGTGAGCACTAAGCAGATAGCAAATGGTAAGTATGGTTAATTTAGAAAGAAAACAGTGGAGAGCCTACTTAGACCCAATTGATTATCTATCTAGTCGACAAATCTGGTTCAAGAGAGGTACCATTCCTAAATAATTTGATTTAGCTTAAATCTTTCAATCAACTGGATCAACAAAAGTAAGAGGGGAAAAAAAGATTTCTGAAACATTTTTGAAGAATGACAGTCTGATTTTCATTTGAAAATTGCCTGGTTTTAGGAGAGTGTCAGTTTAACAAAGTGGACTTATTATATAAAGGCAGATATGAAAAATCCAACATCAGAAGTTCAGGCAGGCTCTACAGGCAAGATGTCCACTTCCACAGATCTGCATTCTTTGTGAGGTAACTCTCTATTACAGAGAAACATGCAAAAGGCAAAAAAAAAAAAAGGAACAAAGAAAGAAAGAGGGCAGTGGGCAGGTGAAGGAGGGAAACTGTGCCATACCAGGCTAGAAAAATTTACAAATGTGACATTCAGAGCACATCTTTCACCTGTGTTCACATAAGTCTATGCTGAACTGCAAAGGAAAGAGCATTGCAGTAAACAGGAGACTCAGGTGCGCTCAGTGATGGTTGAACTATGCAGTAGTGCTCACCCAGTTTGCAAAGTAATTGGCACTCTACAACATCCCTATTCATCTTTCAATTCATTTGCACTTTGTGCTGCTTCTCCCTGGGGATCTAATTCAATCTTTACTGAAACATCCTGCCCCTCCGACTTCATTAATTTCATTTTTTTCTTTGGAGGGTTTTTCAAAGTGCCCAGCCTCTCTTTAACTTTGTACTCCAGTGTACTGTGGGGGATCCCATAAATACTCTGAGCTTTGGAAACACTCATTTTCCCGCTCATAACCACAGAGATTGCTTCCTCCAGTATCTCGCTGTTGTACTGTCTGTATCTCCCTCTTTTCTTCCTAGGTTGCTTGGAGCCAGGATCTCCCTCTTGATCAGAGGTGGGATATGGCTGTCCAGAGGTAGACTGCTCAGCATCTGAGCCCCAGGAATCTGGTCCAGCATCCAGCAAACTTCTCCTATTTTGTTTTGGAAGGATAGCCCTTAACTTTTTGCTAAGCGCGCTCTCCGTTTGTGAACCCATTACCAAAGAGCTATAGCTGTACTGGTCACCAGTGCGGGACTCCCATGAAAGGTCCATGCCTCGAACTTGTGGTATCTTTAAATCCACAGGAGATGAATGGCTCACGTCCTTTTTCCCATCCTGTTTAGTTTGAAGTGCCATTTTTTGAAAGGCAGAGTTTTCTGTAAGAAAAGGAAGGTCACTGATGTTGCTGAGTGCACCATTTCCCCTGAATTTCATGCGGCTGAAATTGAATTCGTAGTGTGGTTTTGCCCAAGAAGCCTCCCTGGATAATATTAAGTGCTGTCCATGATTCTGTAGTCCAGATGGCCCATGGCTGGCAGCCGTAGAAAACTGGTTTCTGCTCAGCAGTTCTTCACTAATCTGGAGTGATCGAGCCAGCGGTACTTTAAGAGATGTGGAGTGGCCATAACCTTCCCTGGTTCCATCCTGCAAGCTTCTTGGAGGTACCCCATCACCACTCTGTAGTCCCTCCGGATGGTGCTGGCTGGGTCTCCCAGGTCGCCTAATTGGATGGAAGGAAACTGATGTGAGCAGGACTTGCACAGGTAGGGAGGGATGGGTGAGGGGGCCACTCCTTTATTAGAAGGCCTTGCTTGGGTAACATCACTTTTTGTGTTATTTATTTTTCTCTAAATTTTTTTTTATTATTTTAATTTTTTTTTTTTAAGTCTCAGCATCAGTCAGTTTTAAAACTTGTTCGCAAAAAAAGAGAAGCTTTTTGGGCAAAGAAAAATGAAACCTGTTGGCTGGTCTCTGGTTGGGTTCACAAATTCTCGGAGTAGAAAAGACTTCGCGCAAGCGTCTGAAAATAGCACCTTAATTACAAAGTAGTAATCAATCGCCATAGATCTACACACAACTGTGTTACTGGTGTGACGTTACCACTAAACAAGCACAGTAATAAAAGAGTAAGCCAAAGTGCAACATATTCAACATGCAAATATGTCTGCCACCTGCAGTATCTATACATAGGTGGAAACCCTGGATAGTGTTTGCTTACATCATATTGAAGAATTGCTGCTCAGGATAAAAGAAAAAGCTTAGCAGGCCTCAAAGGTATTTGCCTGACTTTCATTAAGCACCAAATATGAAAGCTGGGATACTGCAGATCACAAAGAAAAACGCTGCATTACACTAGACTTACCAAACCGCTCTCTTAACAACTAATTGCATATATACACAGCCCTGAATCTCATTTGATATAAAGCATGGCTAGGAAAAGAAAGATCTAAGTTCCAACTGTCATCCAGATCAAGGGTTAACAAAAAAAAAAGGCGGTATGTATTTTTACCATTTCCCTTTCATCACAAGTGTTTTTTCTATGACATAAAGTACTACTGCTGCAGAGAATCACATCTATTTTAATGCTTTGATTGCTTAGCCCCCTGTAGTTATTAAGTCACATAGGTTTCAAAATCCACCTCCAAATTTCTCCACGTTCAGCATACAAATTAACAAAGAGGATCTATTTTGATGCTCTGGGACACTATACTGGTGTAAAGCCCTCTGGCTAAGTCAGTATTATTTAAGGATAGGATATATAGTACTGAAAAGCTACATTATTATTTTTAACATCACACTGGGATTTTAAAAAGTCTTTAGAGAAAAGACATCCACTGAAAGGACCTGGCATGTAACATACACAATGCTTGATACACATGCTGTTTACTTCTCTCCAGGATGCAACAAGTCATAGATGTGCACAACAAGAGTCAACAAGGATTCAGAACAAAATCCAGAGAAATGGATCAAAGTTTGCAGTTCCAGAGAACCCTCTCAGACAGTGTGCATTCTCCACCCCTTCTACAGCATGTATCAGCATCACAGTGTGCACCAGTGATTCTATACCTAAATAAAGGTCATAGTGGTAGCTAATAGTGTTACACCTGACTTAGTGATGCTAAACAAACTGCAGCCAGCCTCATATACCACACACCTGTACGAGTAACCACAGGTGCCAGTATGCCCCATCCTCTCTGGACCCACAAGACTGAGCAGGACAGTAACAGATGCTGGCCTTGTCATCCCTGTGTGTTGGACTTTGGCCCTCACTTGATTCACAAACAAGGGAACAAACAGTACAGAGCCTCAGTGGCTTCTGCTGCCTTCCTAGGAAAATAAAGCTGGAAATAACCTGTTCAGGATTAAAAGTGCTGCTGGGGAAGGTTTATGCTAAAGAACTGTAAAAAGTACTAAGACTAAATTTTAAAGAAGGATTGAAGTATGTTATTAGAAATATTAAATGGAAAAGTAATCTCGAAGGGAGAAATCTGAGACAGAAATATTTTTCCAAAGAGAAATGCAAAAATTCAATCAGCTGTTAGCAGTACGTGGGACTGATGGTTGGGAGTGGGTTGTTAGTTCAGATTTTCAAGTTTTTCAAAGGCTATCACAAAGCTAAATCCAGCAATTAAATAGCACTTTAAACCATATACTATTTCTGTACTTCAATAAAAAAATTATTTGTTCACAGTAGCTTCAAGATAATCAACACTCAAAACCCCTCTTAGTCCCAGTCAGCCTCTCCAGTACAACCCTAACTAAGAGTAAAGGGATTCTAAATGTATGCAAATGGTGACCATTAGAAATACAAAGCCTGAAGATTTTTTTTAAAATTTAACAGTATTTCACAACTTGAACTGACTAGGCAAGAGTAGTACACCATGTACTTTGTGATTATTTTTTAAAAAACTTGTTCAGTACTACAGTACAATCGCAGATCCAAAGTCACATTTAAAGTTTTCTGAACTACCAGACTCCCTGTCCCATGTCCTTTTTTTAAGTTGTGGTTTATGCTAGGAAATATTAACAAAAATCATGCAATGATTTAAATCTAATCCAGCATGGTTTATCACCGGAATCATTGTTACCACTAAAATAAACTTTTCCTGTTAGCTAACTTTGCTCTAAGTGTAATGAAGTCTAAATATATTGCAAAGCCTCTAAGACTCTTCATGCATTTAACTGAACTTGCACCTCATGGAAATCACCTATCACTAAACCCAAGAAACAGGTAATGGAAAGATCTCTGGCTAAGTACCAAACTGGCCAAAATAACAGATATTAGAGTCATTAACTGAAAGCTAAACCTGTCTCAGTTGGCAACAACTCTTATTTGGCAGGTGGGGTGAAGGTATTTGCCAAAGGTACAAGTTGAAAACACATTACTCCAAAGGGTTAACACCAAAAGTAAGTTAAAATTAACAGGAGCTAAGCACACATTTTTAGTAAAAAACTGTTTTAAAAGGTCATAGTAAGTTGCTTTCTCTTACCCATTTCCCGAAGTACTGGAGCACCCTGGAGAGTGACTCAGAGAAGTGCTGCCAGCGCAAGGACTCTTCTTAGTGGATAAATCAAGCACACCGTCTGTAGAGACAAAAGAATGACTTCAGTGTTTGAAGAAGCAGGATCAGCCATGCTGATCTTGTCTTCAGCTGAAAAGACAAAGCAAATCTTTTGAGCTAAAGTCATTTTTAGCACACAACATATTTTGGTTTATTGTATTTTTAAACAAAGTAAGGCTTGGAATTTTTTGCAATATGGTTTACATGTGACTTCAATATAGTCTTCAGAAATCACAACAAAAATTAACAAAATTGAAAGTGCATCTGTTAAAAGAGACATAGCATAAAAAATTACCTACAAATGACAGTTCTGGATACAACGAGCCTATCACATAACTACCTCTCAGTGGTCCAAAAATGAGACAATCTTCAAATTCCTGAGATATTCCTCTCCTTAAAGGGAGGCTGCAAGCCAGTATTTGGATTTTTTTTTTTTTTTAATCCAAATCTCTTGCAGGAAAATTCATTGAGAATTTCATATTGGAAATTAAATGAACACACATACAGATGTGAGATTCCTTCTCAGTTGGCAGCCAGCTTCATCTTTTTTTTCCATGTCTCCAACAGGTCCCTACTGGAAAAGCTGCAACCTTTCTCCTCTATTGTGTCATTTTATTCCCTCTCTTCCATACACCAAATTGGTTTTCCTGCTAGACTGCTTCTTCCACTCCCACTAATGGCACTTCCTCACACTCCCCCCATGCTCCCCTGCAAACCCTTAAGTAAGCTCTGCATTCACAGGCACCAGAAAAGGAAGCGTGTTTCACCAGAGAAGCCTTGCTCCTACTGCACTAAAGCAGCTTGAAATTCTGGTCATTTTAATAAGGGCAACATTGTCATTGAAGCAGCCCAGGCATCTGAAGTTCCTGGAAACTTTGAAACAAGGAATTTATGAGGCAAAGATAAATGAAACCTGTTGGCAAGGTAAACTCAAGACATAATCAAAGCTCCTCACTCATTCCATCTAATCAAGTAAATACCACCCAACACAAGAACAATGTAAGACAGCTTTCAGATTGCTTAAAGTTCTCATTTGACATATGGAGAAAAAACATGATAAACAGTGAACTAGAATTAACTTTATGGAAAGCTGTTCCACCCACTACATTTGGGAACACACCATAACCCAAACTTAAGCAGGCAGAAAATTAAATTTTCTTTCTGAACAACACTTATGCAGGCATAAGAGACACAGACTGGATCAAGTCTTTCCTCCTTTTCAATAGGCTGGACAGCACAGGCAGCTGCCTGAGGCGCTTGCATCCACACTTCCTCCCTCAGAAGGGTCAGTACGACCCAGAAGCCCCTGAGGGGAAGCAGGGCCAACCTCATACCCCAGGGAGAAGCTTACAACTAGCTGGGTTCCCCTCAACCCACTAGAACAAAATATAGCACAAAGTACCACTAGCAATCTTTCGTGACAGCCTCTGAAATCTCTCATTAACAAGTTTGGCAAAATCTCTTTCCAATTACATTAAATGTAAATTGGAAAAAAAATTCACATCAGCAAACAGATTACTGTATAAATCAATACACACATGTTCTACTTTCATAACAAGTGTTATGAACATTATACATTATCTTACAGCTTTTTCCATCACATGGTAGCTAAAGAACAGTTCATGTACGTGCTTTCCTCTTCACCATATCATCCTCTAATTAAAAAGAAACAGAGCAAAACTGATTCTCTCCCTCTTTCTTTCAGCAAAAAGTTTAACAATGAGAACAGTTTAAATGTAAAACATGTTACATGCAAAACCCACTCACGAAATGCATTTATAATAAAGACAGCTAGAAACAAATGCCTACCAGCTAACTGTACAGGGCCACATTTCAAGAGAGACACTATTCAACCTCTCACTGCAGTTTGTAACTGAAGTGCAATGACAGCTTTCAGTAAGTGCTCTAAGTGCAGTATGCATCCAGATGTCCAAGCTGCATATTACTGGACACATAAAATGAACCTGTTTACAAAAGGCTTCATAAACCCAATTTTAAAGAATAAAGGGATACCTACTCTTCTGCCCTAGTTAGAAAGAGGCTTTTTTTTTTTTAAAGGCACCTTTTCCATTTGCAGATGGACAGCCTACTGTGACAGAATGACTTCAAGCACTAACATTTTTCTAAAGAAGGGTATAGGGTCTAATTTTAACCAGTATGATACACTTAGGATTCAACAGTTTCAGAACAGAAAAGTTCATATACTATATCACTCACAGAATTTGCTTCTTTTTAAAAAAGGCTTGTTTGATGGAAAGCAAGGTTTTTGAATTAAAATAAGCTCTGAAACACTGTTACAAGTTATTCAATCTGTGCTCTGCAGAACAAATCTATTTTTAAGGTAGAAAAGAGACATTTCTTCCAAATGCACAAACCTGGAAGTTTAGTGCAGTTCATGGGTATAATTTTTACAGCCTTCACAAGGCAATTTCTCACAGACTTTTAAAAGATACTCTTCTCACACCATGACCAGAAAGAAAATAAATCAGCCCTTCAGTCAAACTGTGTACTAATCTTCAGAGAAGAGACAACATTATGATTTTAATGACCACATGAACTTCTCTTATCAGCAAGCGTACAGTCTATTTTGTCAGACTGCTTCTTGCAGCTCCCTGTAGGAACAGCACATTTATCCTAGAGCATGTCCATCCCTTTGCCCTTCTTCAGAAGAATCTCTCATGTCTATGGCTCTACATTCTTTCAAAAAGTCTTTTCTCTCCCAGACACATCGAACTAGTCATTATTTTATTGTAAAAACATCTACTGCTTTTCCACTTTAATTTTTGTGCAAAAGTGCAACCTTCTAATTGTCTGGTTCTGCAACAAGAATGCCATTAATGGATTGCCACGGGACACAAGACACTGGTAAGAGTCCTACCTTGTTCACTAGGTTCTGACTGAGACTTTCTGACAGTAAGGTCCAGAGGTGAGTCTTGGTCAGCCATGAGCAGTTTGCTGAGCACAGGGTTCTGAGCAGTTGCAGCCGTGGGAGAGGAGGCGACCAGAGATGCTTTCAGCAGGCTTTGGTTCTTTGTGCTATTGGGCTGGCTGGAGTCCTGAGTAGAGCTATTTTTTGAGGTATATTCAGCAGCAAACTGTCGGATCATTCGCTGCATGATCTCACGGGCCACTAGGGGAATATTGGGGTCAGAGACCCTAGGACTGTCTGCAAATATTAGAGATTTCTTTTAAGGAAGCACTTTAAGTAAAACAGCTTTTATATTAAGTCATTGTTTTTTTTACAAAAAAAACCCAAAACAAATAGGGGAGAAAAAAAAGAAAGCCAAAGATAAAATAGTTTCTGTAGAAAATGTACTTTAGTCTTAGAATACCTGAATAAGAACCATGGCTAATTCTGATACAGCCTTCCCAACATAACACTTTCCTGAAAGAAATACGCAATCTCATATTTGTTTTAAATATAGATATATTCCACCAGACCTCTAAGAGGTGTGGAAATGGAAAGGAGAGCTAGAGCTCATTCCAAAAACATTGTACTGGTTATTCAGTGGAAGAATTGCATAACTTACCTGCAGCTACAGAAGGGTAAAATGGACAATAAAGTTGCAGCAGTCCCCTCTAAGTTTACTGAGAAATAAAACCCTATAGATCTGATCATTTAAAATTATTCACATGAAGATCAGATGTTCAAGTGTCTTCCATCTCACTCTATCTATTCCTTTTGAGATTTCTACCATTGTAATCAACGCAGCATCAGGAATTACCCAAAGAACTTGCATATACACAAAAACCCAAGATGTGTCACATGACAAGTAATTCTATTTCTAGAACAGCTGCTAAATCTATTAGTAAGGGATGTGAAACAGAACAAGAAGGCATTCCAATTTATTTATATGAACTAGTGTATAAATAAAAATGTATCTGGGCATGTGGGCAACCATAAACTTTATTGACAAAAATAACTTTTTTAGACCAATAGTAATTTGTGATGTGAAAGTAAATCTCTAACTCCTAAATCACAGAAGCTAAGTTCTGCCACTTCACTTCAAACACTGTGTTGTCTGGCCAAATCAGTTTTGGGTTTTTTAAACAAACAAACAAACCAACCCACACCCCCAAAAAACCAAAACAACAAAAACACCAACTACCTACAATACCCCCAAAAAATCCCAAAGCACTCCACAACCACACCACTATTCCATAAATGGCTCAAAAAGTTTGATTTTCTATTACCAAAGAAACATTCAGAAAAAATTGTGCAGTAGAAGACCAAATAAATCTTTAAAAGCATCTCTCAAGAGGGAACAATAGAGAAATGTTTACTACCTCTTTTAAAAAATTTGCCCAGGTTGAAAGGTAACCTATTGGGATTGAGCTATTAGAAGCATTAGCAAAATCTTCCGTGGGACATTTCAGTGTTAGATTTGCCTTTTGCTACCACTTTTGTCAAAAGTACATCAACAAACCAGCTTTACTGTATGTGTAAGAAATGACTGACATGAAGGTTTGAGCAGAGCTGCCCACAAATCAAAGAGCAGCAGTAGGCAGCCACTGGGTTTTTTGATGAAACACCATATTGAGCTTTAAATATTATCAATTATTTTTCGTTAAGCACAGCTTTCTACACCTAGGATCTTATACAGTCACCACGTACATTCTTACAGGGGCATAATAGCTGTAAATTTCCAGGATGTTTATGTAAATATGCAACCATTTTCTTTAAAACATCCTGTAAATTTTACTTCTTGCTAAGTATCAAATACTATAGTTTTAAGAAGACACCAAAAAATGAGCCAAACTTAATTTTTGGTACATTTTATAATCTCACTTGTTTCCCAAATGGTCTACAAGGACACCAGCCTGGAAAAGGTGTGGAGGCCTTGTTCTGCTGTGGTGACATTTCTTCCAATTTTTAACCTCTTCACTATAACCTCTGGAAGGACATAGAAAGGCTCTAGGGAGACCCAGAGGGGCACAAATTGATGGCATGATCATACTGATACCAACTGTTCGACGTGCTTGTAGCATATACAAGTGGGGCTGGCAGGAAAGCAGAGCTCGATGGCACTTGTGTTTTCTGAACGAAGAATCAGGCCTTTACTGTGCACCGTGTTCATATGTTCATTTCAAAAATGCTTACAGCTGAACATATTTACACATTCAGAAATAAAATATTACATATGCCTACAGCCATGCATCTTTGTAATTTGCAGCTTCAAAGAATCAGCCCAGAATGACAATTTTCAGGTGCTGTTCAAGATAAACTCACTAATTCAGGACACAAAACTCCATTTTCAAGCAGAAGGGTAGGTACCTAGCACATTAAAGGCTTCTTACTTAATATAAAGCCTGAATGTTGAGGATTAAAGCTGTTCAAAAGTGAGTGGAAAATATGTGCTGGTGCCCCTCCAGCATCACTTGAAATCAACCAGATATTTATCTGGACTCCACCTGTCTAGGTTTTTTTAAGAAAATAAAACTAAAATTAACTAAAACATAGAAATCCTCAGAGAAGAAAAAATACAGCAAATAATTATCAGCTATAAATAGTCTACAGCAGTACCTCTGAGCTTTAAAGCCTTAACAGCTTTTGTGGACTTTCATACTGAAATCTTAAAAGGGCAGTATCAAACAAATAAAGGTATGAGTTCATTAAGCCAGAAGAAGGTCCTGTCCTGCCACAAAGTAAAGGTAACAGACAACTAGTACAACTACTACCACTCTTCTTTGACTGGAAAAATATGAATATTTGAAGGAAGGATTACTGGGTCAGAGTGCCAGGGACACAAATTTCAGAGAAAGGACATAAGATTAATGGACAGTAAACCTGTTCAAAAAGTCTGCTGATCTTGTTGATTCCCTATTCATATTCAGTACATTAATGTGTGGCCAGTGTTCAGAGAACATCTGCATTTTCTCTGATCTACCTGGGCTACAAAATGCCCATCTCAAATGTTACTGGCAGTGTGGATGGAAAGAAGAAAAAAACTAATTGCTGGCATGAAGCCAGGAGAGCTCAGCATCTCTGAGCAATGTAGGAACGTCAAGAGTTCTGCCGTTCTTTGTGTCCTCTCTGGTATGACAGTGCCTGGGGATCTTATGTCAGCAGCATGAGTTAGATTTCAAGCAATCTAAATACAGGTAAGCTTGACAATGATGCATTAAGGATTCAGAACTGACTTCCTGCCAAGCTTCTACCCCTCACCTATTACTCTTGCACCAAGCACAGCTTTGTCCGAGGAAAGAAAACAAGAGTTTATTTTAAAAAATCCTCGAAGATTCTTAGATATCTGATATGTTTCATTATCTTCATTCTGGGTATCTGGCCATGGACAGAGTATTATACCCTTTATAAGCACACTGCAACATCTGCTGCTGGCTCCCCAACAAATTTTAAAAAGCATACTTTCCTAAAGGACACACACACATACACGTCATACATAAAGATTTAAGTTTAGTGCTAAGGAATGAAGTCTTTAATAAACAATTTGGAAGTGATGGAAGTGCTTTTGTTTTTGCTCACCAGAAAAAGCAATATGGAAGAAACCTGTATTGTCTCTAGACTTTAGTTTTCTTAAATTCCTTCTGGATTTGAAGATAAATGGGATAAATTCAAAAGCAAAAGGAAACATTAACCTTACAAGAAAAAAGAAAACTTGAAAAGGAAGCCTTGGAATAAAGGCATTATCTGAACTATCAGTAGTAATGCAGTAACTATCCTTCCCACCATCCTGCATGTATTGCAAAAAGTATAGAAGCATCATAATGTATAGCTTGTATTTATTCGAGTCATAAAAGAAAGGCTAAGATACTGTTATCTACTTAAAACACCTTTAAATATTTTGGTCACTGGAAGGAAGGGCTGAGGACTGGCTACAGCAATTTCTGATTTGTTAAACTGAAGCCTTGCATTGTCCCCCAGCAGATAGGTTGGAATTACTGATTTGGCAGATTTTCTCACACATGGGTTAGACTGATAAGTATGATGTACTTTCATTCAGGATGCATTTGGAAGCAACCTCTGGATTCATGTTTCTCAGATTTGTAGAAAACAGTGAAATGAGCTTTGTGCCTTCTTTAAGAGCACAGTTTAAGCAACAACTTTCCAAAAGATATTTAGGTGATTTTCTAGTATTGAGCATGTTCTCAGCATATTCTACCGCAATTCTTTTGCTGATCACATTTTGAATTCTCCATATCCCCCTTAGCATTATTCCAATAATATTTTATACTGTAAATTGTTCAGAATAGTGTGGGTAATCATTACCAATAGTGAAAAGACTGATGACCTTTAAGAAAAACTGCATGAGTACATATCCCATCAAAATAAAATAAATATTTTTAAAAAAACACATTACCCACCTACTACCACTACTGCCACTTGACCTTTCTTCCCAACAGCCCACTCACCTAAACACTGGTTATGGGGAACAGTTCTGCTGGGTAAGAACTGAGTCATCTCTCCGAAAGTGAAAACACCAGTGTTCTCATGGAGAGATTTGGTTTAGGGTTAAATAGTTATATCTTCTTCCTCCATCCCAAGCCCACACTGTTGTATTACTACATTACTTGAGAATCAATTTTTACCCTTGATAAATATATACAAAGAAGATGACTGAAAAATACTGAACATACAGTGACAACTTGAACATCAGATCTTTGATACCTACATTGCATGCAAAAAGACCACAAGAGAGACTATTTCCCACATTGTCCTCCCCCCATCAAAACCAACCTTTTCTGTAAAAGACTGCATTGAGGAACTCTTCTGCTTGCCTTTCAAATCGAATGATTTTTGCTTGCTCTTGTCTAAGCAGAGCTTCTTGTCCAGCTTCCGAGGCTGGCTCATCCAGACTGACTAAGTGTTCCTGCAAAGATATTTAATATTTGTAAGATCTTCCTGACTCCAAAATTAATAAAGTTCCCTAGGCATTCAATATTTTACTAAATTCAAAACTTTTTTAGGTACAGAGTTGAATCTATGGAAATCAAAACTTGGTTTTTTGGCTGCTTCACAACACTGTACTTTGTCCTGTTCTCTTGTTGTGAATTGCACTGGTTTGAAGGTAAACCAGCCAGAGGAATTGACCCCAAACAAACACCTTGCTAAAGATTTCAAGACAGAGCTACAATTCAATAAGGGCAATTCACAATAAGGGCAATAGTACAGAAACACTGGCTTAAACTGACAAAGCCAGAGTACACCCTGGCATCCTGTTGGTCAGGGTGGTGGTAGCAGTCTGATTAAATGGTGGTTGCAGTCCCATTGAAATGATGGATGTGGTCTTGTTGTAGCAGTGGTCCTGTGGAAAGGTCTGGTCCTTCTCTGGAGGTCCAGTGGTGGCTCCCCCAAGTCCCCCAACCTTGAGATTATATACCCTTGAATCCAGGCAGGTATGTTCAGTACCTCCCCCAAGGCAGGGAGTTTTACAATGGAATGATGTAATCCTATGAGACATAGGATATTTTGGGGAGTCCTTGATGGCGCTTTAAGTGGAGATGACCATCCTTAGGCTGGGTGTAACAAAGAGAACACTACACCCAACTCCTAGGTGGGGTATGCAGCTGTTGCAAAGGACCCACCATTAACAGTTCATCAGAAGGTGATGTAGGTGGTGGTAGAATACATACTCTGGTTACACCTTAAATTGTAATCCAAGACATTATCCGCCCCTTATTCTACACCATCTACATCATACCCAAATTAATCCCCTTCTTTAACTCTACTTACATATATATATATATGTATATACATACACAGTGAAACATTACACACAGTTCTCACTTAAAATTAGGTCCCCTTGAGGTGTACAACGGGTTTCCCCATCTTTCTGCATTACCCACCAAGTGTAATCAGGTTCTCGAGCAAAAACAATCCCATGGAAGGATTTGCCTTTGCCTGAGGTGGGATTATTCCAAACTATCTTTCCTAACATACATCTCATGTGTCCATGTGAGATGTATGTTAGGAAAAAAGTCCACAGGGACTTTATCCCCATCTATGGTGTGCAAGGGTTCTGACTGGGCAGGACCAGCTCGATTGATGGAGCCTCATGGCCTTCACTAAATGCAGCTCTCAATTTTTGAAGGTCCCCCTGCCAAATGCCTTCAAGGTGGTTTTTAGCAGTCTGTTGCACCATTCAACTTTCCTGGCGGCTGGTGCATGACAAGGAATATGGTACACTCACTCAATACCATGTTCTCTAGCCCAGGTGCTTATAAGGCTGTTGTTGAAATGAGTCCCATTGTCCAACTCAATTCTTTCAGGGTGCCATGTCTCCACAGGACTTGCTGTTCAAGGCCCACGATGGTGTTCTGGGCAGTAGCATGAGGCACAGGGTAGGTCTCCAGCCATCCAGTGGTTGCTTCCACCACGGTCAGCACACAGCGCTTGCCTTGGCGGGTTTGGGGAAGTGTGATGCAATCAATTTGCCAAGCTTCCCCATAACTATATTTTGACGACTGTCCACCATATCATAGAGGCTTCATCTGCTTGGCTTGCTTGACTGAAGTACACGTCTCGCAGTCATGGATGACCTGTGAGATACTGTCCATGGTTAAGTCCACCCCTTGGTCACAGGCCCATTGGTATGTAGCATCTCTTCGCTGATGACCGGAGGCATTGTGGGCCCAACGAGCTAGAAATAATTCTGCCTTGTGCTGTCAGTCCAGATCCACCTGAGATACTTTAACCTTGGCAGCTCGCTCCACCTGCTCATTGTTACGACGCTCTTCATTAGCCCGACTCTTGGGTACGTGCGCATCCACGTGTCGAACCTTCACGGTCAGCTTCTCTACCCAGACAGCAATGTCCTGCCAAATCTCAGCAGCCCAGATGGGTTTCCCTCTGCACTGCCAGTTGGCCTTTCTCCAGCAATCCAGTCATGCCCACAGAGCATTAGCTACCATCCACGAGTCGGTGTAGAGATAGAGCCTCGGCCACTTCTCTCATTCAGCGATATTCAAAGCCAGCTGGATGGCTTTAAGCTCTGCAACCTGACTCGATCCACCTTGTCCCTCGGTAGCTTCTGCAACTTTCTGTGTGGGGCTCCATACAGTAGCTTTCCATTTCTGGTTTGTTCCTACAGTTCAGCAGGAACCATCAGTGAAGAGGACATTACCGCTTTTCATTCTCTGGTACTTGGTTATATGGTGGGGCCTCCTCAGCACATGTCACCTGCTCCTCTTCTTCTTCAAAAGATAGTCCAAAACTCTCACCTTTGGGCCAGTTTGTTAGGATTTCCAGAATCCCAGGGCAATTAGGATTTCCTATCCAGGCTTGCTGTGTAATCAGAGTGATCCACTTGCTCCACATGGCATCAGTGGTATGATGTGTAGAAGGAACCTTTCCTTCAAACATCCAGCCCAGCACTGGTAGTCAGGGTGCCAGATGCAGCTGTGCTTCGGTGCCAATCACTTCTGAGGTGGCTTGAACCCCTTTGCAGGCTCCAAGAATTTCTTTCTCAGTTGGAGTATAGCTGGTTTCAGATCCTTTGTATCCCCGACTCCAGAACCCCAGTGATCGTCCTTGGGTCTCCCCAGGTCCCTTCTGCTGGAGGCTCCAGGAAGGATCATTTTCCCTGGCTGCAGTGTAGAGCACATTTTTTACATCCTGCCCTGTCCTGACTGGCCAAAGGGCTACTGCATGGGCAATCTCCTGTTTAATTTGTTCAGAAGCTTGTTGTGATTCAGGGCCCCACTGGAAATAGTTTTTCTTTTGTGACACAAGATAGACTGAGCTTACAATCATGCTGTACTCCAGGATATGCATCCTTCAAAAGCCCACAGCACGTAGGAAAAGGAAAACACCAGGAAAGCCTGGGTTTCTTTCTTGTTGGTCGGTGGAGACATAGCTGCTATTCTGTCAATCACTTTCATTGGAATCTGGCAATGTCCATCTTGCCACTTCACTCCTAGAAACTGAATTTCTTGAGTAGGTCCCTTAACCTTAGTTAATTTAATGGCAAGCTTTCAGGAGAATCTCGATAATCTCTCCTATCTTGAAGAGTTCCCCTGCTGTGTTCCCCCATATGATGATGTCATCAATGTACTGCAGATGTTCTGGAGCCTCACCCTTTTCCAGTGCAGTCTGGATCAGTCCATGGCAGATGGTGCAACTGTGCTTCCACCCCTGGGGCAGTTGATTTCAAGTATACTGCATGCCCCTCCCGGTGAAGGCAAACTGGGGCCTGCACTCTGCTGCCAAAAGAACAGAGAAAAATCACTGGCAATGTCAATGGTCACACACCACTTTGCTGCCTTGGACTCCAGCTCGTACTGATGCTCCAGCATGTCCAGCACACCAGCACTCAGTGGTGGCGTGACTTCATTCAGGCCACAGTAATCAACTACCAGACTCCCTTCTGCACTGGACTTACGCACTGGCCATATTAGAGCTGTTAAAGGGTCAACGAGCCTTGCTGATAACCCTCCACTCCAGCTCTCCAGTTCACAAATCATCTCATGGATGGGAATCACAGAGTCTCTGTCAGTGCGGTATTGCCAATGTTGCACTGTTGCTCTGGCGATTGGTACCTGTTGTGCTTCAATTCTCAGCAGTCCCACAGCAGAGAGGCTGTCTGAGAGACCAGGCAGGGCATTCAGTTGTCTGATTTCCTCTGTCTCTAGAGCAGCTATCCTAAAAGCCCAGCAATGTCCTTTTGGGTCTTTGAATTACCTACTCCTGAGACAGTCTATGCCGAGGATGCACGGGGCCTCTGGACCAGTCATGATGGGATGTTTCTGCCACTCCTTCCCAGTCAAGCTCACTTCAGCTTCCAGCACAGTTAGCTGCTGGGATCCCCCTGTCACCCCAGAAATGGAGATAGATTCCGCTTCCATACACCTTGATGGCATCAGGGTGCATTGAGCGCCGGTGACAACCAAAGCCGTACACCTTTGTGGGGCAAATGTGCCATCAGATCCACACAGTCCAATAGATCTGATTGTCCCTTTCCTCTTCCTGGCTAGAGGCAGGGCCCTTCTAATCCTGGTAATGGTACACATTGCTCTCCTCCTGTAAACATGACCTTGAGGTCCCTTCAAGAGGATTAATCATATCATCATTCCTTTACCATCTGGAGCCTTGTCTATGAGAGACCGGAGCAGCATTGACCCTAGATGAGCTTCTTGTGGTCATTGTTCCTCTTTTCAGCTCATGTAGCCAGGTGGCTAAGGAAGAGGTAGGTTTCCTATCCCACTTCCTCATGTCTTCTCCATGCTCCTGAGGGAAAAACCAGAGGTTATCCTGCAGAGTGTATCCTCTCTCCTTGGCTGGGGGAGATAGGAACAGGGACACCTGTTCCTAATGGCAGAGACTCTTGGTAGTTCCAGCAAGATGTGGTAAATTCTTTCCTTAAGCTCCTTCCTCAGCTTCT
Source organism: Aphelocoma coerulescens (assembly GCF_041296385.1). Lineage (NCBI taxonomy): Eukaryota > Metazoa > Chordata > Aves > Passeriformes > Corvidae > Aphelocoma > Aphelocoma coerulescens. The sequence goes on from NC_091020.1 coordinate 23,078,207, forward strand.
GGTGGGCCTCTTCAATTTTCTCTTCCAAGCTTTAGACATGCTCAGCCAGATTTCCATGGACGAGACATGAGTGCATAACAGGGCAGTGACAGCGTCCTTGCAAATTCTTAGTTTGTTGACCAATGCATCCACCTTGTCCTCTCCTTCCCTCCATTGCAGCGTTACTAAGTAGCGGCAATATATTTCTGGTCCAAGCCATGTGAATTTCAACCACATTTGAGATGTGCACTGGGCAAATCTGGATGTCTGGGCATCTGGACATCCCTGGACATCTCAGGGAATCTCTTGTCTTCTGAGAAAATGATCTCCAGCACAGCCAATTCCTTCAGGCATCAGATATCTTGTTCCATTGTGCTCCATTTTCCTTGGTGCACCTGGAGGTCTTCTTTACAAAGGTAAAGTGTCCCTTACACTTGCCAGCAGTTGCTGCCAGAGGCTGAGTTTCCTGGGTTCTTCTGATCCCCTGGTCAATGACCACATCCCAGGACAGAGATCCCAGTTGACCAGCCTCACATCCTTCCTGAATGGTGTCATTAGCTGCTGTGTCCCAGATGTGGAGCAGCCAGGTGAGAACGGACTCATTTGCCTGGCGGGTGAACTCTCTCCGCAGCTCAGGCAGCTCACCCAGGGACAGAGACTGAGTGATGATTTCTGGCTCCATCTCCTCTGCTGGGTGCAAAGGCCCTGCTGCCTCCTCGTCAGTCACTATGCGGACTGATTTGCTCTTCAATTTCCTTTTCTGAGTCGGGGCAACTGCTACTGGCTTAGGGTGTCCTGGCTCAGTGACAGTTTGTGTGGACACAAAAACACCAGTTGTTCTGGTTTCTTTTTCTTCTTCTCAGAGAGTCTGAGATCAGTTTGCATGAACATGGTGCCTGCTGATTTGCTTCTTTTCTCCTCCTGAATACACTGTACCACACCAAGCACTGTCCCAACTCCAAGCATGGTATACACAGTGCAGCATACAGAGAAGAAAAAGCAAAACTAACAACAAGATTATGCTGTCCTTGACATTCACACAGACCTCAATATTCTCAAAAACTGCAGTGTCAGGCCTGAAAGGCTGGAAGAAACTATTCTCTACTCTTCCCCCTATGGGCTGAGTGCGACTATTAATGAGGCCCCAGCGGTAGCAGCCCAGACCAGGACAGGTGAACAAAACTGAATATACATTCTGAATGAGGTTAATTGCCTCTGATGTTATCATGCAATAGACACAATAAACTAAAAAGCAATTTTCATACCATTCCCTGGTCTCAAAAGAAGCCTCACAACTGGCAAATATTTCCCCATATGTGGAAAAATATAGAGAGCAAGGTAAAACATCCATGTAAACATGTCAAGCATCATGGTGAATAGGCAGTTTCTGTAATACAAAGCAAAACTGCAATTCCAACTTCTCTCAGGATGCCACACGTTGGGCACCAAAATATGTGCTGGTTTGAAGGTAAGCCAGCAGGAGGAATTAACCCCACACAAACATCTTGCAAGAGCTTTCAAGACAGCTACAATTTAATAGGAAAATTATATTAAGGCAATAGTACAGCAACACTGGCTTAAAGCCACAAAGCCAGAGTACAACCAGTAACCCAAGACATAAGTGCAGCAGAAGCCTATAAGATTTGATAACAATACAGAAAATAAGAGCCCTTTACAAAGAAGAAAACCTAGATATTTTACAACATTTGGCTGCAAATCTCATATCTAGCACTTGTTCTTTGGCTATTACTTTCAGATCCAAGAAATAACTGTTGAATGCAAAACATAGGCAGTTCTCCTTACTCTACACATCATTTATGCAAACTGAGCAAAAAATGACCAAGCATTATCAACAAACATGTCCTTTTGTGAAGAGGCTCAGTAGTAGCTACTTTTAAGTGAAACAAACTTAACTTAGCTGTTACAACACCTACAATGAAATAAAATCCATTCTCACAGTCTAGAATATATTCAAACTACAATGATTAAGTGTGTGAGACACCAGGATAAACCAATCATTTTAAATGCACTTGAGAAACTAGAAGACAAGTTACAAAAATACAAAATCTAAATGCTTAGGTTCCACCCCCAGATGCACACCCCTTTTCTCATTTCTTTCGGTGTAATGCCTTGCTCCTGCTCAGGAGAACAATCTCTTTACTGGCTCTCTCCTTCCACTTTCATTTTAAGCTATATTGAAGATACCTGTATTTACCTACTGCAGGAATGTATACACAGCCACTCTTTGGCTTTAGGGAGTGCTCTGTTTTGTTAACCTTTATAAAGTATCAGGTACCGTAATATCTAGGCTGCATCTGTTTTTTTGGTCTCTACTGTATAAGCTGATTTCAGATTCATATCCTCATGGGACTAGAAGGGAAGGAAAGAACTGGAAATTCATTTATACATCACAATAAATGAAAACATAAGTAATTCTTAAATGTGCGCTGTCTCAACTTCAAGAGGTTTAAGAAGCCAGGTTATGTGACCAGCCTGTAGTAAATCAACGAGCACAGCAGTCACATGAACTGCATGCAAAGGGTAATAATACCTTGAAATGAAATGAAATGCTGTAGACTCTGGCCTGAACCACATGGGCTTTCACATCATATTTGGAATTCAACAGCTTCCAAAAGCTTGCTATCAAAAGCAAAGGGAGATACTATCTCAGACAGGGTACAGAGACAAAGCAGTATTTTATGACAAACAGAAATATAAGGAACACGCAATGACAGAGGTAACGGGTGAGTGAAAACATCTTTGATTCTGTGAAGGTAAGAGCCTGCAGAAGTAAAGGCCTCACAAAATGACTGACGCTTTGTTCCATACCAGAGAGATTCAAACCCACTTGCTTCCATAGGAGAAGCTTCTATTGTGACAGACTTTAATTCTTTCATACACATTTGAACTGATGGTTAGCTATAATAAAAGTGTTCACCTCTGTGCCCAGGCATCCCTGTACCAGCAACCAGTAGCAGTGCACTGGCATTTTATGAACACATGGAAAATGCAGTTGTACTTCCATGATACTAAAATGTACTAAGTATCTGTACAGGATTTCACAATAAAGATATTTCTGGACAGTAAGCCAAACATCTTTTGAGAGTTACTCTTCAGGTGGAACTTCACAGAACACACCTCTTTTTGAAACTGTGTTGCTGCATCTGACAAAGCTGTATACAGGATCTATCCTTGTTATTGACAAGAGAGTCTGAGATCAGCTCCATTATCTTTTAGGCATTACCAGGATAACAGTAAACTCATCAGTTTGCATAAAAAGCAGACGTGCAAAATAACTAATAATGTAAATAAGCTAGGCATACAGAAATGTTGGAATAATCACTGAAATTTCTAAACCTTTACTGAAGTTTTGCTTTAAAAGGAAACTCTGCAAACTGATGCACAGAGATTTGGGTAGATAAGATCCATTAGAGTTAACTGGCACCCTCTATCTAGAGTGCCATGAATCATTGCAAAAAACTTTTTAATTCAAGGGAAAAACAGAGAATTCATACTTGAAGGAAACATTACCCCTTCAACCTGATCTGACACCCTGCCTTTTAACAGACTATAGCTCTGGAAGAAGCCTAAAATAAAAATAACCCTTGGCCAACACAACGCATTTTAAATCTTCCTAGCAGTTTTTGCAACAAAAACAATACGCTGTAAATACTAGCCTGGAAACTCAACAGAAACAGAGTCCAGCAGCACCCTGCCTCACCATAAACAAATTTATTTTATATTACTCATATAAAGGCAATTAAGAAGAGTACAATTTAATCTACTGAAGCTAACTAAAGCTCTACACTTGCTACATAGAGAAGGAACGAAGAAAAAGGGATCAGCCAGAAGAAAAAAAATTCTAAGTGGCTTATGCTGGTGAACATCTGAATAAAGGATTTCTTGATCTGCATTCAGGAGAGGAGAGGAATAATAGCAAGAAAATGGCAGTGCTTAGTTTTTACCTGCCAACTAAGGAGCATCTCCTTACATGTATGGTTTTTATCACTGTCCATGCTAAGACATCAAAATGTGAAGAAATACAGTTATGTAAAAGAGTCAGGTTTAACCTTGCACATAGGAAAAACAAAAGTCTTCTAGCATCTTCAGTATAGCACTGACTACATGAGGCAAAATATACTGGAAATATTTCTGCTTATTACACTTTTTAATTGTTTTCTTATCCATTGTACCATAATTATTCCAGGAATCTACAGTTTTTTTGACCCTGGAAAGGAAATTCAAGTTTTCACACTAAGTATTTGATTGTGATTGCTATTCAAAGTCAACTTCCAAAAGTGACGGGTTTTTGTTTGGTTTGGGAGTGTCTGGTTGGTTGGTTTGTGTTGGGGTTTTTTTGTTGGTTGGGGTAGGAGGCTGTTGATTTTTTAGAGTTCTTTTTTACATTTTCCAGCATTTCTTCCCAATAATCATTATTTAGAATCACTACTTTCAGGCTTACCCTCTCACTCTACAGTTCTAAATCACATCCAAGTTTTCAGTAGCAACATGCAGGTAGTAGGAAGAAGAAAAACCCAATAATATCTAGACAGCATTGTCATTGGGGTTTTTTTTTTTTCAGGGTATTTATAACCGATCAGTTACTTTTATGTATTATTTATAACACAGTATTCTTTCTATTCTCTTTGTGCTTCTCTTCAGGTGGGAAGCATGCCCCAGAGCATTCCTGGAATCCACCAGTGAACAAGCAGGATCACTATATTGAACAACACACCTTCAGAGAAAGATACCTGCAATGGTTTGCACATGCTCCCTGAGGGCTAAAGCTCTTTTTGTATGTTAAGATAAACAGCATAACTATGTAATTAAGTCAAAGAGCCTTAGATATACAGAGCTCAGGTTTTCAAAACGCAAGGTTAATGTGTGACCGTGTGAGACCACCTAATCCTGGGCAGCCCACCCTCGTCAGCACTAGGGCTGGATGCTCCCTGAGAGCCTCCTTGTAGGAAATGTTGATGCAGCAATTCCAAATGCTAAACTGCTGACATGAAGAGAACTGTATGATGCAGGCTGTTGTTGTGTAGACGTGGAAACAACAGTTTCATGTTTAAGCCACAGGACATGCACAGATGGAGTGGGAAGAGCCCACAGTCTAGAACAGGATGAGATAATTCCTATCCATCTTCAGGAAGAAAAAGGAGGGTGGCTGCCCACAGACCACCCATAGATGACTGGTCAACCCAGGGACCCTAGGGATAAAATCCAGCCTCCCACACTACCTCAAGGCAAAATCAGGAACACTGAGTAAGAAGGGAATGTTTCAACATCCTTAGGTTGTCTTCTCCAATGCTTTATTTCCTTAAGACTGTACAGTCTTTTTAATTCATAGCCAATGCAAAGGAGAACATTTTCTGTCGTCAAGCTTTAATGGCACCAGAGACTCTTCTTTCCTTCTACCTGCAAGACAGTATCATTCTTGTTGCTTCCATTTCAGTGCTATTCAGTTTGTTTACATCTCTCAAAAAGCTACAGTCAGCTGAGGCTTCAGCTGACTTCAGCATTTAGGTTTTCCTCTCCAGGTATTAACACAAATTCTTCTCTTGATATAATCCCCAAAGTAGTTTACTACTTTTACAATCCTATCACTTTTCAGACATCTGTAACTTGTGCCTTGATAAAACAAGTCTGTCTGTCCTGTTTTTCAAATTTATCAAGATCGTTTTCAATTCTGAGCATGTCCTTTAAGGCACCTACAACTGCTCCCAACTTAGCATTAATAAAAATTCAGGTGGTTTAATCAGTTTTAAGACCTCTCTTACTTACTGAACATAAATACTTTTATAGTAAGTTGACTGACATATTTATCAAATTCAAAACAAAGAACTTGACTGATCTATAGCTATTGACTATCACTTATTATCTATAGTAGGGGGAGAAGAAATGTATCAATGGAACCACAATATGTTTACATTAACATTGATGCACAAGCAAAGCTGCAACCTTGCATTACCACTAAACACAGCTGGAGATTATCACAAACAGCCTCTTCAAGTTTTAGCCTCCATATCAGATTATTTTTAAATTACACAATACAAAATTGACAGTCTAAATGTTTGAGTTTTTCAAGTGATGAAATCCATTAAAAATGTTTTAGAGCATGTTCCAGCACACTTAGGGATCTCTGTACACAGTTTAAACACATTCTAAAGCCACCAAAAATTGTAAGAGTTCTGCAACTTCAACTCATTCTCAGATATTTCCTTTGCCATCTTCAATCATTCTATAACAATGCTTTAGATGAGTGATAACTTCTCTTCAGAATTATTCAGACATTTACCACAGTTCACATCTTATTGTTTATGTTCCTCCATAGTGAAAGGCCACCAGATTTCTGTAAAATAATTACAAGCTTTTAAAAATACCCAAATCATGTCAGAGTAATTTTGAATTTTAAAATAACTTCTTCAAATGCTGCACCCTACCACACCTCTTCATGAATGAAAGAATTGTGAGAGGTCCTTTCATTGCAGCCCAGGTATTTTAGAGAACTTTGCAAACCAGAATCAATCTTCTAGCATCAACAGCCTAAGAATCCAGAACATGCTTCTAAAAGTCATTTTCTCTCTTGCTATTTTTGTGGCTTAAATGTATCTATAAAATAGTTAATGTGCTTAGGAGTATTATCCTTCTTGTTCTGCTCTCACCAACTAACAAGATTAGTTGTGTGTCCATGTGTGTGTGTTCCTTTTTTCCCTTAATACATACAAATTACTTTATGACACTACAGGCAATAGTGTTTTCCACACGAATACACCCAACTGAATCCTCTTTAAGGATTCATTTTCCAGTTTCTCCTTTCTTCTGGCCTTTCTTAAACTGGGCTTAACTTCTTAAACTAGCTCCAACTACAAGCAAATGACACTAGAGTATCTCATTTGATACAAACATTCTACATGGAGCTGAAGATCTCTTCTGTAACGACAGGTCTGTCAGATTATTTAACAAGCCACACAGAAAAATTAGGAATCATAATTAAAAAGAGAGAAGGCAATTACACTTCAAGTTCAATCCATCGGAATTGAGGGGTCTCCTCTGTACCACAACCTTTTAGAACAAAAAGTGATAAAACCCACAAGAAATAGAGAATTGCCACAATTGCAGGTTATCCAAATGTGAATTAGTCAGATTTGGTCCCACAGAGCCCAATCTTTCACCACATGTGGGCAGCCAGAGCTGCTAACTGTTTTTTTTTTTGTCTTTCTTGCTCATCAAGGTACCTGTGCATTTCTGCACACAGGCAATCACGTTAACAACCTGGTAGCAGCTCCTTAGGTAACCAGTTATTCTCTGGTCACACCATACAGAAACAATTGGGTAGTCCGCATTTTATGATGAAAATAAAAAATCCAGTTTCTAAAAGTTCTACATTACTGCACATAACCCTTAGGATTTAGGAAAAATATATGTCTGGAAAGATGCTAGCCCCCTGTTTGGTCCGTATTTCATTATCCCTTTCAAAGGAAGACACAATTCCATTTCTCTATCAAAACTTGTCTTGTATTTTGACTGCCAAAAAATGCTTGTATTTGCTCAGTATTTGCAATTAGAACTACTGCTACAAATATATTAATCTTTTTAGAATACTTCAGCAGATGGTTTTCCATCCTTTGAAGAAGTCATGTAATTGAATCTGACTGCTTGCAAAAGCAGTAACTACTATGACTGAAAGGGTGGGAGAGCTAATGTAGATTTTTACCCCTTAAGCAGCTCTCCCAATAAACTAATACTGGCCTTCAATTATCATCCTCCAGTCCAGAACTCATTTTTACTTATGCACAAGTACTGCTCTCCGAAGTTACAGGTAATTCTTAAGGGCAAATGTAATCCAGAAAAAAACTCTGAAGATTTTTATTGGTTTTGAACTTGTTGCACTAGGTACCTACACATCACTCACAGGTGAAAATCAAGTACATTGATTAATTATTCAACTAATGCAAAAGGAGGTATTGGTAATTATGCACTCAAAAGAAGAAAAAAAACAGGCCAGCCACAGCCACATGCTATTATAATGCATGGCTTGTGACTACCCTGCTCCCAGCTACAGCAGGGAGCTACCTTTTCATTCTGTAACTCAGCACTATACAAGCACCAACCCAAATCATCCCATCCTGCCCAGTTCTTTTCCAAACAAGGTGAGAGGATGCACATGAACAGCCTGCAACTCCCTAAATAGAAGAGTTAAAGATATCACTCCAGATGTTCAATAGAAGAGATGTCAAATAAATTAGTACCATTTCTAATTTAGTTGAACTAAATTAGCTGAAGACTGTCCATTATTTAGCTAAATATCAAATTAAGTTACAAACTTTTTTCTAACAATTATATCTCTGATATTTTAATTCCAATTAAGATGTCAAATTCACATTATTTGAAGGCTCTTGTGAAAGAATCATATTTAACTCTGTATTGCAAGATAATGACATCAGTGCCAGCAGGGCAGCAATCTGCTGCACCCACAGGGGAAAGGAAGCACTCCCATCCTATCATCTCTCAGCTGACACACAAAAAACCCTAGACCCTGAAAGGAGCCATATTATTCCCTCAAAAACAAAACAAACAAAAAAAGACAAACCAAAAAGCCAAAACACCCAAACCCAACAGAACTGACAGAGAGGCTGGAGGGCAGTAAGACCACCTTTTTGAATACCTACCCATACACTGTCAGATTGGTACAGACTATAACCGGTTTCTCACCCACCACAAAATTAATTTCTGAATCAATTCAATGGCTTAACTAGAGCTGTGCTTAACACTGGATTTTGTCCTTTTATGAGACGAGGTAAGAAAAAAGACAAAACTCCTTACATCACAAGCATATATACACGTTACCTGCTGTTAGTCTCAACGAAAGAACTGTGACATCTGTTCTAAATGCAAGTATTACTAAACCTCCTCCCATGCCTTAATAAAAACTCTAATACAAAAACATGCATGAACTGGCAGTGTGGCAAGTATCAGTTTCAACTTCCTTTATGGACAAGCCATGCAGCTACATGTTAGCTGCTGCAGAGGAAAGAGTGCTTTTGTTTCATTCCTAAGTTGATAGAGATCCTTTCTGGTGCTGTTTTATATTGTGCAGGAAGTAGTAGTAGTTACAAATTCCAGTAAATGAAGTTTTGCCAAGACAGATGACCCTTCCTTCCTATGTTATAGAACAATCACAGTTTCAACACGTGGGCTGAACAACAATCAGTATAGCACCATAGCTTTTGTTTTACATACAACTAAAATCTCCTTAAGAAAATGAACTGCAAGTTTTTTTGTGTTGGCAAACCTGACTTGTCCATGTTTAGGTTCTGACTTGGTTATGAACAAGCACAGTACAAAATCTACCACGCACAAGAGCACTTTAATGAAAGGATAGGGCCCACAGGGGAAGGAGATTTCAAGATACAGAACAAGACTCTAGATTGTTAAAATGGACCACATTTCTATACTGAAGATAAGCCCACCATCTGACTGTAGTAAACATGCACAAGCCACAGTCTGGCTCCCTTGGGGAGGGTTTCATGATTCCCAACAAGATCTGTTACAAAGAACTCAAGAAAACCCAAAACCAATAAAAAACACCCAACAGAAAGAGCTATGCACAGGGAAAAATAAAAAGCAACCCACTACCTGCATTACATACTACAAAGAAAAAGTTGAAGAGAAAGAGGCAAGTCTGTTCATTAATTTGCATATTTTAAATCAGAAAACCTTCTTCCAAAGGAAGGGAAAGGGGTAGGAGGTAGCGGATTTTCCATGTTCAGTTAACTAGGAGCAGCAAACTCCCTCCCTTTGTCCCTCCCCTACAACTACTAGCTTCACACATCTGCATTGTTACCTTCACTTTTTCTCTTCTCAGGCAGCAGAAAAGACAATTTTCATCAAAAGACCAATCAGAAACACCTTCAGGCTCACAGTCTGTAAATCAGAAGAATAGCAAATTACTTCATATTCATAAACCACGACACAACTGGAGCCAAAGAGAAATGCCAAATTAAATACCTGTTTCACAACATTCTTGCCTGCATTCTGAGGATTCAGGCTTCATTTCGGCCATTTTTCTAAATCCCCAGATTACCAAACTATATACATTTTATCTATGCACAACAAATCTGTTTTTCTGAGCACTGCAAAATACACTCCCAGCTACATAAAGATGAACGCACACTCATTAGTAATTTTAGCCAATATGAAACTAACTGTGAGCACTGCCTGGGGGAGGGGGAAAAAAAAGCACAAATCACCACGGTAACACACATTTTCTAGAGGCAGAGCTGGGGCTGCCTCTGTCATTAGAAATGCAGAACAAGATACAAACATAGAGATTGAATACCTTTAAACAAACTGAGATCTTTTAATAATCCAGGTCCAAACAGGCCTTCTAGAATACTTTCAAACCCTAAAAGCAAATAAAAGAATTGTTAGCTTTCTAGATTAGTACGTCACTACAATATTCACAATAGCAGTTCTATATTTATCTGTTCCAAGAACAGAGCTCAACATGTTTTCTCCAAGTATTACAAGATACATGGGTCAATTGTGATGACTGAACTACCGATAAATCATAGCACAATCTAGAATCCACTGAATCCTGCACTTTTGTAAATAGCTAGGTTAAAAACAAAGAACATTACAAGATTGAAATAAACCATTTTGAAAAGAACATAGGTAGCTGCAGGTTCTACAACATGACCAAGTAATTTTTACACAAATAAAAATATTCCCATATAAGCCTCCAAACTGAAAGAAGGTACATTTTCCCAATTAAAAAAATACATTCTTCCATCTCAGTGGCATTCAGTTACTTTTCTGAATTTCAGTAAACATTAGAATCAGTGTTTCCTGAAGAGTTGCAGTTTTGAGGAGAGAAAATTAAAAGGAGAGGGATTCAGCATTGCCATATCACTAAGGAATGAAATTTCAATTACAGATCTGCATCCAAGACACACAGAGTCCGATTTACTTCAATGCCATGATTTATACCTCACTTAAAATAAATCTAATCAGTTTGTATTTATTCCAGAAGAGGGAAAACGTGCACCAAAATTACTGCCATTATTTGGAAAGTTAAATCAATATTGCACTAACCCCCTGCTGGCAGTAAAAAATCTACAGAGCTATTAACTACCCAATACTGTGGGTTAGCAAAGTGAGTCTGAAAAGTACCAAGATTACTTAAGGATAGACAAATTCCACCTGCTTATAAAAAGGGAATATGACCAGAAAAATTCAAGACTACAACTTACCATATTGCCTGCCCCCCCCACTCTCCCCCCCCCAATACTCTTGCTTTGTAGATTTAAGAATGGTTTGCAAGTAGCTAGGAGCTTCTAGCTTCTCCTACTTGTTTGAGTCTTTGAGTGGCACAAGAAGAAACAAAACCAAAAAATTCAAGAAACAAAAATATGGTCTTAAATTTAGAGAAACTTCATGGGTGAATCAGGGACAGATAAACTACCCAAAATAGCAATGTTTAAGAAATCAGTCAAAATCTAAATGATCATGTACTATGAAGGAAATCGTTTATTACACTTCAAACAAGCAGTAATTCTAAAATAATTCTGACTCCATCCAGATCTAATATCAAAGTTACATTTTGGAGAGCAGTCTACAAAAGGGAATGATAAATAGCGTTACACCCCTCTGGGTATCAGCAAGAGTATCAATGCACCAACATCTTCAGCAATCAGCTGCAGGATCCTACAGAATTTGCAGCCTGCAACATGACTTAGATGGCCAAAGCATTGCTGGCGTACAACACTAAAAATCTAATCTCAGAAAGGACCAAGAACCAAAAAAAGAAAAAGAAAAAAAGGAAAAAAAAAAGGAAAAAAAAAGGAAAAAGTGACGTAACAGTCAAGAGTGAAGAGAAATAGGGAGAAATCAGAAAACAAGGTGGAAGAGGAGAAACTGAGAAACTGGAAACACATCCCATTGAACAGCACCTTGTCAGGCAGAGAAGTAGCACTGCCTCCAAAAAAAGCCAATTCAGGCTTCAGGAAGTGGCAGGAACAGTGGGAAAGGGCCGACCAACCTGACCTAGAAGAAAAATAGGAGAATCAGGGTATTGACCCATAGGTTTATAACGTTGAATAGTTTATAACGTTTTTAACATATGGGTAGTGACCCTCAGAATTTGAAATTAAACCTTAAGGAAAACAGCTAACCAACCTTGTTCTTTATCTTTTTGTTTAAAACTTATATTTAATATATATATATATAAAAATCAAAATACCTCAGAAATTTTACTCAAACTCATCAATCTTTAAATAGTAACTGCCAGTGACTCATGCCCCACAGTTTGCCATGCATGCAATTGCACACTGAAGTCCCTGCCAAGTTTTACAGCTTGGATATTGTACGATCATAGTTTGCTAGCCCACTGTTCTGAGTGATGCTAATGCCACTCGGGTTTTATTAATATTAAATATTGGATTTAGCAGTTGCATAGCAACAGCAGAACATCTTATGTGCAATGTTTGACATTAAAAAAGGCAAATAAGGGAAGTATGAATGTATTCAAAAATTATGCTAGAGACTGGTAAAACTGCCATAAAGCTGAGCCCTATTCCCCCCAAATGCAAAGTGCAATGCAGCAAAGGCAGTTTAAGCCCTGTGATGTCGTGTTCAGTCATTCAGGGCTCCAAAAGAGCAACTGTGTACAGTTAATCATGCAGAATACATTGAAAACAAAATCTTGAAAAAGGAGCTGCCTACTTTTTATAGTATTTTTTCTCTCCATTGTCACTGCTCTTAGAAGCTTGAAAAGAACATTTCTTTTCCCACCGATTGTCCTTTTCCATTTGGCAGATGATATTTTCCTGCATTTCAAATGGAACAGAAATTAACATGGCTGCCTCTGCTAAATTCCAGTTTCTGTAATTTCATCATCTGTATTTCAGTGACTGACAGTTCACAGCAGCCGAAGAGCAGAGCCAGTGGAAAAGTTGCAGGAATAACAGAATTAGAAGAAAGAAAAAGAAAGCAGATTCCAATATTTTAGTAATCAGTATTATTTACATATCAGACTAGATTTTCAGTATCAGTAACATTTAGATCTCTGATATGCTCTTCACAATCAAAGCAGCCACGTATTTAACTCTTACAAATGTTACTGGTGACCTTTACAATGAAAAACATTTTTTGGGTGTTAGTGTAAGAATTTAGAAAAAAAGATTTAAATTTTTTTAAAAGTACAACATTCATAAAGTGTAAAACATCTCTCTTTCCCAGAAAGCTCTCTAGGAAGCGAAGAATTAGAAAAAATAAATCCCAGAACAAAGAAAGAAAGCCTTTAGTACTGAAGCAAGGGTGGAATAACTTTTTAAATGCAGAGGTTGTTACATACTTATTGCTATTTCGTAACTCCAAGTTAGCTCTCCAAGTAAAGCATTCCCTAAAACATCCTCTGATAAAAATGTGCCATTTTTCTGCTAAGAGTAGCAAGGAAAGATATTAAAACTAAAGAGAACGGGAAAAAAAAAAAAAAAAGGTTGACTATGCAGTCTTCAGCATGATCAGTTTTCACTAGTTTTGTCTCTGCACCTAAACAGTTTTATTTTCATCTTTTCTTGGCATTTTTACCCATCCATAACCAAATATTTCATCATAAATTTAAACTGTAATTGTAGTTTGATAGCTAATGCTTTAAGACAACAATTTAACACAACAGTTTAATTTAAGCTTTGCAAAGAAAAAAAAAATCCAGTTAGGCCTTCATGTCATCTTCTCCCTTCAAACTGAGAGCCCTTGCAACCATTAAGTTGATACCAGGCTCCTTGAGATAACAGTATTGGAGAAGTCAATAGTCCATAGTCAACAGCTGATCTCTAGCAATGTGGATTAGCCAAAGACACATTCTCTACTATGAACTACAGGAATGCAAGATCTTCAGAAAAATATAGGGATGCATTTCTGGAGTGCCCTTGACACAGAACCTAGCATGTCAAACAATGCTATTTTTCCCCTAAAGACAGCACAGCTCAAATATACCTTTGAATAGTCACTACATAATTCAGCCCAAGATATGTATCCAGTCAAAGCAGTAAAGCTTGACTTAAACTTAGAGGTACAAATCATTTCGAGGATAGTAAAAAAAGACAGACTACAATAGCTCTGAATGTATTACTACATAAATTGTTAATAACTCAAAATCAACACAGAAAGGGCAGAAAATAAAAACCAACATACACAGTTGTCAACTCTTCAGCCCTTATCTGTGCATATCAATTTAATCTATGAATACCAATTTATAAACTAAACCTCAGTAGACTAAATAAGTATTAGCCAGAGCAGCAGTTAAGTATAGTAGGTCATAGAACCAGAGAATCAGAATATCCAGAGTTGAAAGTGATCCACAAGGATCAAATCCAACTGCAATGGACCAGTTGCAATAGAAATTAAGACAAGTGAGTCATCAGCATTTATTTATAATAAACAGTCAGCCTAATATATAGGAATTTACACAAAAGGACAACTTCAAAAAGCTGGAAACTGAGTCAAGTCACTTAAGACATTAGTTGGCTATGTATTTTGTTTAAATTTCTTAACTATCTAAGGACATATTAGAAACCATCAAAACCATGGGGGGAAAAAATCTGACCTGCTAAATGGGGAAAAAAAAACAAACTAAAAAACCAACAAAACCCAAACCCAAGTAACTAAGAGTAAAAGCACAAAGAGGAGACAAGAGGTTAGAAGATGGACAGGAAGATTCAGAGCAGAGAAGATATATTCAGAAATGTTACAAAAGTCAGAGAAGAGATGTACACAGCTTTAAAGTAAGCAAAGATAAAATCAAAACCAAGGCACATATGTGTTGGATTTTTTAGGTAATATATGTAAGAATATGGCAGTATATTATGAAACATTCGATAGAAAGGCATATAATCATTCAACAAAATATATCAAGGTGGTGTAAGTTAATTGTCTTAATATACAATGGACATGCGTCGGTTTTCTTTCTGTCACATACTCAGAGTATTTGCAGCAGTGTTTCATTCCAGAAAGTCCTGAAATATTGAGAAAGTCCCAATGGGCTCAAAAAAGAAAAAGAAAAATTATCTCTTTGAAATGTCACAACATTAAACAAGTTAGTACTGGGGTCTCAAATTGGTAACGGTTTTCAAAACCAATGAACAGTTCTCAGGCATTGATAGCAAAAATTATGTCAGTCAACATGGGCTTACAGAAATCCTTATTAGACTCTTACAAAACCAGAATTTTAATTAACAACACGTTTGATATAATATTTTTAGACTTTTGGGCTGGCATGACACATCTTGACTAAAATCAGAAATAAAAAAAAACCCAAAATTAAAAAAAAAAAAATCCCTAAGCCAAACCAAACAAAACCAGTTAAATAAATACAAAACATTAAAAGTCAATTAAGTGACAGCTCTTGAAATATTGGTGTAAATGAGAAACTACTGGTAGCAAGGTCCATCAGGTACTGGTTCTTGGCTCTGTGCCATTTGCCTTTTCAGTCCTAGTCAGTGACTAGGAAGAAAGTAGTCACTAAATTTGCTGGAGCTACAAAGACAGGAAGAGCAGCAAGTAACAAAAAGCCCAGGTCACAGAGGCTGCTTACCAAAGCAAATGCAATTAAACACTACTTGGAAAGGGGGGTAGATGGAATGGAGAAAGCCACAAATCACACATCTAGGAACAGGAAAAACAGCTTCTCAAAGACATACCCAGATCCAGCAGCTGAAACTGGAAGCTGATCAAACTCAGCCAGACCTAAGACACTCTCTCTTTAATTTTACAGGGGTCCAACTGAAGACAAAAGACATGCACTCTAGGACTGGATCATCATTTTCCCTACTCTAGGGTTCTGGAAGTGTTATTTAGTAAAGCATGGGCTGGTCGCTAAGATCTATTTCCCTTTCCCTCCCCCCCCAGCACTTGGATTCACCATGTTAGGAGTCTCATTAACTAGTATGAAGCAAGAGCCACCACCATCACATCAGGTTTTTATTGGATTTCTCGTGCCTAGATTTGCTGGTCAAGATTGGTTATATTTATCCACAGCTATGGGATTTGAAGCAGAAATTAATTCAGAAAAATCCTACAGTCTATGCATAACACGGGAATTCTGTCTCTTTCAGGACAATAATCTATTAAACTCGAATGTTTCAGTCACAGGCATCTTAATAGAAAAGCAAGACCAAGCAACAAGGGAGGGGGAAAAAAAGTCACAGGACAGTTATTAATACACACTGAGTCTCATGACATGCATATCATTATAAGTTGTGAATATTCTTTTATTCATGCAACAAAATGAAAGAAACTCCCATCCACCTCTGATGAGAGATCTCGTTATCTGGGTGGAGACCAATTAAGGATTCCAACTACAAGTTAAATCAACTTTGATTAAGCTTCTTGGGGAACAAAGAAAAAGCTGCACATACCAACCAATTTTTCAAATTTCATGCTTCCCCATTCTTGTTAATGAAACTGCACTGTTCAGGGACTTACTGCAGACATTCCTGCTCCAGAGGATTCTAGGGACCTTAAACATCAATAACCTGGTTCTATAAGAGCAATATAGACACATGTATACAAAAGAACTAAGGATGTCAAGACAGGTACTGTTTAAAAGAAGAGGTATATCCAAGTTCTGTATAGCAACACACAGCTCTTCTGTAGCTTTTTGCACCAAAACACCTTCTGTTCTCAAGACAGAATGAAGGGGTATTGTGTGCTGGGGTCCCTAAACAGGCCCTTGGAGCTCAAGAGAAAAAGAATTCTTTGGCCTTAGAGTAATGCTTCATTCATGGTAGAACAGCATCAACAGTGGAGAAGCTTCATTTGAAGCAATCAAGAAGCCAACAAGGTGCATGTTCTGCCAAACAGCCACTTCACTGTTACAGTAACTTACCACAGCAGTAAGCTAAGAAATCAAAAAAAACAGCAAAAAATTACAAAAACTGTTGATAGAAGTGCTTCTAACTGACCATCCATCCTACAGGACTTAATTAAAATTCCACTATTAGTCTGTAATTTTAATAAAAAAACTGCAGCAGACCATCCTCACTCTTCTCTCCAAGCATCTCTCTCAACCAAGCTATTCCTTTTCCTCTGAGAACCAAGTCTAAGAACATTTTCTCTGATGCAATCCCAAACTCACAGCAAGGCATTTAAAATTTAATGAGCTAAATATGACAGCATAACAGCTACATACTGGAACTATAGTTCACAGCAGAAAAGTGCCCTGCCAAATACCCTAGAACAGGGGAGATCTCTCCCCTCTACAAGGAAGAGCAGAGAAGCAAAGCAAGTTATCAGGCTGTGTTGCAGTGCAAGAAATGGAAATGGGACTCTCCATCCAATGTTAGCACTCTAACTGGCAGGTTATCTCACTGATTACAACTGAAAATTCAACCCCACAAACCAGAAGTGACAAGTTATAAAGCTTGTTGCCAGAGTGCAGAGTATAGCAAAATATGGATCATCTCCTGCTTCCCTCCCACGAGGAGTATTTTTGTGTGTGCGATCTGATATTGAGAATTACACAAAGGCATGCAAACTTCTTATCTCCAATCAAAAGTCTCAGAAGCAGAATTCAAGGAAAGCTAAGGACTCTGCAATGGCTGTCTCAAGATCACCTCAAGATACAGCAATTTTTCTGGCAGGCTGAGCTGTAATCTTCATATGGATTTTCAGGGGTGAAAGGATCCTCCAATTTGTAGATACTGCACCACTAATCTGGCTAGTTATTCAAAGCAGGGGTTGTGGGTTTCTGTTTTACATTTTAACTCAAGATCAAGAGATTTATTGTATGACTATCTGGTTTCCTTCACAGCCAGTCAGCACTAATGCAGGACCTGACTGGAACCTTCTCATGTAAATACTTGCATTTTATTACTTCAGAAAATAAACCAGAAAATAGAGACAGCACAAAATGGCAAAGAATTACAAGAGAAGAGTTTCAGCAACTATCGACTTTCTATGCATCCTTAAAAATTTAAGTTTTACTTAATGGTAGAATAGGATCTAAATTTAAAATAAATAAATAAATAAAATCCAAACAAACAAATTTTAACACTAAAAATTGAAGTGGGAGTTGCTTTTCAGTATCTCAGTTCAAAGACAGTGCTCTTACTGTTCAACCTCCAGGTATGGAGTTCCAGCAGGTACAACTTTCACTGATAAGAAACATAGCAACTATATCAACTAGCTAGGAAGCTTACGAACACGTAAGAGTCAAATAGCTCAAGAATGAGAATGCACAAAGCACAAATCAGCATGGTCCAAAATACAAAGGCCCAAACATTTCTCAAACTTGAGGCAATTTTTTTTTTGATTTCTAACCGTGTTGCATTACTTATTGCAGCAAAATAAAAAACTTGAAACTTTTTTCCCATTGGATACAGTCTGTTAATGCTTCACTCCAAAGCAAAGGTAAGGTGACATTGATTAACTACTAGTATTTATCCCCACACCCCACGCTCCTAAGGCACAAACTTAAGAATAGCCTTGCAGTAGATGGAATTGATCTGCCTGGAAAATGCCTCCCACAGAAAAGATGGGATTTCCAGCAGCATCAATTCACTGCTTCACTTTATTTCATGGCCACAGTAATGCTCGTATCACAGATAAGCAAGAGCCAGGTGTGTAATCAGGAACAGCTTGCCACAAGCAAGTATAGCAGAGGTCCACACCAGTCTAAACTGGTGGAGGAAGAGGTAAGAGGGTAAGAGGAACCCTCCCTCTCCCACAGAAGCTGTCTATGTGGAAGCACAGGACACCAGTGGCTTTCACCCCAACTTCAAGAGATACATACTGGCAGAGCGCAAAAGCATTAGAGGCATGAGTTAAACTGGCTGAGATATGAGCTATATTTCACACTCCACAACTGTCCTGTTTGAAGATGGTTGCCTTCCCTCAGCAATTCAGTCTTGCCTGACATTGTTCCCTATCTGCAACACAGTCACCTACTGAAATCACATTAACTGAAATAATTCAAAGCTAAAAATCAGCCCAGAAAGGGTAGGCACCAGCTGCTGAATCCACTTAAACAAGGACTGCCAGTAGAAAAAGCATCTACCAAACCACAGCTGTGATCTAGAAAACTTCTGAAATGTGACTCAGTTTCAACTTCTTTACCACAGGAGGTCATTTATACCATGATTCATTACTGAATTAATTCAATATATTATTCTTTTCTTTTCGCTCTCAAGTTATAGATATCCCTTTCACCATCTCTACATAGATCTTTCAGATTTATACAGTAATCTGCAAATGGGAATGAAAACATGATTCTGTTTAGGAAACTAAACATAATTATATCACCAATCATTGAAAATCTGATGATCTTCAATGAAGAGACCCATGAAAACAATCGAACATTTCTGATTTGAGAGGTGAGTATACTGAGCTTACCTGTAAGGTAAAAATTGCCAAGAGTATTTTTACTCTGTTATTTGTAAGTCTGTCTGGTGTAAAATAAACCTCCATGATAAGCCATTACATAATTGCCTCAATGAACAGTACACCTTGATTCCAGCTAGCTCACAGCATCCTGAAAAATCTGTATGCAAAGATACACCACTTTAAAAAGTCAAGTGATTATTTCACTACAACACCAGCGAGTATATCTAAATTCTGATTAAGAAGCTAACAAAAGCAAAGAAAGATCTAGATCATGGAAAGAAAGCTGAATCATGACTACAGTGAATATGAAGCACATGTGATGTTTTGAGAAGGCTTCCCAGAAATTCCAGAAAAGTATCCTTAACCTTTTCATATGGACAGCTCAGTTCTGCCTGAAAAGGAAGAATGATCTAGGGAAAATCTGAAGGTGATACAGGCAGCTACACAAAACCGATAGGGTAAATGAAAGCAGGCAAGGGGGTCACAAGTTATCCACCTTAAACCCTAAAAACAAATCAACACAGAGAGAGGAGTATCTTAACACTGAAAGACACAGAATTCATACTAGCTACAGGGCAGGTTGTAGTGACTAATTGTCATCACTGAAGTCACACTTGGAAGTACACAGCAAGCAAGGCATTCCATGAATCTACAACTCCAGGTGCAAACCCAAAGGAAGTAAAGCTAAGCCTAAAAATCCTCTCCAGCTTTATGGCTGTTTGCACAGCAGCAGTATTGAGAACACAAAGGTACAAAGTAAGCACATGACCACTTTTGCGTACGGCAAGGAAGATACACCTGTATTACTGTTTTTATTCTTGTGCCAACAGAACCAAATACTAGCAGAAATATTCTTAGTTATCCTTCAGTCACACCTCAGGTTATGCCTATGCACTAAAGAAGCTGCAAGCCCTGATATTCCTCTGGAAACAGAAAAGTATAAGCACAGCTGCTGACAACTTTGTAACAAAATATTACAGCAGAAAAACAATTTGGTGCTGAAATTAACTGTGGGAACTGAAATTGCCAGATGTGATGGAACATTACTCTGTGTAGACTACAAACAGTAAACCTTCTCTAGAAAAAAAACTACACTCAGATGCAAGAAACCCACAGTAAACAGCTGTAAAAAAGCCTGACCTTTGGGGTTTAGTCAAATTTTCCCAAAGAGCAAGTGACTGATAAATCTCTCCCTCACTTTTGATGTCACATCATGTCTACCATCATTTCATGTGGCAACTCTTGGAGTCTTACTAATCTTTTAGCCTCAGACATACATCACCAATTCTGTAAGCTATGCTTGCAGGTGAGCTTCTCAAGAGAAGCACCCCAGTTTCTTTGAGGCAATTTGTGTTCAACTACAATTGGGATTACACAGAGCTTTTCTTTTTCCTCTTTGACAGCAACATAGGACAGGAGAAAGGCTGCTTAACATCAGCATTTCTGATCACGCTTTTGACTGGAAATATAAATGACTACACAAGAACATATAGAAGATTTTTAAAAAATCATTTTTGCTTGCCTTATTTCTAGGCTGGAAAAATTTCCAGGCCTAGTCCAGTCACACCACCAGGAACAAGTGGCAGGACCAGGGACATCTTAGACAACAACACTGTGGAAATCAAGATCTGTCCAACTTAGTTGTTTGTTCTCTCAGACTGCCCTTCCCTTACTCAGATCTGAGACAGACATCTGAAGTAATTACTGGGACAGAACTGAAGATCGTAGCCAGAAAAGATCCCTTGGGATTTGGTTGATGCAAAAGTAACATGATAGAGAACACAAATTTCATGATGGCCATTCAGCATTTCAAAGTTATTCCCAAGTATCTTTTCTGGACAGCTACAGTGAATTTGGTATCTAATGGTATATTTAACAGCTTATAGTGCACTTAACTGAGTCATATACACAGTAATTTCAGTTCCTATCATCATCTTTAAGTCTTCCTCAAACCAAGCAGTTCTTTGCAGCTTTTTGACACTGCAGCCTTCTCCATCTCATTTATTCCAGACCTTCTGGAATTCCTGAAACATAGCACTTATTACTGGCCTTCTTTACTCAAATGTTTAATCCACTGTACTTTGGTTGAGGCCACCCTATACTCTCACACATTTGTTTTCAATCTAGTTGAAGTTCTTTGCTTCAAAGCATCATTTGTGATCTGAACTTGACAGAAGACAGCAGCTCCATACTTTCTGCATGCTAAGTTTCTCAATGTCACTGTGTTGCAGCAGAATCTCAGGATATGCTAACAGTTAAACAAATTACAAAGCTTCTAGTCAAGAACACCAAACTGTTACAAAGTCAAAACATCTGGAGATAAGACTTCTACAGCCAGTCTTGCTCTAATTTTACAGTTGGTATCTCAATAAAAAAGGTCTCAGTAAACCTGCTAGTGCCTTAGAAATTTTCAAAGAATTAAGTCACTATTTGGGATGATCAGAAGATCTGAAACCAATTCTTTGATGCTAAGTGAAGAAACACTGGGAGAGCACTCAGCCTTCCAAATCAGAAGTTGGTCCTTTGTTCCAAATCAGAATTAAATTTTCCAGGTAACCTATACACAAATCTTCTCAAGCTTGCCCACTCTGTTGTATTGCTAAATTCATCAAGAGACTTAAGTATCTGTACAACCTTTATATGAAGAAACAACAGAAACCCTTCACAATTTTGAGTGCTGCTTTGCTAGAAGCTTCAGCTTCTAAGATCAGTATCATTTATATTCAAAGCAGCTCTTTTTGTAACTTCTTAATTGTTCTTTCAGAGCAAAATCTCAGAAATGGATTTCCTAATCAATCCATGGCTAGGAACTGCATGCAGTACAGCCATATAAACAGTAAAGGAATTTGACACAAACTCAGTTTCTGCAGGCTACACCCTAATCACCAGATCCTAAGGGATTAAAAGGCCACAGTAGCACTAACAACTATTCAAAGTTGGTTGATGTCTATGACACTGTAAATACCTTCCCTCAAGGTAATTTTTTTCCCCTACAGAATTCTTCATATGTAAGTTTCTCTAAAAGAAAAAGACTACCATGCACAAGTAATGAATGAAGTATGGTATAAAGAGTGAACAGTAAAGTGCTGACAACTGTGTGTGCAAGAAGCATTACTACTTCATGTGAGTGCCTTGTTCCCCACTACTGTCAACTTTATATCTTAAATACTCTGAAGATTATTTCAAATAGCCAACTTTTCAAAAAAATTATCTTTGACACCAGAAATATTTCCAAGCTCAAGGAATATTTGACTTCTAGAACACACACTTACTTTTCTATAAAACAAAAACAATAATACCAGAGGTATGAGTGAATGAAATCAGACAAAAAAAAGGCACTGGGCTACTAGAACAAGTGCTGCAGAACAACTTGCACTAGGTTCT
Organism: Aphelocoma coerulescens; assembly: GCF_041296385.1. NCBI lineage: Eukaryota > Metazoa > Chordata > Aves > Passeriformes > Corvidae > Aphelocoma > Aphelocoma coerulescens. The sequence goes on from NC_091020.1 coordinate 23,100,956, forward strand.
TCTTTTGCCAAAGTAGCCAAGCTAAAGAAGAATTGCAATTTTACCTGGATTTATTACCCATGTACAGAGCTGAACAGTACAAATTAAAATCCAAGCAGAGAAACTATACCTAATCACTTTAAAATCATAGCCAAGAAAGTCAGCAGCAGTTTTAACAAAAGAAATTCAAACCACGTGAAGAGAAGCTTCCTTTCATTTACAGGGGAAAAAGAACAGAAGCACACTGGAAAACTAAGGCTGGAGAGGAACCTGCAAAATCCACAGCTACACAGTGAACACTGCATTCACTATCCTAGTGACTTCACTATTTTAAATACTTGCTTATATTAGTGTTCAATAAGTAATTTGATTAAATATAGTAGTAGTTGAATACATGGAACACTCCAAGAGTAGCCAAGTCAAAACCCCAACATTTTTCAAAATACCACGTATTTTAATGCTGACTTTGAACTGCTAACTATCTCCATACAATTACTTACATAACAGAAAACATGCAATACCCCATTTTGCAATAGTGATACAATCACAAAACACATTTTTAAGGAAGCTGCATTATCAAATCTGCAAAAAGAGTTTAGCATAGGGCTTACTCTTCCACACAACTGGCTTCTTACTAGTCCCAGAATAATAATATGACCTGCAATGCAGGAAATCAAAAAAGACTTCAGTGTGCAATTTTGGGTTTTGCTAACGCTTATTTGATGCAAGTATTTCTATAGATATTTGACTATTTCAAGTATTTAAAAATCTCTCTTCATGCATTCAGAAGTCTGAAATGGTCTTTTATAAATATCTTGAACATAGTCTAACGATTTTATATGTTCGTGGATTAACCTACAGTTAATCTTATTACACAAAGAGCCAACATTTTCAAGAATGAGTGCTAAAGCTGTAACACTAAATAAGCTCATTTAAAAAGCAACCTTGAAATTCTTTTTACTCCTGCACCCATTTTAAAGTCACCAATAAGCACTAGTCAGACTGCAGAATGTTTCCACCAGCAGGCTTCTGAATATGCATAATGCCAATAAAGTTAATTACATTTAAGAAATAATAGTCTATGTGCAATTAAGATACTGGCAACATTTTAATGCAAAAAAAAATGTTTAAATATACTAACATCCTAGTCTTGGGATATCCAGTCAAGCTACGCAAAGAGATGTGTTTGTCCCTTGCATACTCCCAAATGTGGAAGTAGGATCAGAAACTGGATCTGGAAGAAAGGGTAAACAGCACGTTAGTTAAATTCACAGAGGATACTATGTTCGGAGATGTTGCAAACATTAGTGAAGACAAATACATAAATGACCTGAAGAGAAAATAAGATTAGTTTGGAAATAAAAACATCTCATGAAAAATAACTCCAAACACTCAATGTAGAAGAACCACAAGAATAGCGGAAGAAAATGTAAAATGAAAGGAACCTAGAAGCAGCAACAGTGGACAGTCAGCTAAATATCTGCATTGAAAGACAGTTTGGAGTTGCAGAGGCACCAAACAGAGCAGGGAAATTAAAGTTCTTTCTACAGTCTTTGAGCCAATAACAATAGCCATCTCTCCACACAATTGCCAGGGACTGAAAAATTCCCCTTCACTCCCAGCAAGTGGAAAGCTCCTCTCAATGGCAAATCAAGTTCTGCAGGAGGTAGGGTTTAATTTTTTTTAAGCAAAGTTAACATACGGTTAGCATAAGCCTACGCAGCAGGCTCTTCCAGTACTTCTGCTGCTTGTGGCTTTGTGCAGAACAGGAGGAAGCTAAGAAAATGAATCCATTTTTACAGGTGCAACTCAACCTTGTATTGTTCAGATTTATTCCTGTGGTCCTCGAGAAAAGAAACCAAAACAGCTAGTTCAACTACTAAAAAGAAAGAAGAATAAAAAAACCCCTTCACCATTTACTTTTTGCCTTAAATTTACTTTTCCCAAGAATGACATCCACTCATCCATCAAGGCAGATGTCAGCACTGTCCAGCTTTAACAGCAAAGATAACAGGAGGAAAGAATGGACTCTACCTTTAGAAAGACTAAAAGAGGATCTCCACCCACAGCAGACAAATGTAAATGTAAAAGCTGAAGTAACCAGCATACATCTTCAAGGACTGTCAAGCCTTTGTTTTTCAGAAATATTTCTAAGCACAAACTAAGAACCATTTATTCTGATTCATTCCCAAATTAACAGAATATGCTAATTTCACAGGATTTGTTTCTCTCAGTAACAAGGCTTCCATGAGGCAACCATGTAGATGCTTTATACTCATGGCAGTCCATGACAAAAGAAAAAAAAAAAAAAAAAAAGGAAAAAGACAAAAAAACCCCTACCCCAAACCAAAAGGTCCAACATTTTACCAGAAGCCATCTTTCTGCCTATCATGCTGCTGAATCTTAGGAGAAGCTCCAGTATGGAGATTCATGCTCCAGTTAATGCATCCCATCATTACAAGAGAACAGCAGACTGAAGGCTCTCCCTCCTCCTGACAACTGCTAAAAGATGTGATTTCTGAAATAAGTCACCCTATGAACATCTACAGCTGCTGCTTGTGATGTGATGGCAAGAACAAAACAGCTCCTACCAGTTTCCCTCATCTTTGACAGAAACTGGTTAGCCCTGTGTATTTCAAAGGAGATTTAAACAACAGATTGGTAGGCATCCCTCAAGCCAAAGGCACATGAAATGCAGCGTGGACAGGTTTTTAAGTAGTTCAAACTATAAAGACAGTACAGAACCAAGAATCACATCATCTCACTGAAGAACTCAGTGCATTTCAGGAAGATGCAAGACTTCAGACATAACAAAAATTAATCTCTGCTTTTTGCACCAGAGGACACTGGAAAAGTATCTCTGTAATCTTTTGCCTCTTTTGAAAGATCAGTGCTAGCATGAGGCAAGATTCATAGAGGCAAACTCCAATCAAGCCTACAGATTCAAAGCACAGTCTCCTGAGCAGATCTTTCAGTAGCAACAGCAGGTTTTGCAGTCCTTTCCTTCTACTCTATCACTCATTCCTACTCCCACACTGCATCAGCTACACTGGTAAAAGTTCATGAGACTGCAGAAAGGGTAAGTGGTTTTGCACACACACCCCTCACTTCTTTTTTGTTTTTAAGCAGTAACTTCTACAAGTTCACCTTGCATGAGAACGGCTGTTCAGGGTTAAGACAAAAGTTTCACTAGCCCAAATCCCAATCCCAATAAGCACAAAAGTGTAAGTGGCAACACAAAGGGCTGCCTTAAACAATGCCATCTTGAAAAGCATGGCCAGCAAATCCCAGAATACATCTTTTCAGAAGCAGAAGTGTAGCTGCTGTTAAAGAACAGAGCATGCAATTTGTTAGATGTGTAACCGCACTGGACTCCTTGCAAGTGAAAAACATGAGAAATACATGCTACAGCAAAGATGCTGGAAAATCAAGGCCTGTTAGAACAGAAAGGAGATAGAGTCAACAACACTCCATGCTCTGTAGGTTTTGGCACAGCATGCTGCAGAGAACAGGTGAGGCACACAGGAGCAGGAGACTCATGCTCCTGCAGGAGAGACCACCACACAGATCACAGAGCTCGTGTGGAAGGCAATGGGACCTACTGCTGAATGAGCAGACAATGTTTTCTGGGAGTGGTTCTTATTCCAGTACTCTCATGAATGCAGAGCTGGTCTGACACAGCCCTGTCGTGCTCCTTGGTCAGCCATCAGGAGCTGCTGGCTGAGGAATCTCAGATTAACTCCGCACAAGTGCCAACTGCCCTTAGCTCTACCTGCTTTTTTTCCCTAGTGACTCCTGTTCGGAAGCAAGCCCTAGAACAACTTTAAACATTGTCTTAACACAAAATCCCTAAGCCAGCAGTCATGCTGAATATGCATCCTGACTGGCTGACCACGTAGAAAGCCCAGTCCAAACCTATGTATCCCTCTGTAGAGACTGTTTTCACTGAAAATGGAAGATACTGTACTAGACCAAGAATGCTTTGAAGTCAGGTGTAATGAGGGGTTGAGGCTCAGAAGGTTCCCATGGCTAGAAACCTACTGTCCCTGCCGTTTGGGAGAACATGGACCCCAGGCAAGCTGTTTCACACCGGCCCATCTCCCCAACTGGCATCATAAACCTAAGGTGTAAGGCACCCTAGCAGAGACTTGTCATTTTGTTAAAGCCCAGATACGCAGATTACCCAAAGAGATAAAGAAAATCCCTTCCTTTAGGCCAACATTCAAAAGTGTGTTGACTCCAGTTCAAAAGGAGAATTTAGACTACCTCTATGTCACAGGAACCAGAGCAAGGAAATACCTATGAGACTGACTACGAGGGGATAGAAAGACAGATTCTGCTGGTTTCATCCCTGAAAACTTTTTGCTAACAGTAACTACTAATGACCCTAATGTCCCCATTACAGCATCAGTTTCTCTGTAACTTCCTGTTAATTTTATGAAAAACAAACATATTGGATGAAGATCTTTATCAAGATTTCTGCAACTTGAGGCACATTCACTAGCAAGGCGGCATCAAGAGTAGAATGAAGCTTGCCTGATTCAAGTGCATTAAAGGAGGGTGATAAAAATTAAACAGCAGTAAAATGCACGTGCCTGCAAAATGTATGACTGCAAAATGTATCGTGCAAAAATCGTTAATTAAGAGAAGCAGAGTAAGAAAACACAAAATTCCACAATTCATTTATCCCAAGTCACTAGAAGACAGATTACTGCAAACTGAAGGTTACTGTAACAGGGAAGTTCATTCTGCAGCATATCTTCAATGTTTTGAAGCTATGATTACTGATCACCTGGCACTTTAATCCATGATAAATCCACCTCTCCACTGAAAGAGCTGATCCCACTCATCCTCCCCACCCCCCCAGATGCTCACTCATCTTGCATTTGCACAGTAACATGACAAGATGGTTCAGGGATCAGTTTCCTGATTCAACCCAGCACGCATTTACACAAAGTGAGGGCAGTGGCACAAAGGGGGTGGTAAGATCACCCTTTTCCTGCAGCATTTTAGATCTGTGTGAGAGTCAAAACTGCTGTGCAACCATGAACTGTGTTTTTATAAGGAAATTCACTTTTACTGCTATGCATCCCTTGGACACGTATTCTATTTACCTGTGGTGGAACCAAAATCTTTCCTGAATAATCTTATATATTGGTCAGCATTAAACAACTATAGCCTCCCATACTGCTCATTTAGGTTAAAAGACATACAATTGTGATTTCTCAGAAATTACTGTAAGAGTTACTGCCCAAACCTGTACCTACTCTAAATGTAACACAAAGTTGCAGTTTGACAAGGTCTGTAAACGTGGACTTGCAGTTTCTTCAAAATCAGGGTGAAATGCTTTATTACAGTTGCTCTAGCATAACCTTCTCGATTTCAAAAAGGAAAAGAAGTCTACTTAATGTTTCCTATAGCATCTTCTACCCACACTAAACATCACTTTTAGGGTATATAAACTATAATCAACACATTTCAATGTTTTTCACCAAAACAGTGCTATTGCAAAGAGAATAATTTCATGCCTTTTCAGAAATCTGGCCCTCTAGAAACTTGCTTAATGTGATGCAATACAGTTTAAAAAAATAGCATAATGTTTAACTTAATTCTGGACAAAGAATAACTCATGGCTCAAAAGCCAACAGTAATTTTATTAGATATTCTTGAGGACCATTTTCTGTTAATTTCCTTAAAAAAAAGTTTCAGAGAACCTAGCTAGGCACATCTCTAAGCTGTCCTAACACCTTTAACTCTTTAACTGAAAACAGTATGTTTTTAGAATAGCTTTTTCATGGCGACTTCTATTTGACTTTTTAAGCTTAAAACAACAACATCAAACCCAAAACCAAACAAAAAAACCCCCAAACAAACAAAAAAACCCCTCCCAGAACCTGCCTGCCTTCTCCCACCAGTGCCTCCCCAAACATTGTCCCCTCAAGTTTCACATTAGAATATTAACAGGCAAAGGCTTCAAAAGAATACACATTTCTCTTTGATGGGAAGATCAGGTAGTTAGTTACCTGAAACTGTTTTGTTTTTTTTTTTTTAACATGGGAAACATTGTGCCTATTCCCCAAAAATGCTTTAAGATGTATTTGGAAGAGTTCAGTCTTTATACTGCTATTAAAGCTCATCATTTCCTTTTCTAAAAGCATTCTTTGTGAAGTTTGACCCTCATTTATGCCAAATCTGGATTTTCAAGAGACCTAGTTTTCATGAGATATTCATTTTCCTTCACAGGTTCCAAGAAGAAGAAATCTTGGGATATTTCAAGGCTATGACGTCCTGTTAGTTAATTTTCATTTCTACCTCCCCTCAAAAGGAACTAACAGGGAGGACCCACCTGGGTTAAAGAATGCCTTACCAAGGAGTTTGAAAGCCTACAGCCAAGTATTTTACATGTCATTTTGAAAACAACTGTAAGCTTATGACCTTCTGTGAGGTCATCTGAAGCAAGAGATCAATTTCCTAAGACCACCTGACTCATGCTGCTTTAGACCCCAGCCCCACATGAGTGTGGACTGACAGCAGAGGGTGAGGCAGTTACTGCACTAACAGCCAAAGCACATTTGCACGCTGGCTGCCACGCTGACAGAAAGCAGGAATTAGTCCTCAGGAGAGCCTCACTTGTCACACATAACCACAAGGTGCTCCAGCAGGCACTGGTGTCCTTTCACAGCCATTGAGAACAGATGGCTCCTACCTCAGAGGCAAGGACACCCCTCACAGGGATTCCTCCACACCCACATCCATGGCTCTTGTTCTGGCCCACTCACAGCTAAGGTCCCACAGTCTCTGCTCAGACTAACCTGCAACTTCTCATTAGAGTCAAGGCTTATTAAACCTTGACTTCATGACCCAGCTTAAAACCAGATCAAATACAGCTACGCTGGCAAAACTATGGCGCAGCAAACCAGTGTTCAGAGCATTATTTATTTATTTAATAAAGAAATTTTTGACACCACCAACAGAATTTCAAAACCACACAGTAATTTAACACTCTTAACCCCTCAAGTCTGCTAGTACAAAGCAACACAGAAATTAGCTCTGTGTGCTGCTAGCCAGCAGAACCATGAAGACCCCCCTAGGCAGCACCATGGCATGCTGAGAGCAAAGATCCATCTGCCTGAAAGGTGAGATCAGAGGATTGCTTATCTCCTTCCCCTAACTGAATATGAAAGAACTATTCTACTTCCCTTACAGCAGTGGAAAGCCCTCCAACTTTCAGACAATAGAAAGACAGACAAGAAGGAACATCAAGAAGGATATAGGGTTGTGATGCTGAAATGCTCACAAACATGATAAGCAGAAGGTGCTGATTTCCTGGGAAAAAGTGTTTTTGCATAGACTTTTTAAAGTAGGTTTAGTAGTTTTAATCCTAAAAATAACTGCTTACTTTCTAAAGTTTGTGAGGTGTCATCACAAGCGCATTTAGCTGCTAAAGTTCATCACCATGCCAGTAAGTATAGACCAAAGCAGCTGTGATTGACTTCTCAATACATGCCTTCCTCTCAAGCATCTCCCATTATATACCAAGCTGCGTAAGGCATTTCCTACCCTAGGGACAGGAGCAGTCCTTGGGCTACAAGGAGTTGAGAAAATAAAGCCCTATCTGCTGTTCTTATTTGGAGCACAGAATTCACTTCAAACTACAAGCAGCAGAAAGATACAAATTCAACATTAGTCACAGGCAAACAGATGATTTAGGAACAAGAACCAATCTGTCACAGGCAAGGAGTGCAGCCTCCATGGCAAAGTCAACTACAGTTCTGCAACATCTTTAACTTATGAAGTCAAATTTTAATCTAATTTTAAACTGAGTAACTTGTTGAGCAGAGTAACCTCTGAACTCTACTCAATTTACTGTTAGTATGCTCAAACTGTGACCTCAGCTATGGTTCTAGCAAAAAAGAGTCAGGAGGACAGTGGCCAGGATGGAGACTATTTGGGTTTTGATACCCAGAACAACAGTGCACCAAGGGATTACCAAACAGCTTAGCATCCATCCCATACTTCAAATGCCTTCTAGTCATTAAAATAAATAAATCCATGCCCTCTTGCCTGAAAGGTGGTTTACCTGTTGTTTCAGGGCATCTGCCAATGTACCACATGGAGACTACGTGGTTTATGCTCAAGCCTGCACATTTAAAGTTCCTTCCACAACCATGTAAGGTAGGAATGTAATGACATCTTTAGATCTAACACAAACTAGCAGGAGTTTGGCCTTTATAGCAAGGTTCTTGGAAGGGAAAATACAGAAGCTCTACATACAGGGAGTGCAGTTCTGTAAACAGACCTACTTAACAGCACTCTAACATTTTTTCAGAAGTCAGCCTTCAAGATGAAGTTTTCCAGGCTTAGTATCCTCCATGATATCCATTTTTAGATAAAATACACTTTTAAATAGCAAAGTATGAGAAGAGGAAGGAAAGTTAAAAATCAATCCTAATCTAATGGATCACTAAATATCAGCTCATACTCCTTAGCACCTACAGCCACTTTGGAAAGGAAAAATAGCCCTCATTTACAAATCATTTAGAGCAGTAATTTTCAAACTGTGGAATCCTGAAAAGCATAAAAACCCCACACAATTTAAACTATTGGCAATAGTCTTGTTTTTCCACAGTTGCTTCTTGCCAACTTCAGGTTGAAAAACACTGATTTAAGAGAGCTCTGGCAAAGCACAGTTCTTCTCTCAACGGTGTAGGCTTGTTCAAGAAATAAATGCAGCATTCCTGCTGAATCCAAAAGATCATAATCAAAATGTACCTCTGCATGGCCTATCTCAACTGAGCACTAAAGCCATTCATTCCCAAATGACTGCACGTCTCAAGGAAAACTGCAGAGGGAAGACCAAGGCACTAGATTTTGTGAAGAGTTTAAAAAAATACTCCTGTGAGATAAAAGAACGAGGTTCTCATGGCATCTTACCATACAGTCTCAGATGATTACATTTTTCTTATTTTGTATGAATGCACAGGATTGACAAGGATGAGAGGAAAGTATAAAAAAACCAAGAGAAATGTGTGGGCAGTAGTTAGGCATTTAACCAGAAATACCAAATTTATACTTGATACAATTTTGTTATATATCAAGTTATATTTGATACAATTTTGCCCACCAAGTATAAGTTCAAATAAGCTAAACATTCATGGGAAATATTTCAGGGAAAAAAACTACTGTTCCCCCCTCCAAGAGACTTTGACACTTCACTTTGACAAAAACTCAGAGCACTTGTCTTACACAACACATTCTGAAGTGTGGATATTCATCTAAACCGCCATATAACTAATATTTCACATTTAGTTTTTCCCCTCACACATCTTCATCCTTTTCTCAATCTTGTAATATTTTGAAAGATAGTAAAGTACAACATGCAGATAAAGAATAACCACTAAGGTCACTGAAACTTTCCATTTCCAGTTGAATAAGAGCACAACTTTTCCAAAGGACATTTAAAACCAGCAAGGGACACTCCTCTTATTTAGCAAAGAGGACAATTAGATCAAGAAATGATCACTGACATAAAAGTGCAGTAGGTTTTTTTAAAAAGTTTTTTCACTGCTCATTTGGAAGTGAACACTGTCAGATGGCTTTTTTCTTCGTAAGATAAAAGTAAGACCCTTGAGAGAAACCCCAGAAGAGACATTCTGGTATCACAGAAACTTAAGTTTCACTAATGACTTTAAAATAGGAGAGAAAGCTAGGGATAAGGTAGCAATGCTCCTCCTATTCTGAAGGATGTAAATGGAATCACTAGTTTAAGAAGATTGCTTTTAAGTTTGTTTAGATCAGAAAAGGAAATTACTTCCACGCTTTCCTATTCTCTTGCTTTTGCAGAGCAAAATGGAAGTTAAGCATCCACTTCTGCAAAAATTTTCTTTAGGCAAAGGATACAACAGCATGTTTTCAGAAATGCATCTAAAGACCATGATAAAGCACCACCTAGAAAGCAGCTCTCATCAGTTTTGCCACAATGACAAATCTTAACCCAGGAGATGACCAAACTTGAGACAAAGGTCTGCTGTAGCACTAGCTTATCTTCAACTTGTTCACAATGAGAACAAAATAACTGCCAAAGAAGGCAAGAAGTAAGCCAGGTTGCTGTTTAAACCAAAGCAAATCCATTTTCTGCATTCCAATATATAAAAACATTTCTCCAAGAGCCCAAGACTACAGGACACAAGGCACAGGCTGTGAGGACTCTTCTGATCACAAGACTCCTCATCTGAAGCGCACAAGCAGGTTACTCCATTACTCTGACTAATCTGTGACAAAGTTTCAAAACTGACCTGCATGTTAGTCTGCACAGTACGTATAGGCAGACCACCAAAGAGTGCATATGAACTGCTGTGGAAAGTTTAACAGCTGCAGGACTAGCCTGTCTCTGCAAAACTGCAGGCTGAACTCAAAAGTTCAGGTAACAGCAAGCTGCCTCCTGTCACATAAACACAGCAGCAAAAGGAGCCAAAACAGCACATTGCTACAGACTCATTACAGACACCACGACATGTACAGGAGCACAGAGTAAGGAGCCTCAGGACTAAGAGCTGACCTTGAAGTTTTAAGAGTGGGGAATTACAGGCTGTGGGGTGAAGCTTTCACATCCTTCTGTTAGGGCAACTGACAAAAAAACAAATAAAGAAATTAAGAACTCTGACTCCTGACTACCTGTTCCTCTTCCTATTCTGGCAGTTACTCTATTTTCAAAACGACCACCACCCCTGCAGCAGCAGAGGGCAAAGGACATCCAATGGACTCATCTCTCCAGTTACACACTGAAACACTTGTACTATAAGTGTATGCATAAAACATTCAAAGACAACCAGAAAAGTTTTCATTAGTAAACTCAGCTCAAGAGTTAAGACTGTCTGGTGGCCTCTGATGTCTTTCCACACTGCTGGATTCAGCTTCTGAAAGCTTCCTTTGTTAATGAATACTAGGCTCTTGTCCAGTCCTCTTTTCTCCCCCTCTACTCCCTCCCATAAAATATCGTGGTCCTCAGGGCATAAGGAACATCCTTTGTCTTCCGGCAAGTCTTCCCTGTGCAGCCACTTTGCCACCCCTCCTAGAAAATGTAAGAGGAGTACCATCTTTCCTCTTCTCTGTAAGAAGAGTGGAAAAAACAGATGGAGACATCATCTAATAGCAATTTTACTGCAGAGGAAGTGGTGTCCTGCAGGAATGTTGCAAAACCATAACCTCCATTTCATCTTTCATGTGTCAGCAGTATTGATGCATAACTCAAATCTCCTACTTAGCTTTGAGAGTTCAATTTTTTTGTCAACTCACCATAAAGAGCATGCGGTATTACACACAACATACAAGGTGAACAAAATCTGAGGTAAAAGGTAATTGACTTAAAGATATCCAGAGAAGTAACAGTAAGGCATTCTTCAAGAGTAAAAGAAAGAAGTTGAAGCTCTCATTTCCCAAAATGGCCACATAGATTTGTCAGAGAGAAATGAGAAACCCCAGAGGCCTGCAGAGATACTGGGGAGAGGTGGTACAAAGCTGCAACTTATTAATAGAGGAACTGGTTGGGAAAGCAAAGCCCACAGTTCATTATCAGGGAGGGAGCATGAAGCCGGAGATTGCTTCAATCTTCCTGCTTCTGTAATGAACATGAAGCATACAAAAATTAACACCTACTCAGTGAAAGATGTATTTTTGCATGTGTTACAATACCAGCTGAATAGTCTCAACTCCTCATTCTCTGCCACTTCTTCCTCTGCACATGTTGTAGCAAAAAAAAAAAAAAATTAAAAAAATAGTTTTCCAGTTAGGTCTAGTCAGGGAACTGTTTCACCAAGCTGCCACACATAGCTGTGCTAGAACAGAGGGGACTATTTAAGCCAGTTTAGACAGCACTACTGTCAAACATAACCATAGTCTGTAACATGGTTACAAGAAACAAGATACAAACTAGAAGACTTTGTGCCTTTGGAATAGGCTATTCTACCCACTTCCCTTCCCCCCAGAGATATGATCCCATCAAGTGTTTCAGATGAGCTCTCCTGATCATCTCATTCCCAGCTAGGATGACTCAGGTTACTATGCATCACCAGAAGATTAGCTGGTTTTGCAGACTTCTGTCAGTTTAGTAAAAATAAGCACTAACAACCCCTCTTAGCCAGAGGCAGACCCTAAACTGGTTCAGCCCATCCCATCCAACCCTGCCCTCAGACAATCCCAAAAGCTGTGTATTTCTCAGAGATATAAATATCAATCCCAGTAACCTTTGAGAACCAAAGCCTCATCCTCTTAAGACTGAAAACATATACACATAGAAGGATGAGGAAGAGGATTGGAAGTCTCCTGTGAAATACTGCAGTAGTGTTTGCTCCCAACCTGTAAGACAGGGCAAATTTTCTTTAACCCTATTAAATGCCTGTCTTTCTGCAAACCTTGCCTCAACTGACTTCTAGGAAGTATTCTTCTTGTGGTTTTACAATAGCAATGTAAGAACACAAGTTCTCAGACAAAAACAAACAGCAAACAAAAACCAAAACCAAACAAACCCCAAAACCCCCATAAAGACACACAACAATACTTGCCTGGATGTACGATAGCCTAAGATGGCAGAATGTTGAGTCATGAAAGTACCACACAATAATGATTTAGACAACTGAGCATGGAAATTGGGATTTTTTATCTCCCATTTTCAATTAAAGTGCAGTTATTGGACTTCTATACATAACAGTATTTGGCCTACCATCAACATATGGCATAAACTATCAAGAAATGGCTTAAAATTTTGGAGCAGTCCTTCAGGTACTCTTTTAAAATGGTGCTGTACCACGAAACTGTAAATCTGTAATATATACATCCCAACATAAATGCTAAAAAGACTTTATCTAGGTGGATTTTTACTATTTTCTACATGCTTGGAATGGATTACTGTAATTAATTTTGGAAGTTCCATTAGAGCAGATGAATTCTGAATGTCATTATTTCTCAGTTAAAAAGTCCAAACACCTATATTTCCTGTAGGACAAACATATCCCAAGAAGGAAACCTCCCACCTTGCAAAGACTGTTTTTACCTCACACAAATTAAAATACATTTTTGTTGAAATGTGAAACAAACCAAATGATTAGGCCTAGTCTGAAATTTCACGTCACAGACATCAGAAGTAGACCTCAAGATGGTATAATTTAAAGTGATTATCAAGACTTTTTTTGAGTATGCTTTTCATTGGTTGACATCGTCCCTGAAAGGAGAGAAGTTATTCTTCATTTGCAAACAGGGAAACAAGGGCAAATCCACAGTGATCTGTAGTGAATTCAAAGACGTATTTGGAACAGATTCATCCCCCACAGTTCAACTTCCACTGTTCTTCAGACACATACCATCCTTCCATGCACATTAAAGTAAAGCTAAATATCAAACTGTAAACTTTACTCCTTACAACTAAGGATTTTTATTTTTAATGACAGTTGCCTCCGATTTTTTTCCTGGTGTAACTTTGTCATAAAAGGGTAATTCTCCTTCCCTCTATTCATACCGCCAACAAGAAGAAAGGTTGGAGCATAGAACTTCTTGAACAAGCCTTCAGCTACTATACTGTAAAACTGCTGTACAATGGATTTATATTAATAAAAAAAGCCACAAGCTGCAGCTACGTTGCACGCAGGTTGAGATAAGGCAAACAGTACCACTCACACATTTGCTGGGGACAAGGCTGGGGGTGTATCTAAAACAAATACCAGTATAGAACAGCCCTACATTTAAACTTTAACTTGCTTTTTATTCTTATTTTTCATCAACATCACAGCTATAAATAAGCTTTCTCATTTTGGAACAAAGAAATACAATCTGACCTTTGAACCAGAACTACGTTAAACACTTGGAGACTCAAGCCTACTTCCAAAACAAGATAACACAGCTAACTGTTTAGAAGCAGCAGCTAATTCATATCACACACAGGCTGGAGCTATACAGGAGCCATAATCAAGATAAGAAAAGTAATAAAGATTTCAGAATTATTCAACTGCTATACACCTTCTCTTGATTATTATTAGCTTCTAACACTTCCTGATGTATCATATTTCTTTCTCAGAATCCACACTTTAATCCTAAGTATCCAAGGTCACAGAAGACCACCACTATACAATGAACTAAACAGAAAAAGATCAGGTACTTAGGTTGCAGTATTTCATCAGCAACAGTAACTTAAAAAAAAAAAAAAGGCAATTACTTCAGCATATTTTGACAGCATAAGAGTAAAATCAACAGCTAAGCAGCATTTCAATGAAACACTGGCAGAGCTCAAGATGATTGGAAATCTTATAAGAATGTTACAGATTTTCCTTTGAAATCCTCATCTTGCTCCCAAAACTAGGATCACTGCTGAAGAGTAGTGAACCATTCCCTCCCTGCCCCCACACCCCCAATACAGACCATAATTCAGTCAGGGAATCTCCAAGAGTACAGCTAATATTTAACAAAGGGCCAAGCATCACCAGCTAGAAGAAATGCATGCGATCACCTCACACTACTACTCCAGTGATCACACAGCACTGCCATGCTACTACTGCCTGTATAAAAGGTGTCAGGAGGGTTTCAGGGATCTGTGGGTTATTTCATTCCTCAAACTCCCCATTCCTCAGCAGATCCAACCTCATCAACCATTTCAAACTCAGCAACTGTCTGAACAGAAGATGATTAGAGGCTGGGAGAGAGGAAAAAAAAATTAAAATCACCACATGCCTTTGTCTCTAGGTATCTGCTTTTGACCACTGAAAAAGATGTTAACACTCAAGACTGGTACAGAGAACACAAATGTCAGCATCAAATAGTTATCATCTAACACACTGTGTCTCTATAAAGCCCTACCAGAGCATCAAGATCCAGGTGCCAGTCCCACCTACCCTGGCACTGTGGTTCCACAGTCTCATTACAACTCACTGCTAAGAAAGCTTAAACACCCCTTCTCCACACTTCCTTCCATATCCAGGCCATGGCATGCTGCTCCCGTAATTTCATCACTGATCAACAGAACTGCTCACAGACCTAAGCTCCACCAGCCTCACCACCTCCCCTCCTCACAAAAAGGGGATGAAATGCATGACAGTGAAGGAAGGTTTCAGACAGATCAGTTCCCTGAGCTATCTCCCACAAAAAGCCACACTGGGACAACCAAAGATGCAACTCTGTGACAGTTCAAGCTGATCTGTATCTCTGCTGCTGTGCTCTCACTCTTTTCCTTTCCACCAGCTTTGCATTCTCACATTTCCTTGTGCGAGTGCTGGTATTTGCTTAACCTGACAGCCGGCCAGTTCAGGGAACTATACCAGCAGAAAATTATTCTATCCCCTCCGAAAGATGTTTTCCACTAGGACAGCTCCCCTGAATTGGCTCCTTTTGGACAGGTGGTCCGTGGTTTTGCTCCCTTAAGAGCACAAGCTTAGTTTGACAAATTGCCATGAACCCACAGTCCAAAGGAGCAGCCAACTGCAGAACCAAGAAACAAGAGAGGAAAGTTAATTACTTAAGCCATTTTTATTGCCAAATGCACTAGTTCAAACCACAGGTATATTTTTTCTGAATGCCACGTGGTGTGGTATTAGAATGACTTTTCAGGGAAAGATGTTAACACAGAAAATCCCACACACCTCATTTACTTTTGGAACTAAATATGAATGAATATTTCTGAAGTAACATGAAAGATTTTCCCATACTGATACATAAATAGTGGAAAGCAGAGTGTTTATTACAGGAAAAAATTCTCACAGATTTCTACAAACGGCCAAGGTGAATAGAACATTACATAATTTAACAGTCTACTTCTAAATCTCGAGGAATATTGTCAAAATTCACTTAAAAAGTTGACAAGTATATTTAGAGCAAGGGGTTAAGATCACAACATAACTTCAGCTGGAGATCCTGGGCTAGTGCAACAAACCTTTTATAATGTTATAAAAATATGAAAACAAAAAAGGTAACAATTAATACATTTACATGACCCAACAATTTACACAAGATTCATACTAGGAACGGGGCAGATCCTGAAACCTCATAAAGCTGATCAATTTGAAGCTGAAACTATTTACGACATAGTGCCATCAAGATAAAAGTCACAGAGCACTGTTACACTTTGGACTTTATTTTTCTTAAATGGTTTTGTACTTTACCTCCCAAAAACCCCAGTCAATTCTGTGCTTAACAGTGTTCACAGTATCTTTTGTTAAACACACACAGAGGGACTTTCAGAGAAGGAAATCTTCTGGAGGAAGAAAACGTATTAAATTTAGGTATGAGGAAGAGTATGGAGGGCACAAGGGGAGAAAGCAACTTCACGAGAAGCTGGCAATTTAAATGGCTTTAGGGAAATGGAACAGGGTGTGTATTAATGGGGGTGGAGGTGGGGTGTTTGGTTTAAGTTTTAGCACTTCGGGTTGCTAAGAACTTCAATAACGTAGTGTTTTCTTTGAGTGTGTAGATGCCATAAACTTCTCTAGCTACCCAGAATTTTCCCAAAGAGCAGCACAATGAATAGAGACAATTCTTGCATTTCACCCCACCAAAAGATCTTCAACAGCAGCTTTGAAACTGTCTTTTTTGGTTTTTGGTTTTTTCTTTCTTTCTTTCTTTCTTTCCCTCCAAATTTACTCCTCACAGCTATCTAACTCCAAGCAGTAGGACAGCTCCACTGGAGGATTCAAGGACCCAATGCTAGAGCAGCAGGGACTGAGCGGAAGACAAGATGACATGCTGCAAATAGGGAGTTTAAAAAGAACTAGAACAGCTGAACCCCAGCAGCCTGAGGTAAGAGGAATTGAGAAAAGGAGACAGAAGTAAAATAAATCTGGTTCAAGCAGAGGTGGAATAGAATGTAGCAGAGATAGAATCAAAATAAAATCCCGCAAACTGAATCTAGAAATAGCAATTATTCGTTGGAAAAAAACCCCAACACTTTTATGTAGTGTGAGTTTCTCAGTAACATATTGTCCTTCAATTGCTTTATGCATAAAATAAATTGCTTGAATTAATATTGAAGTTAACAAGCATCTAGAGAACACTTTTATATTGCAGAAAATTAAACATTTAGATGAAGTCGAAAATATATACAGCAGCAGTTACACATCCTGGTGTAACCAAAAATGGTGTTTCAAATCCCTGATAATGAACAGGGATGCTGACCTAACTGACAATAAGAGGTTTAACTCTGCACACAAGGAACTAAAGTGAGTCTGTGACTGTTACTACAGATTACCTATGCTGAGCAGTCACTGGCAGATTATGGCCATATTTGCATATTTAAAAATAAAACGAGGATTTGTGCTCAATTAGAAACAGAAGGCCAAACAAGATGAAACATACCAATGCTCTAGGCAGGGATTTTTAAGATTACTTTGCAAGTTCACAGTCTACTGTTCTCAAACCTTTTTTCTTTGGAGACACCCACTGAATTACTGGCCTAGAGCTGACGTTTATGTGAATGTTGGGACGCATAGAAAAGGTCTCAATTTCCTACTAGGGAAAGAGAAAAGGGCAAAATCTGTATTTTGAATGGAAAAAGTTACTCGAGATGAAAGGGACTTCTTTTTCAAAACCCCAAACATTCGACTGCAAGGAGCCTACCCAACAAGAAACGCGCAAAGGAGAGGAGGAGGGGAAAAAAAAAAAAAAAAAAACGGAGGTGGGGGGGAGAACAGAAAAGCAATCACACATCCTTTTAACCCTGCGGCCCCGCTCCGGATTCACGGCGTCAATCCGGCACCGCGATCCACAACTTTCCGCCTCCCCCGCCGCTCCTCCCGCCGGCTCCGCGGCCTCGCTCCCTCCCGCCTCGCCGGGCCGGGCCGGGGGCAGGCGGGCCGGCCCGGGCTCGCCCCTGGGCAGTGACAGGCGGGCCGCTCCCCGCCGCCGGGCGCGGCCCCGCCGTAAACAAGTTTGAAGGGGCCGCGGCCGGGCCGGGCCGTGCCGAGCGGGGAGGAGCGGGCGCGCCGCTGACAGGGGCCGCACAAAAGGGCAGGGCAGGACCCCCCCCTCCCGGCTCCCCCCCTCCGGCGCAGGGCGGGGCCCGGCCCGGCGCGGCGCCTCACGGCGGCCGGCGGGGAGGGGGAGCGGAGCGGAGCGGGGCGGGCCCGCAGGCCGCGGCGCCGCTCGCCTCACGGCCCCCGCTCCGGCGGAGCCTCCCGCCGCCGCGGGGCCCGGCCCGGCCTCCCCGCCGCGCCGCCGTCCCTCACCTACACAGTGAATGAGCTTGTGTCGCCACGAATCGAGCTGGTGGCGGACGCCGCGCCTCTGGATGGAGCACTGCTGCCGCCCGCACGGGCTCGCCATCTTCTGGGCGGGGGCGGGGCGGGGGCGGTGGCGGCCGGCGGGGCGGGGGGGAGGGAGGGAGGGAGGGCCGCGCGCGCCGCGCTCTGACACGCCCACTCGCGCTCGGCGCCCGCCCCGCCCCGCGCATGCGCTGCCAGCCCGCCGGCGGCTCGCACGTGCGGCGCCGCTGCACCGGTCCGCTAGGGGGCGCTGTGGAAATCCGGAGCCTGTCGTGAGGCCGCGGGAACGCCCTGAGCGGTCGTCGTGGTCTGGGGGGTCGTTGTGTCCTGAGGGGACATCCCACTCCTGAGGGGTCACTGTGCCCAGAGCTGTAATCCCTCCTTGAGGGGACATTCCAACCCTGAAGGGGTCACATAGTTTTCCATCAGGAAGAGATGAAATCTCCTCATCTGCTCCACGGTGTAGGTATAAAACCCCCAGGTCTGTTGGCCATGATGCAAAGGGAAGGCACGTGCCTGCAGTGTCTGGGAGATCCCGCATTGACAGCTCCGTGACTCAGCCACAGCCTGTGCTGCAGCCTTGCACCACAAGCAGAAGGCCCTCACTCCAGGTGAGCTCAGATGCTGTAAGAGCGCTGGTGATGCAGTAACACCAGTTCTGACAGCAATCAGGGAATGCACTGACAGTCTAGAGAAGGCATGGCACTGCCTGGTGCCTGTGCAGGAGGACAGGAACATTGGCACCAGCTTCTTTCAAGCTCAGGGGATGAGATTGGAAAGTGAAATCTCTTACTCCAAACCTTGCCATGAGGTGAGAGATTAAGGTCTGTGAGCCTTTATTTCCCCAACCTAACCACCAGAGCCATCACCCTCACCTTGCCCAGCCACACATGATTAGGGAGTTCTAAGAGTAGAGCTCAAAGTTGGCTGTGCATAGCTGGCTGGTCAAATGCAGCTGCATTAGGATGTCCCCGATGAGGAATTTCCTGTGGAGAAAGAACTGTTTGAGCTGGCTGTTTGGGTGTTGTTGCAGCTGCAGTAAGCCACCTGTCCTGTTCAAAGGGAATTCCAAGAGACTCTTAGTGTAGGCAGGTAGGAGAGCAATGAACCTGTCCTACAAAAGGAGATCAGTACAGCTCAGTTTGGCTAGCCCAGCAAAAGGAATGCAAACCCAAAGTGTGCTTGCTCTGCCAATCTACCAGGGAAGCTGCAGTGGGGAAAAGGTGGACAGAGCTATCTGAAGGCCAGTGGTAACATAAAGACACATTATTGATTGGCTCTTAATTCTCTCGTAGAGGAAGTTAGAGGATGATTTCTCACTGTAGGAGGTGGAACTTCCCATAGCAGACAGCAACCAGAACAGCAAGAAGCAAAAGCCCATTTCAAGATGCAGCTTCTGTGCAAGGCGGCTTGTTTTCATGAGCAGAGCAGACAGGTTTAGGGAATCCCAGTCCTGGTTTGAATGCCATTAGCAGTAAAAAAAAGGAAAGCATGACCTATGAAGAGTTTCTATGCCACAAATAGTGGGAAAGCTCTTTGGGCACCCTTGCTCAGGAATGATCTTAGCTGCATCTCATTCCAGTTGCTGGTGATATCCTGGTCTTTGTTCCACCCCTTTTTTAATGTGATGAGCCATTGGGGTCTGCATGTCTTCACATCCAGAAGTGGGGAGTCTTCCTTCGACTCAAAGCCCAGACATGTCTCACTAGAGCCTGAGTTCGTAAGTCTGTTAGGCACTGTACTAATCACAGAAGTATGTATTCCCTGAAAGGCAGATAATCTAAACAAAGGGATTGCAACATGAATGCTCTAAACTCCAGCAGGTAACTTCTGTCTGCAGTCTGCACAGCAGCCAGAGCAGTGGGTGAACTCCCCGCACTAATTATTAGAGAGTTCCAGTTTTGGGGTTTTTTGCAATCCTCTGTTCTTAGACTGATATTTAGATAGCAAACTCTTTGAGACAGCCACATGGTTCTACCCTGTGCTGGTGTTGAACCTACCATAAAGTTTCTGATTCCTGACTGGGACCCATATAAAAATTAATTCATTTTCCATAACATGTTGCCCTCCACAGGGCTAATTACAGACTGTTAGCATGATAAATACCAACAGTTTGGATTTCTTACCCACCACCAAAACAGGGAGGAAGAGGATGAGGAAAGCATGAACCAGAAGATCCAGTACATAAAGCAGGAGAAACTGTTTGAGAGCTAGAGAAATGCAACAGTCCTGTAATCTAAAAAATGGTTTAATACCATAGGCCTCCTGTGGGGAAGAGCAAACAAAGGACCAAGGTCCACTTTATAAAAGAGCAGCAGCATCTGGAATCACAAGCTAAAACTTTTGTGTTCAGGAAGATGTAGAAAAAGGATATAAAGAATGGTGGGACTGGCCTCAAGAGTCTCATCAAGAGTGACAACTAAGTGAGCAATCATGAAACTACCGAGGCAATGGGCAGATCTGACTTGATCCTAGAATTAGACTGGACCAAGTTTGATAAACCAGAGCTTGCACCATGCTGCCACCAACACCATCAGGGAGGTTTGTTCAAACCAAAGTGAATCCACCATTTTCCTGGCCAGGACCATCAGCATGCCCCAGCAGCCACTCCTGTACTTGCTCCTGCAAACATCTCAGCACAAGCTCTCTAGCTGGGACACAGCTTTGGCATTCCCCCATTTCCCATGAGCCATGAGACTTGCTGCAGTTGGAGCACTGTTTTCCCCGTTTCACAGTGGCTCCCCTTTGATGTTAATTGTTTTCAGGCAAAGCTTAGTGGAGAGTGTAGCTGTTCTCTGGTCCATCTGCTGGTTACTACTGAGCCGCCCAGACCAGTGGAGAAAATGCTTTGATGTTAATGATCTGCGGACAATTTCACTTAACACCGAGCAGGGCCTGGCATCTCAGAGGTAAGACTTTCAAGGCAGATCCTACAGCAAGTCTCTCCAACATCCGTTTTGCCTAAGAACAGAAAATACTCAGAAAGATGTTTGAGCAGAAACCTGTCTTCTCACACAGTCTTGCACCACACCCAGTATCGTTACAGCTGCAGAAATGCCAGAGGCAGGGAAGTAGTGAGAGTTAAAAATGGCCCTATATAATCACATGACTTTTATGGGACTCAGCAGAAGCATGATTTACCCTCTTGCCCATTAATTGCCTGCTTCTGTGGTCCTGCAGAAGGAATACATGGGAATAGGAGAAGGGGATAGACTGTAAATTGCTGATTTGCCACAGACTGGTTCCTGTGTGGCTGGTGTTCAAGGCAACCCCGTTCTGAACATGGCACCTCCTCCATCAGCACAGCAGATGTCTGAATGAAATGGGCCAACTGCAGTAAAGTGAGACTTGCACAAGCAGCCTTGGACTATCTTCTTTCTTAACTGGAATATTTCAGCAAAACCTTTTCTGTGCATCTGCTCCAGGCAGCAGCACCCTGCCAAGTGCTCTCAAACCTACAGGTCAGTGATGGATCTCTCAGAGACAGGGTACAAAAGAATCCGTGGATGTGTTGTAGCTTCCTTTGCTTCAGTCAGCCCTTGTCATGAGCGCCAGACCAGGAAGTTGGGATTTCTCCCTAAGGTAACACCTCATGTACTGGAGAGGGCCCAGATTAGGCAGAGCTCCTGCTGTGGAGAGATAGCATGGGAAGCACAGAAAGGTGAGAAAGGTATCTGTCCAGTGGAAATGTGAGGTACCACAGTCTCAGGAAGGAAGCACTGAAGCACAAGTATGAACAAAGAGAAGTGAGAACAAGGCACAAATTCAATTTTGTAACCCTCTGCCCATCATAAGCAAAGTATATTTATGTTATCACACAGACAGCTTTTATCCAGACTCTGTGAGCTTTTGAATGGAGACCCAATCCTCTGAGAAGCCCCAGCCAAGCAGAAGCGAACACAGACTATGTCCCATCAAGTAGAGCAACAAATGAGACTTCACTGAAAGTTAAGGAGAAACATACCTTCTTCTGAGGGATGTGGCATAATTCCAATATATTGCTTTTGTTAAATGATTTATGGCAATGAGAGAGAGAGATACTAACTCTTTAGTTTTCTCGCCAGGATTGGATTATTCCCTGCGGCAAACTGGATTCACAGTTCAAGTAATGCAAGCCAAGTCCAAATGTTTGTGTCATGCCCATTGCAGGGAGGAGCTCACACAAATGTATGTGAGCCTACACTGAAATAAAACCTAACAAGGCAGAAAGTGACATCATGGAGGAGGCCATGACTGATCACAGGCGAAGGAGAGTGTCCAGCAAAAGGAACACTGCACTTTGGAAAGTCTACCCAAGTCAGCACAACATTTAACAACATATTCAGTATTTGCTGAGCACCAAAAGTCACTCCATCCAAGCAAAGTTTGTGGGCCATGTTTTGGCACAATGAGCACAACTGTACATCCTGCAAGAGATGAGACTGGCAGACAAGAGGCCATTGACAACAGCATGGAGTGACACATACAATCATCCACAGATGGCAGTTAGGGCAACACTGTGATTTATACTGCTGGGCAGGAGCCTGAGAAGCACTATGGAGTGTGTGCAGGATGGAAGAAGAGGGATGCAATTTGATCCCTTTTTTCAAAGAGATTTATTGTCACATGCAATAGCAGCTTCACTAGAGATGGACAGACTATCAGCCTGAAAGCAGAGAGATATTCATTAAGTTTAGGATGGATTTCAGTGCACGAGAGACAATGTATTGTCAGAAATTGTAATATTAATATAAATAGAAAGCAATAGATTTGTAAGGTGAATGGGAGTAATCTGGGGTTTACAGCAGGGAGTTTATCCCCATTAAAGGAACAGGAAAGCTGGATGGTTGAATAAATGGACTAAAAAAGATCACCTTTGTAATAAAAGGAAGGGTGATGCAGCAAGGTGAACAGTAGGTCAGCTTCTAACTGTTTCTAGGGGACAAGGAAACATTCACCTGAAACCAGGGTAGAGCTGTGACAGCCAAGTTGTCTGCAACATGTTTGACTTAAGAGTGCAGCATGACTTGAGACAGTTTTCATGCTCTGCATGCATTGCTCCAGTGCCACTATCCCTGGCACACACAAAGCGTGAGACATCCATGTGAAGCAGCACCCTTGGTCATATATGTGCAGGATGGATGAGCCATTTTGCTGCCAAAGGAACAGATAACTGCTGGGTTCTGCTTTTCCCCCGCTTAAGGGAACAGGATCAGCTATTTTTTTCTGTGCCACTACTGACTGTCAGGAAATTCATAGGAACTTAATCAACTTTGATCTGATTCTATGAAATTTTTAAGAATGGTGGCAAATCGCAGTATCGTTCCAAAGCTCTTAGCAGAGTGATTAGCAGACAATGGCATTTTTGTGTGTGTCAGCTCATTAAGGAGCTTGGCAAAAACTATAAATGCTGTAGAAACAGGAAACAACAAAACATTAATTCAACTAAGCATGCAGGTAACTCAGAGGGAGGCTTGGTGCATCCTAAGAGACAAGCAAGGAGAACAAGCAGTTGCACCTTACAAGCTTTCCACACCAGCAACCTGAGAGGTGCAGTGTCCCCAAAATGAAGGGTGCAAAGAGTTTGAAAATTTTAAGTTGCTCATCATAAAACCCCTCTCTCTATACATATACACTACAAGAATGAAGGCAGCACTCAAAATGGCTTCAGATGTTCATGTCCTGCACTCACAGCCACACTCAAAACTCTGCTCAATGTTAAACGTGTTTGTGGCCACCGTGAAGGCATGAGGGAGGTGCTGGAGGCTCAGTGACAAGTGACTAATCAAGAACTTTAAAGCCTTTCAGATATGAAACTACTGACTTACTTGATGCAATGTACTATGTTGTGCTTAAGCTAGCTCTCATAATCAAGAAGTGAAAAGTGGAAAATGCACTGCAGTTTCTGAATGGAGATTGAGGAAATATGATCACCATACCCATCACCCTGGGAAGAACAGTATGGGTATAAAAAAGCTGAATGTCTTCATACACAGCAGGCTGATCTTTACAAGCAATGACCATAAAGTGCTTCTTGCATTACAGAAGAGGTGAGGGACTGCATGCAGATAGAAAATATCTCTGCCCTTCTCCTAGGTGATAAAAGTTTTCTTTCAAGTAACAAATGTATATTCAGCAAACTGAAAAAACAGCTGGTGAAAGAAGACATTTTCATGGAGCAAAGCCCAGAGCTAGACATCAAACATGTGAATTTTATTTTTAAAAAGCAACAACAACAAAAGAAACAAAACAAAAAAACCACCCAAGCCAATGTAAGGTCTTGTCTCATTTCAGTAGGAAAATGATTGCCAGAGTAGCAACCCAAGATGTGAAAACACAGAAAATGATTCAGGCTAGTAGCAGAGTATTTGTCCATATTCCAGAAAGAAAATAAAAGAAAGAGGAAAAGGGTGGGGGGGGGGGGGGGGGGGGGGGAGGAGGGGGGGGGGGGAAGCACACCTGGGATATTGTTTAAACTACTAGAGAGCAATTATGCGTTGACATGTGCCTAAGTGATACTGAGCATACACTATTGACCACCTGATTAGGATAGTGGAATGAAAAGCAGCTGGAGGACTTCACGAGGTTGTCAGGGGAGAAAACTTAAAGATAATGGGAGACATTAATTACCCCCATACGGACTGGGTAGACACCATGTCAAAGAATGATGCAAAGACTGCATTTTTAGCCCTCATAAATGGATATTTCTTAGAATGACCACTCAGAGGAGCCAAGTAGAGAATGAACTCTTGATTTAGTCACAAGTAGTACATTGGAGGGAGTTTGAAATGTAATAATGAAGAGTCACCTTGTCTTTAGGAACACAATGTGCTCAAATCCAATATTATGGCAGGAGAGGAAAAAGCAACAGAAAAGTACACTGCAGTGCAATGTAACTTAAAAGGGAAATGGGGATATTCTCCTTCCAAAGGGAATAAGTGTAGAAGTCAGCAGAGTAATTAAAGAGGATTTTAAAGAAGCTGATGAAAGGACAAATGCTTGCAATGACATTGAGACCCTTCATTTAAAGCTTTAAATATGGCATCACTCGAAGTATCCTAACGACAACCTAAAATAATAAATAACCCCAAGTCTGGCACAGTTAATCAGTAGAAAAAAGATGACATTTAGAAGGGAAAAAAGAGAAAAAAAACTTCAAAAAGAATAAGCATGGCCAAAGAAGAAATACAGAAAATCCCAAATTCTGCCAAGTTAAATAAAAAAATAATGAAACCCCACAACCCAACACATTTAAGCCAGCCAAATTAATTTTCAAAGAACAGCTTTCTAAAAACATGAAGATTGCTTATAAAGACATGTTTTACACAGTAGGGGGAAGCCTACAGGGACTCAGGGGCCCAACAGTGAGCTTTAAGGGAAGAACAGTGCAGAAAAATGACCTTGACTAGAGGCTGCTATCACCAAACTCAGTTGTGCACACCCAAACATTTTTTAGCTGTGGTTTAAAAGCAATGGGTATATATTAAATTTTTACTGAAGTTTGGGTCCAGCCTTGTAACTGCCTCATTCCAACATGCGTCTTCAAGCATGCTGAGGGAAATATTGCTGAAATAATAAGGTGGTGGCTGAGGGTCCCAGACCAGGTTTCAGTCCCTGTTAACTTACACACATTTCATTAATAGATAGCTCTGAAGTGAATAGTCAAATGGGAAGCACTGAGGTCTGAGGAATTAGCCACTAGTCAAAGCACCAGGAGAGAGAGAAAACAAAGACAAAACTGAGCCCAGCTTGTGGATCTGGGAGGGGTTACTGGTTCACCAACCTTGCTATCACATGGAGATGTTTAGAGATGTTGATAGAGATGGGGATTAAGAGAACAGCTGTCCATAGCAGTAAATGGTGTTGGCTGCTGTCCCCTCTTTCCCTGGTTGCTACTGGCACTCCAGAGATCCTGTCCTGCTCTGACCTATTCCTTTTATCTGGGCCATTAATAGCATTGCCTTCTCTGAAGTCTGCCTCCACCAGCATCCGGAGAAGTCTGATTTATTCATTTTCCTCCAGTGCCAGCTACAATTCATGAGCAGGTGCATCCTGCAGGTCTCTTCACTCACGTGAGACCGTAAGTAGAACTCATTCTTGTCCATTGGTGAAAATGGATCACAGTGAGGTCTAACTGTCCCTTAGCCAGCCTTCAAAGCCAAATTTAGCCTGAAGTAGTTCCTCATTCCTTATACCAGGTGTTTCCCCAAACATTATGATCATCTCTTGTTCACTTAATGTGCATTTTTATAACAATTTAAGTGCTTTGCTTACATGCTAAGTGCAATCTCAGGTCTTGGAAGTTCTGATACACAGACATTGCCCAGTTTCCACATCTTCATTACACCACACCATCAATGTTCTTTGTGCACGTCACAAGTCCTTTGATGGTCATGCTCCAGGCTATTTGAATGCTTCTATCAAGCATGTATGCTCTGGATTGCATGGCTAGAGCTGGTAAAGTCCTGTTTCCTGAGCTTATGCAGCATTGCTCTAGTGAATGAGTGGGATTCAGGAATCATTTTACCCCCAGGTACTTGAAGGAGAGAGCTTTACTTAGGGACAAGCTCCAACTGTCTCTTGGTAACTGAGAAAGTGTATTTTCTGCTACTTCTCTACATACTTCCTGCCTCTAAAAATATGCTATTTGAAGATGCAGTTTCTAATACTCACCAGTTCACCTGGGAACAGAGCTTGTATGCTATATTGATACCATACACGATTTCACAACCTTGTAACTCACCCATCGACTAAGCTTTCCAGTCACACTCAATTTACCTTGTTTAGCATTTTCACGTGGACTAGTGGGTCTCCCTTGGATTAAGCTGAGAGGTGTTAAATCCATTTGTCCTACCAGCATTATCTCCTAAAGTTCTGTCGTCACCTAACCAGAATCTTTTGAGGTTAAAGTGGAAGCACCATGTCCTTTATCTCCCTCATCCTTTCCCAGTACAAGTTTTTTCTCCTTCTCAGATTTTGTGACAGCCTGTGCTACTGATTTTGTAGGCTTCTCCCCAAGTTTTGCCATTTGCTGTGGCCACATCAGGCAAGCCAGAGTGTTGGCATACTAGAAAGGTGCTGAGCCAGAGGACAGTGCATCCCAGCATGTGTTGGAACACTTGGCGCAGGCAGAGCGTGCCACCTGGAACAAAGCCGCAGAGATAAGCAGGAGTGGAGGCTGGCTGGCAGCACCTGGTCGGTAGGAGGAGAGCAGGAAGTCGTGAAGCACTGCTAGCAAATCAGATCATTGTAAGGACATAAAAGGGAATGACATGGATAAGATATGTCCTGACGAGGTGTGTGAAAGGGTGGTAGAAAGGACCCTGCACAGTTATTCTCAGGGGCTGGCTACACACACACCAGATGTAGCCTTGAGAATAAACTGTGCTGTCTTCAAGGCTACAAGACGAATAAAGAGTAGGAATTGTGCAATTATAGGAGTCTTTAATTTCACAGTGAATGCCAGGCAGTAAACAGTGCCAGAATAGCAGTGCTCAGATATCCTCTGACAAGACAGAAAGCAGATTTCCGTATTGATTCAGTGTAACGTAAAACACAACATCATTTCAGACCTGGCTTCAGTGAATGGTGAGCCTGCTCCATCAGTCAGGGAACAGACCTGCAGGGAGGAGCAGACACCAAATGCAGAGCTGCAAGGAGAGAGGTGAGGGGAGAGGAGAAATGAACCAGCTGCAATCAAACCTCAAAAGTGAGTTTAACTCTGTTTCAGTAAAGGGGATGAGGGGAACACGGAGAGTGAGGAGATACCTAAGGAAACAGGAACAGCACAATAGAAATAATCCTTTAGATGAGGCTGCCAGTTTCTTAGACTAAGGCACTCAGTTCAGAGTTAAAGATGATGCACTACAAACCAGGAGAAACTGCTGCTAAAGGTGAAGATCAATCCCAAGGTTGGAGAGGAGATACAAGAGAAACTGTCCAGGCTGCATTAGACACAAGCATGACCAGGCTGCAGGACAGATATTAACCACATATTCTGAGAATAAATTCAGGCTAGTAAATCCATTGGTAATTTCAGAAGAGCCAAGTGCAAGCTCCCAAAATGCAAAGGCAGCAGAGGGTTGGGAGGTACTGCAATTGCTGAGAGTAGTAGTTCCTCATAGGGGAAGAAGGGGACCTTGACCTTGTCAAGGGATGAGGGAAGTAAGGTGAAATTTAATGGCAGAAAGGGCAGATTAAACACTTGGGGACTAGCAGCAAGGACATTTGCTATAAACTGATGAAATGAAGGCTACAAAGGAATAAAAAGACCTTACTGCACTGAAGGATGAATATGAAGCAGCAGCGTGATGCTTCTGTGAAAAAGGAATGGCACAATGCTAGGATGCATCAGGCAAGTTATTTTTAGCAGAGACAGAAACATTATTGCCATTGCGCAAGGCATTGTGAGACTTCCTCCAGAATATGCTTGCAGTTCTACATCCAGGAAGGATAAATTTCCACTGCATAGAGAAAAACTATTTGGATGCTGAGACAAACAAACACAAGGTGACTAAGAATCTACTAAAAGAGTTTGGTTTGTTCTGGCCAGACAGGTGCTGAGAAGGGACAGATGTATTTCTGAAGAACCACTGAAAGAAAATTGTAAGTAAAAAATGCTAAGAAAATATGTAAAATGTACAATAATGGCAAAAAATATCTAACAAGTTTAGATGGTGAATTAGAGAGTTTATACCCCTGTCAGGATTGATGTTCTGGACCAGCCTTCCAAGAAAGGTAATGAGGCAGAAAAACCTGGATCAATTTAACACACAGTTTGATAGAATTCCCTCCATTAATTCGTAAGTGAAGGAGCCCTGGAAATGGGCAGCTCAGCCTGGGATACAGATTCTGGAGTCAGCAGTGCTAAGGTTCTTTGGAGGAGGTGTTGCTTTACCCCAGGCTTCCAGGTTTCTGCTGGTCATTGTGATGATGAAGAATAACCAATTTCCCTCTTAATTTGCTTCTAAAGGTACCGAGTTTTTCCTTCCTTTGGGAAACTAAAGGCAAGCTCTAGGTCTCATGCCTTGGTTCTCCTAGCATTACAATCCCAGAGGTCTGCTCACACATTAGGCTTAACGCTCTTGCCAGATTAGGGTCAGGAGGGAATTTTCCTGGATTGACAGAAAAATTGTGGTTGCAGTTTTTGTGTGGTTTTGATTGGGGCCTTTTTGTTTTGTTTTTCTTCGCTTTGGGTTTTTACTTCCCCAAGTTCACATCTATTTTCTAGATCCTATGTAATTTTTTTCATGAATTCTCTGCCATTGCCAAGCTGCAGACCAATGGTTCCTTAATCTCCCTGCCTGCTTCCTGTAGCATGTTACAGCTGCAGGTTTTTTCTAAGAGGAGCCTGAAAGCACTTGCAGCACCTGGTTTGTGGGGCGAGTGGAGCAGGTGTCCAGACTAGAGGCACAAACAGGATATTCACTGCATGTTTACTCCCAGCTGCAGACACTGGACTAAAGGGTGATGCTGGAGGACTGCCCCAATGCGAACACAAACACACACAGTAACTGCAGCAGTGGCTCTAAGAGGGAACAGGGGCATTAACCCCAGCTCTCAGCTGTACAAACACAGATTTAAAGGACACACAACCACTGGCTGGCCTCCAGGGCTTACTTGCAGGCAGGCAGGGATTTGGGATGAGGGGTGTGTAACAGAGTAGGTGTGGTGAGAATGAGGGAGCCCCAAACCTGCAGATGCTGCATGCCAAAGTGGCATGAGCACCTCTCCCAGCTCTCTGGGGCTCCTCTGAGCCTGCCTGCAGCAATCCCAGCACCAGACTGCCATGGCCACTCTCAGCAGGCACCCTGGAGCTGGGTACCCCTATGAGGCTCCTGGTGGAGGGAACCCAAATTGGGGAGGCACAGATATGCCACAGCAGCAACCTCTGCTTTGGGTCAGGAGCTCTGAGCCCTTGGGTGTGCTGAGTAAGTCTGAATCTCAAGGACTGGTGGTCCCAGAGACCGGAATGGGTGTCAGCAGCAAGGACCATAGCCAGGTTCCTGCCTGGCACCTCTGCCCACTGGGGTCCCTGTCAGCTTTCAGGATGAGTATGCTGAACATCTTAAGTGTGAATATCCTAAGCGTGGGAAAGCACACCCACCTCACAGCAATGTGGGTGCTCCGCACCTGGCAGCACCCAGCTTGTAGTCCCAGAATAACCTTTCCTGAGGATAAGGGACTCTGCTGTTGCTGAGGAAATGTTGAGCTCTGCAAAGCAACGAGCACAAGGGCTGTGCAGCCTTCAGCCCCAGGCAGAGGTGTGCAAGGAGTGCTGCTGTCAGACTCTCCCCCTGCCCCACTGCCTTCTGCATATGGGGTCCAAACCAGTTTATGCACAGAGCACAAGCCCTTCATCTTACAGGTTTTACCCACTATGAAAGACCAATCTGGATGCCCTTCTAGCTGCTTTCTAGCTTGGAGATCATGTTCAGAACATACTATTGCAAGAGAGAATGAAAAGGGAAAAGGAGAAGGAAGGTATGAAATGAGCATCAATCTCTTAGAGATTTGTTCCAGAAGAAGACTGTAGATAGCAGGGCCTGGTGCAGGAAGGGACAACTGCTGGAGATTGGAGTCTGTAGCAGGAACAGAAGGGGAAAGGCTGAGAGTGCCTTGAAGAGAAACAGAGTGAAAACCCCAGCTCTGCTTAGTGACCTCTTGGAAAACACCCTCTGTGTGGTTCCCAGCCATGGGCTACTGGACCTAGGGGCAGAGCCACTCACACAGGCAGCACAAGATGCTGCTGCTTGAGGAAGGAAGGTCGGCTGTCCTATGGTGAAGGGAATTTGTTTCCAAGAGAACTGGGGTTCCTGCAAAGCCTCAGTTTTGCTCCTCACCTCCGGCTCGCCTGAGAGGGTGAGGCATGTGCTCCAAATGCTGCTCCTTGCCACTGTCTCCAATTCTCTCCAGACAGCTCCTGCCAGCAGCCATGCTTCCAGAGAGCCAGCTCTGCACTGCTTTCCACACTCCTGCCTCCTCTTTGCAACAGTGCCTTTGCCACTGACTGGGTGGCAGGAAAACGCCTTTCTGCAACTCTCACACCCTTAACAACAAACCTTAAATCAATAACCAAGAACACAGGGAGAGGTTATTGCTAACGGAAACCATTAAACTATAACATAGGGGGATAAAGCCAACCTCTAACACTCAGAAGATTTATAGGGCACAACAGCAGGGTGTTAATTCTTTTGGCAACACAAATGCTTTCACACCCCCTGCCTTTCCTCACCCGCAGGAGCAGTGGGAGGAGAGGGGACCATGTGCAGCCCAGCTGTAGGAACACAAGGACACAGCCTTGTTCACACAACAATCAGCAGCACACATATTTGGGGTGACACCATGCTCACAGGGCTGGCCAAATGCACACACCTAAGGTCCATGGAATAGCATATGCCGTGAGGTTCCCGGGGTTGCTGACAGCAGACATCCCCCATGCCCAGCTCCACCTTGCCTGTAACACTCCCCACTCCTGTCTGCCTCTTCAGCTGCACCACAGTTTCAAGGAAAGGCTGTAAAGAAACTTTCAGATCACCTAAAGTGTTTGTAGAAACCAGCCCAGCTCTAAGGCATGCAAACCCTTCCTCAGGCCTGAATCACCCAACAGCTTGAGAGTATTTTCGCAGCTGGTTTAACAGACACTCTCCCTGTAACACTTGCTTGGATCCACATGACCTCAGTACTGCTGTGGCAGCTCTGAGACCAGGGAGATGCTGGTCAGCACCACCATTGATCCAGCAGTTCTGGGCAGGAGAGGGGCTGCAGGGGTGCTGCAACCACAGGGCTTTGCATGAACTCACAGAAAGGGACACACATCCTCCCCACATGACCCCACTGGGCTCTGGCTGTCACCCCCTCCTTCGATGTCCCTGGAAGAACTGCATTACTGATTAACAGCCCCCTGCCTGCCTCCCCCTATCCTGCTCACACCCTTGCCTGCAGCTGCCTCCTTGGACTCTCCCTTGTGCAAATTCCAAGGCCAGGCAGGAGACAACAGGGTGGAAGCTCGCTCAGGGCCCACCTGCAGGCAGCCTCACTGCAGGCAGGAGCAGGAGCACCTCCATCTAGGGGAGCAGTGAGGGAAGAGATGGGCTCCAGCCACAGTGCCAGACCATAAGATTGCTGCAAAGCACCCAGGCACAGCCACAAAGGGCTCAGAGCCTTGAACATGATCCAAATGGCAACATCAGCATCAGCCTGGCTGAACCCCCCCCAGGTTTATTGCCCCAATTCCCCTCCCTGCTCTCACACTATTGGAGTAGGTGCTGCCTCCATCAAGGAAGGGATCTGAAGGGACTTTGACCAGCCCCCTCCCACCCCAAACACTGTGAGGAACCATGGAAGTGGCATGGGGGTCCATCCCCTGCCCATCGCTTCTCTCCACACCCTCCCAGCTCTGCACTGCCCAGTTAGGCAGCTGCAGGCTTCCCTAACTCAGGGTGTGTCAAGAGGGGGCTCAAATGGGCACCACTGCACCCTGCCCAAGCCTGTCCCAGTCCTGAAGCCAGGGTACTTGGTGCCAGCTTGGGGTTCCCAGTTAGCACTGCCACCTGCAAGGGACCAGCTCCATCTGCAAGGGACTCCCAAGCTTGTCCCAGCCGAGAAGCAGTCCAAGGCAGGGCTTTTCTCTGACTGCCAGCACAAGAGCAGGGTGCAGGAAAGATGCTTGGCAGCAGGCCCAAGCATACTCCCTTGGAGGCTGCCTGTGATCGCTCTTTTCCTCCATGAGCTGCAATGCACTGAGAGGGCCTAGAAAAGCATCATCCATCCCTCCCTGCCACTGTCCATCGTTTCCTGCCAAGCACCATCACACTGCACACAGCTGTAACCTCTCTACAGTCACACAAACACCTCTCCCTCAGGGGAAACCCAGAGATGAGATGGCACTCCTCTCCTTCTGGCAAGCCAGAGCAAAGCCAAGGAGCAGGCTCGAAAGGGACAGGCAGACAGGGCCGTTGGCTCGGAGCAAGTGGAGCCCTGCCCGAGTTCTGGCCAAGGGCTACAGTCTGTTCCCAGCCCACTGACGGGAGCAGCGGTGGAGGATCTTCCACTGCCCCCCCGTGGCCATCGCGGGAGGTGCAGGTGACCCCCAAAACGGCTGGGAGCCTCGGGGTGCCAAGCCCTGCAGCCAGAAGAGCCCAAGAGACGGTGAGAGAGGTCCTCAGAGAGGCATTCACCCCGTGCCAGGCCATTGTGGGCTGCCACAGTGACAGTGATACACTTGGTGACCTCAATCCTGCCCCACTCTTGTGCCCAGTCCACAACCTGTGCAATATTTCATGGGGCCATACCACAGAAGAGTCCCTGGAGTCCTGAGAGGAGGACAGCCTGAGCCCACACCTGGGAATAGCCCATGCAAAGGAGGAGACAAGGCAGTGCTGCTGTTTGGGCATCCGCATTTATTATATGTCTGGGGCAAGCCCAGGGCTGCCACTTGCCTGGACCGCTCCAGATGAAGGCCAACGACCCGTCCTCCTTAAATATTGGTTATAAAACAAATTTCTTTTTTTCCTTTTTCTTTTTATTAAAAACCTCATCTCTCTCTCCATACTTTTTTTGCCTTTTGTATTTGAGTATAAAAGTGGGGGCGGGTGCTCCGCCTTGCCTGTCGCTACCTCCGCAGGCTGCGCTGTGCCTGCCGCAGCAGAGTGTCGAAGTCCAGGGAGTCAAACTTGCTCTTGACAGGAGCTGGGTCGAAATCCTCCCGGTTTGAATCTGGAAGAGATGGGGAGAGGC
Source organism: Aphelocoma coerulescens (assembly GCF_041296385.1). Taxonomy (NCBI): domain Eukaryota; kingdom Metazoa; phylum Chordata; class Aves; order Passeriformes; family Corvidae; genus Aphelocoma; species Aphelocoma coerulescens. The sequence continues at coordinate 23,134,885 of NC_091020.1, forward strand.
TGTGTTGAGCCCATGGAAACACTGGCACAGTTCTGGCCATTCCCACAGCAAACTTCTTATCTTGTTTCACATGCCAGCCTCTAGACCCAGAGTTGGGCCAGCCTCCAACACAGTGCTGGAGAGACAGGGAGCCCCCATTCAACCTCCCTTCAGGGCAGGACCGTTCCTGGATGTGGCTCTGCTGTCAACCCTGACTGACCTCAAGGATGGGGACTCCTACTCCTCTGGAAAGGAAAGAAGGACCCAGGGTGCCAATCCCCCAACTTTGGAGACTGTGCAACTCACCCAAGTCAGCGTAGTTTCTCCTGCAGAACTGCCTGCGGCCACCAAAGCACAGGTCGAAGGGCTGCTCATCTGGGCGCCGCAGCTTGTGTCCACTCTCAATGGCGGCAAAGGCTTCCTCAGCATAGCGGTAGGTGACAAAGCCATAGTTATCCCTGACACCAGAGGAGATCAGCAGCAACAGTTATGTTTGACCCCCCTTGGTCTGCACCATCCCCTTGAGTAATGGGAAAAGGGCAAAGAGGAGTCATCCCTGGGAATGGACTGACCCATCTCCCCACTGCGCTTACCCCTCGGAGCGGAAATGCAGGGTACACTCCTCAATGTCCCCAAACACAGAGAAGCGGTGCCGCAGCTCCGACCGTGTCATCCTGCTGGGGATCTTGCCGATAAACACAACTCGCCGCTCCTCCTGCGGGCAGGGATGCCCTATCCATGAGCAGGACCTCTCGGACATAGCACCCCCCTGCATGGCCACCCACCACACTGTGCCCCAGCCAGGGCCTCCCAGCAATGCTCCTGGCAAGGCTATGCCCCCATGGCTTTCTCGAGTGACAAAGGGGCTGTGGACCCCCAAATTTCCAGCCCTAGATTGCCAGCCCTCCATCACTCACTATTGCACGTTCCTTCTGGAGGATCCTCTGCCTTTGGTAGTGGTCCTGTGCATCATAACTGTATCTGTCAGGGCAGAAACCAGACACGTGAGCTACGGAATCATGGGGGTGTCAGAAGATTGATTCCAAACACAAGGAATATCTTGAAGGAGTGGGTCCATCCCTCCTCCACGGGAGGCTGGGAGATGGGTTGAGGAGAGCTCACACCCCCTGCAGGGTGGCCACACTCACCTTCTCCACCTGTTACTCCTCCTGTGGGGTGAGGGGGAGCGGGACTGGCTGCGAGACGTGGACCTGGACGAGTAGGAGGATGTTGATGATGAGGATGAGGACCTGTCCCGGGACCTGCCACACGACCCACAGCTGGAGCGAGAGGAGGAGCTGTGGGAACATCTTGAGCGGTACCTGGGGAAGGAGAGATACAGCTGAGCCCTCCCTTTGTCCAGCATCATGAGGCTCCAAAGGAGAAAAGACCTCCATCATCCCCATGGTATCCAGCATCCCACTCAGACAGGACCCATCCCCAGGATGGGAAAGCCTCTGCCCAAGATTGCCAGGGCAGTAACAACACTACAGAAATGTTGCTCCACTTGGCTCCCAATGCCACAGAGAAAAGAGCAGGCTCACAGGAGGCACAGCTTCTGAAGAGCAAGAAATAGTCATGGGGGAACTGTGAAGCACAGGGCTGTGCCTGGGAGAGCCCAGGAAGGGCCAGGACTTCTGAGCTGAGCCCCACATGATGCACAGGACAACAATGGAGCCATCGCATGCACGTCGTGCTCAACAGCTGTGTGAACGGTGACTGCAAGAGCTTCTCCAGCAGGGCCAGGGAAAGCTTAAGGACAGCAGGACCGGAACACCTCTGGGATTAAGCTGTGCTGCCTCCAGCCAGGAGCCCAGTCCTTCTCCAGACATGCTGGCCATAGGTGGTCCCTGCCATTGGCAAACCCTGGGCTGGCAGGGCATGCTGCCTGGCTCTGCTATGTATTCTCCTGGAGGACTGCAAGTCAGGATGGCACAGTACATGGGGACGTTTTCCAGCACTAAACCAGCTGATTTGCTGGAAAGCCAAGCCAGACACATTGCTTGACAGTCCCCAAGCTGCACATCCATGGAGCATGGCATTTATATACCTGCTCTTTCCAGCTCCAGCCTCTGCATTTACTGGCCATCTGTGGAGGAGTCTTGGTTGGACAGGCCCCTCATGCCCAGGGACATCACCAGAACTGGCTGAACACCAGGAGGAGGACAGAAAGAGAAACCCTTCACCAGCTCCAGTGCCTCCCAGCCCAGCTGGGGCAGGCTGCACATCACTCAGATGCACAAGGACTCTGAAAGAAATGCATCCCACAGAGACCAAGGTGTCCCACTTTCCTACACAGCCACCTCCATAAGGAGAACAGGGAGCCCCCGAGGCTGCCAAGCCAGACAGGTTTCTCCCTGCTTGCCTCCAGCAGCTTCCTCAAGAACTCCACTGTGGCTCCTCTCATTTGCACACCAAGGGCTGACGCAGCCCCACAGCACAAATATGAACACCTGCCATAATACCCCAGAAAAAGCATCCAAAAGCAAAGATGCAGCCAAGGACTTGTAGCACGGACTGGGTGTTCCAGAAGGAGTAAGGAAGCCTAGCTCAGTTGTGGCTTTGCAGGCACACCAGCCCAGATGTGGGCTTCAGCCAGACATGGATGGGCAGGGTGTTGCTGCAGCTCCCCCAGCCTCTGTGAGTCAAGCATCTCTTCAGAAGGGCCACAAGGACAAAAAGAACAAATCCAGCCATCTAGTAGAACCATAAAGATGTGTCTGTGCACCTGACCATCCACTGGACAACTAACCCAACAGCAAGCAACAAGCCACTGCTTACCTTCGCCACCGCTTGGGGGGTGGAGAGAGCGACCGTGACCGGGATCGGGAGGACGAGGATGAAGACGAAGACGAGGACTCGCTAGCTCCATCTGAACTGGAGCTGAAAGAACGGCTGGCGCGGCTCCGGCCAACCCTCCAACTGTCAGTGGAGGGGCTGGGTGAGTCCTGGGGTCTCCGGTAGCAGCGCAGGGACCTCTTGGCAGCAGCATGGCTGGGCTGGGCACTGGGAGTCCGCACCTCCTGATCCCGGCAGGGGGATGCAGCTGGAGACAGGAGCACTGAGGTGGGGGGACTGCTACACCCAGTGGTGGCCTTGTTGGGGATGGTAGTCCGATAATCCAGGGGAGCTAGGCAGGCCATCCCCATGGGCTCCTGGCTGTGCCCCATGGTGGTGTTAGGGGCTGGTGGGATGGGCTCAGGTTGGTTCAGCGTCCGTTTGGTTAAGGAGGAGATGGGTTTGATAGTGATGTCTCGGTGGTGTTTGACATTCCAGCGGGAGCCACCCTTGGCAGGGGGCTGCGTGCCAGGCATACTGCTGCTCTCGGGCTGTGGTGTACCCAGGATGCAGTAGTCGTGGTCTCCCGAGCAGACGTGGCTGGGGGCTGTGCTGGCAGGGGCTGGTACCATGCTCTTCACCTGGATCTTGTTTGAGGGCAGTGGCTTGGCTTTCATCAGCTTGGTTGTCTTCTGGGTCCCTTCCTGGGGCATGGACCCAGGTGACTTGGTCTTGGCCAGCAGTGAAACAGCAGGCAAAGGCTTCCAGAGCTGGTGGGGAGGTGTCGCTGGGGGCGTGAGGCCTGAGAGAACACCAGAATGCTTACAAGAGCAGCCGTTTGCTGCAACCCACCCAGCTGGGGCTCCCTCATGTTCTGGCCCCCCTCACTCCCCAGGGTGCCCCCTAGACACACAACAGCCCTGCCAGGACCTGGCAGACTCCCCTGCCTCGCCACAAGTATTCATTACCTGCCACATTGGCCAGCTCAGAGGCCTGCAGGCCATCCAGGGGCTTCCTGTCCTGCTGGGTTGGTGCATCTTGCTGGGTCTCGGGCCTGAGAATGGGAAAGGAGCCTTGTCAAACACAGCAGGCAAAGCCTAGCCCCACTCCCCACACCTGGGGCACCCACTCAATCTGCCCCACTGGCCAGTTCACAAGGACAGAAGATCCAAGAGAGCTGCAAGGATAAAACTTGCACAGCCTGATCATGCCCATCCCAGTTTTTCCCCCCCTCAATGCCAGCTCTGTCACAGTCCAGTGACAGACTCAGCCCCTCCTGGGCCAACGGACACAGCCCCAGCACATTTCAAACCCTGCCAGGACTGAAAGCTGCCCTGTGCCCTTGCTCTGCTGGGCTCCACGCTGGGCACCAGCTGCCAAGGTCTTGGTACTCACCCAGAGCTCCCCATCAGCTGCCTTTCCTCAGGGGGCTGTACAGGAGTTTCCTCCTTCTTGGCTGAAAAGAGAATAGGTAGGTGAGAGTGGCAACAAGTGGGGGCCACAGAGCACCCCAGGAACAGCTTGGAAGCGGTTTCACAGCACCTGAAACCCCGATCCCTGAAGATAGGAGCTGCACATCCCTTTTTCTTCACAGATACTTCCACCACCCCCTTGGTTGCCCTGAGGACCCCCAGGCGTTTCCACAGGCCAAGGAGATGAAGGCAGAGACAGGACAAAACACTTGGGCAGGGTAACACGAGCCCACAGACAGCAGCATCTCAGCCCTCCCACTACCACCCTGCCACAGGGAGCATGGACAGCCCAGGGAGGCCAGCATGGCATGGAGGGAGCCCTGCAGGGGATGGCAGGCCAGATCCGCACCTTCAGACTTCTCAAACTGCTCCAGCAGGCTGGACAGGTCAGTGGCTTCAATCCCTGGGCCAGGGAGAAAGCACAGCAAGTCAGGTCAGCTAGAATTCTCCCAGCACCACAGTGATGCACCCCCGCCCCATTCTCCCCCTGCATCAGCCTCCCTGGATGGTGGGGCAAGCACTGGGGAGGAGAAGCAGTGACAGAGCTTGCAGCAGCTCTGTGTCCCGCAGCAGGGACAGGAGCACCCAGCTCTGCAGTCCCAGAAGGGAGTAGTTTCAGGACAGCCAGCCCAGACCATCCGTTGGAGGCAACATCCTAGCAGAGTACTGGGAAGAGACTGCAAGCCTGTGGGCATAGCTTTGCCACCCTCGCCCCCAGAAGTGCCAGGAAACTGGTCCTGCTACCCAGGTTGCCAGCAGCACCGCAGCCTTGCTGGCTGGTGACACTCAACCCAGAGTCCTGCACCCCTCCCACTCACCGATCTCGCTGATGAAGGCTTGCACGATGTCCTTGCTACTGTCGCTGCGCTGGGCTGGGCTGAGGAGTGGCTGGTGCCTCCATGGCTGCACAGTGGGTGCCTTGGTGGGAAGGCTGCTCTCTCGACCTGCTTTCGGTGGTGGTGCCACAGCCTGGGAGGTGGATTTTTGGCCAGGCGACTCCTGCCCAGCAGCTGCCTTGGGCTCCAGCAGGGCTTTCTCCACTGCCTCCTTGCCTGGCCCTGCAGCCTTCTCCATGGTGTGGGTGTCAGGGGACTCCACAACAGGGGCAGGAGACACCTCTGCTGGACAGCAGATGGCAGCTGGGGGGGCCTTTGGGACCTGGTTGGGAGCTGCAGCCTGGGGCTCCTCCAGAGGCTGGGTGGGGACAGCCTGGGGGACTGGCACTGCAGGAGGGACTCTGCTGGGCTGGGCAGTGGCAGCTGAGGGGGCTGGCAGGGGCTGGGTTGGGGCTGGAGTCAGAGGGGCCTTGGGGAGAGAGCTGTCTCCTGCTAGCCGTGCCTGCCTCCTGGGGTCTGACACCCTGCCAGTCGCTGGCCTGGCCGGGCCACCTGCAGCCCCCGTCTCACTGGCCAGGGTAGTGGGCAACTGGAGAGGGAAGGCTGGTGGCTCTGGGCAGCTGAGCAGAGGGGTGGCAGGAGGCTGCCCATGCAGAAGGGCTGTGCCAGGGTGGCTGCCAGCTGGGAAGGCAGTCGTGACCTGCACTGCTGCTCCGGAGTCCCTGTACGCAAGGGAAGGCACCGGAGGTGGCATGGGGACTCCTGGCCAGTAGGATGGTGGTGCCCACCCAACTGGGGCATAGGGGCCACCTGGGCCAAACAGAGGTGGGGGTGGCACAGGTGGAGGGGGCCAGGCCATGGCTGGAGGTGGGAGGCCAGGCACCACGTGAAAAGTACTGGAGGAGCTGGCACTGGGTGGTGGGGGCAAACCATGGCAGCCCATGGGCTGCGGGGTGAAGCAGGGCCAGGAAGGCACTGGTGGGTAAAGGGCATAAGCACCGGCAGAGGCTGGCGGCATCCCGGTGGGGGCCACCCCAGCAGCTGGGGGCACGTTGGGTGCTACAAAAGGCATTGGCGTTGATGGGGGTGGTGGAGCCATAGTGGGTGCTGGGGCTGAAGTCAGAGCAGTGGGAGCTTTGCCAGCAGGAGGAGGGACAGCAGCAGGGCTGGTGGGTTTGTCTGGTCCCTTCTGAGCACCATCTGCCTCAGTGGCAGAGCGCAGGGGTGACACCAGGCAGGGGATCTCTGCCAGCTCTGTCGGAGGCTCAGGGACACTGGGCCACTTGCTGGCCACTTCCTTCTTGCCTTCCTGGCTGCCACCCATGCTGGGCTGACGGTGCAGCATGCGGATGCGGTACTCCCGTAGGCTCAGGGCCTTGGGTTTGGCTTCCTTAGGCAGGCCCTCACTCGGCTCTGCTGCTGGCAGGCTCTGGGCAGGCTCCAGCCCCACACCTTGCTCTGGGAGCTGAGAGGCAGCCTCCGAGACCCCACTGCTGTGTTCAGCAGATGGCCGTGCATCTTCCTGGCCCTCAGTCTGGTCTGTCAGGCTGGGACATGCAGCTGCTGGCTGCCCCTCCATGCTTGGTGCAGTCTTCTCCAGGGGCACCAGAGTCTTGTTCTTCTCCAGGGCCACATTCACCATTTCTGGTGCTGGCTCCTTCTGCAGCTCCTGCTTCATCTTCTTGGGCAGGAAGGCCCCTGCTGTGCTCCGAGGCTTGCCCCGGGGCCGCGTTGCCCGCTCAGCATGCAGCTCCATCTGCCCCTCCTTCCGGGCTCGTTCCAGCTGCTGTGCCAGGAAGTCTGAGACCTGAACAGAGGGACACGCTGCCCGCTGCCGGCTGATGGCTGCCTGGACAAGGGGCTGTCCAGAGCCAGTGGAACGGAGACGGTGGGCTACACAGTCCCTGCCAGGCCTGGCCTGCTTGCTTTGGTCCTCCTCTGCTTTCTTTTTCCGACTCTTCCTTGCTCTCTCACGGCCCCGTCCCTTCTCAGAGCATTCACGTTTTCCACCTGCTGGGGCCTCTGTGCTGTGCCAGGAGCTGCTGTTGGGATGCGAGGCTCCACGTGCTGCTGTCTCCGGTGGGGAGGTGCCCTCTGGGGTACTGCATGAAGGCTCCTTCCCAGGCAGTTTCTCCTCCTCCTCCTCTTCCACCCCATTTTCCTGGGTTGGAGCTCCTGGCAGATCCCCTTGATCTTCTGGGATTGACTCCCTAGTACTCTCCTCTGCTGCCAGGAGCTGGGGCTCCAGGTCATGGGAGCTGGGAGTGAAGGGCTGCAGAACCACAGGGATCTCCACACTCTCTCCCTCGCCAGGCACAATTTCCAGCAAGACAGGACTGCTCAGAAGTTCCTTGGCTACAGGCTCAGTGTCAGGGTCCAGGCACACAGTGAAGGTGGGCAGGCAGTAGGGGTGCATGGACTTCACGAGCTCACTCAGGGACACATCACCTGTGTTGATGATGCAGGGGTCTTCATGCTCCTCCAGCACTGCCCCAGCCTTGCTCACACAGAAATCCACAGCCTCCATGCTGCTGTCTAGCTCCAGGCTCAAGGCAGCCTCCTCCTCTTCTTCCTCCCCATCACTGCGCTGAGGCAGGGGCTGCTCTCGGGCTCGGTGCCGGCTCACCTTCCGCTCCACCCTTGGGGTGCTGCAGACTTGCTTCTTTGGCAGCACTGGGTCCTCCAGGCCATGAGCAGCACGGTCCCAGGCCAGTTCTGTGTCAGTCTGGGAAGGGGGACCACAGCAAACATCAGTTCCTGGGCTTTTACCAGCACTCCCCCAGGACAGCCAACTGTGGGTCTACTGCAACTCTACAGCAAAGCCCCATGGCAGACAAAAAGCTGGGACACATTTGACCTGCCCAGTAAGACACAACAGAACTGGAAACCCGACACTCCTACAGGAGCATCCCCAGTCCCTGGCACCCACCACCTCAGGCAGACCCTGCTCCCACTGCTACTCATGCCTTGCAAAAGCATCTCTTCTTGGAAAGGATGCCTGTGCCAGGAGGGAAGGCTGGGGCTGGGGGCTGCAGCAGGGACAGTTATCCCAGCACCACCCCAACACTGCTGCCTCAGCTTCCCCTGCTCAGCTGCTCACCTTCCCAACCACAGAGACACTGCTGCTGCTGCTGAGAGGCCTGAGAGTCTTAGGCTGTTCCAGGGTAGGGCTCTCACACTCCAGCAACGGGCGGGATAAGGTGAGAAACTTCTGAAACTGGAAAGATGGACAAAAAATGAGACAGTGGCAGGTCTATGCTGCTGGAGGGGACAGGCCATGCCCAGCCCCACAGTGCCTACGCGCTTCACCCCACAGAGCCCAGCAGGAAACAGCTCTGTTTCACCCACAACGCACACAGCTCCCATTAGGGACATGCTGCTCCCCAAAGCCTCTGGCACATCTCTGGCTCTACATAAAGACCCAAGGAGAAGGCATGGTGCCCCCAGAGCCCTTCTCTCACATTGGGAACATCATGAGAGTACATCTCAAGAGTACTGGGGACCAGGGTCCTGCTATTTCAGGGCACCATCGTGCTAAAACCTAGCAGAGCCCTGCCTGAACATCTTCCCATGGGCTCTGGGGGTCAGGCTGGATCTGCCCCCCAACTCACCGAGGGATTCTCCCGCTCACGAGGCGAGGTCAGCAGCTCGGCATCCATGATGGTGTCAAAGGGGGACAGGGTCTCATCATCCGTGCTGTCCAGGATCTCTGTGATGGCAGTCAGCAGGGACAGCTCGTTCTGTGCATCCAGGCAGGCCCTGCTCTGCTGCAAGGGTAGGGACAGTCTCAGAGGGCAATGGGATACAACCACAAGACCTGGACACGGAGGACACTGCCACCACTCCCACCCATGCCACCACCAGGGCCAGCTCGGCCGCCACATCCTGCATCTGTGTGTGAGCTCCCACCTCGCTCAGAGAAAGATCCTCAATGATGGAAATCACAGAGGAGTCGAGATAGTTCTGCATTGTCCCCAGGATCTCTTCAGCTTCTAAGATGGTTTCTGCATCCAACGATGTTAAATTCAGGTCATCCTCATCGATGGAAAAGCACTGTCGAGGAGCATGGGGAGCCAGGTAAACACTTTGCACAGCCCCACTACCAGCACTGATTTCCTTGCAGTACACACATGCTCCCAACAGCCTGCACTACAAATAGTGGCTGGGCACCCCCAGCACCCCGAACATGCAGGGGAAGCAGGTGGGACACAGCTGCAGATCAGAAGGTGGCACAGGGGACCTTCCCCCTTGCTTTCAGGAGAGTCCACTGCACAAAGACTTGTGCTGCTTTCATCCCGAGACCCTTCTGATTACCCAGGATACCTCCACACCAAAAATTTCTGCCTGATTCACTCTGCATGACTGGAAAAGATGAATGGATAAAACCCCCAGGCTCTGCCCAACACCACACACTGGTCATGCAGGACAGGGAGGGGACAGGCAGGCTCCCGCCACCTCATGGACTGTCACGCGCTCCTCCAATTCCAGCTGTTGGCGCTTCAGATAAGCCCAAAACCATTACGAAATTCATAACAAAAGTGCAGGAGTCAGCAACAGGGGTGCAGCCAGCTGCCACTGCCGGAGTCCTACCCCAATACCTCTGCTGCAGGCTACAAGGGGACATGGTCTGTGCTTGCAATCCAGGACCAAACCAGCTTTGTTACTCTTCCTCCTTCAAACTCCCAACCCCACATCCTTTCCAGTCCCCCAGCCACCTCCAGGGATGCTTGGGTAATTCTGAATAACTTCAAGAAAGTATTTGCACTGCACTCCAGGGTGCCACACAGCCGTGATGCAGGATGGCCAGATGCTGGGCAAGGCAGCTGAGCAGAGCTGCAGGACATACAAAGCAGAGCAGTAGCACAGATGTGTTACCAGCACGAGACAGGATGCGAATTCCTGTTTGTAGATGGGCTTAGGCAGAGAGATAATGGAGACTGGGAAGATAAGGCCACCAAGGACAGAGCCCTGGGAGAGTACACCTACCTCCCAAAGCTAGCTGGGAGCAGGCTGTGACCCATCTTCCTGCCCTTGGAGCAGCACCAGCACTGTGAGAATACAGCTGAACCTTGGGGGATGCACATCTGATGCAGCTCATGTGTTTCACATAGGTACCACAGCTTGCATGAGCCTATGCCCATGCAGAACAAAATGTACCTCGTCCCTATAGAGAACCTGCTAATAATTTGAAATCCTCTTCTAGCAAGCAGTAAACTGCACCAGAGAGACAGCAGGCATTTCATTAAATAGGTGTTTCTAAAATACGACAGCACCAAAGCCACATGCCCAAACCCCTGGTCCCTGGGGCTCTTCAGAGACTTGCTCCAGTAAGACAGAGCAGGCACCTCTGACCACAGCACAGCCAGGAGCCCTGTGCAACCTTAGAACACAGGCACCCCAAGACCAGGCTGGGAATCAAAGCCAGAACACCCACAGCAATGCCCCAAAGCTACTCATCCCAAATTGCCCTGGTCTGTGACACGGCAGCCCTAAAGACCAGGAATCTGCAGCGCTTTGGGGCTCAGCTGGCAGCTTGGCAGCCCAGACCAGCCTCTCCCAGGGCCCTCTGCCTGGAAGTGGAGCCCACCAGTGACACCAGGACACCACCCCACCATGCAGATCAGACTATGGAGCAGTTTTAGAGCAGTTTTACTGCTCAGCATCTCCAGTCCCCTCCCTCGCCAGTGCTGGCTGTCGGTCAGAGCACGGCGCAGAGCGCAGAGCCTGCTGGCAGCCCTCTAGGCGCAGCCTGGCTGTGATTCCCGGCCAATCCTCATGCAGATACTGGGAGGACATCCAGGCTCACACACCCAGCCCCGGCGTGCAACCCTGAGTCAGCGGTGACCGTCAGGCAGAAGCACCCAGGCCACCGGAGCAGCCAGCAGGATGGAGCATCAGCAGCCCAAGGACGCGGGGACCATCTGACCCCTGCCTGGTGATGGCTAAGGGATCCAGGGGACACCCCGGGGCTGCACAGCCCTGCCCATCTAGCCACAGGGCTGGTTCTCCCCAAGGAAAGCATGTAATAAGAGGTTTCCAGCTGTGATCAGCGCTGGACATTTGGAGGGAGGGAAGTAAAACCCTCCCACTCAAATGGCCTCTTCCTGCGGCTCCTGCCCACAGCCCGGGAGGGAGGGAGGGCAATCTCGCATGCCTTCGTCGACTCCCTTGACTCAGCACCTTGCAACAAGGAGTCCCACAGCCGTGAGTCACCGGCCTGGGCTGTGTTCCCCCAGGACTCCCTTTGATCCACCTGGGGACAGGCACCTCCTGCAGCCCTCATCGCTTGAGAATCGCTTGGCTTGTGCGTCGGGGCGGGGGTACGAACCAGCCCAGCCTGCTCCCGTGTCCCTGCCTGCTCTCCTCCCTGCCAGAGACCCCTGTCACTCCTCATCCGGAGGAGAGGAGAGAACTCCCCGTGCCTTTCACAGCTCCCTGTGTTTGCTTCACAGCAGCGCAGCGGAGAAGAGGGTCACGGGAACGTTCAAGGACAGGCTTCAGCTCTGGCCACGCTGTGCCCAAGCAACCAGCACTGCCGGGGAGAAGGGAGGATGCCCAAAGCCCCAGAGTGGGCTTTGAGCACGCGAGGTGCTGGGATTGCAGCTAACTGCTTGCAATGGACACAGTCTAAGCGTGGCCACTAGCTCTTGCGGCACCCACCCGGCACAGGGTACACTGCGCTCGCTGCTCTGGTCCCCGGAAGGGACAACGGAGGCCCCCGCAGGCCGCTGGTGACACGTGTGCCCGGCGTGCTGCGGCTACGCCCCGAGCACAGGGCGGCCATGGTCTCCGGCTGCCTGCCAAGGCCGCTCTTAGAGCGCCGGAGCTGCCGGCAAGGGCGCGGGGTGATCCCGGGAAGCCGGGGGGCTCTGCCCGGCTTACGCGGCACAGCCAGATGATGCTCCGTGGATTCCTCTGCTGCTTTCGGAAAACATCAGCCGGGAACACACCCCGCTTCCCCCATATGCAGCCCACTCTGCTCGCGTCGGGGAGGGGCGAGACGGGGTCGGCATCCTCCAGCCCGGGCTCGGGATGGCGGGGGGGGTGGTATCCCCTGCAGCCCCTCGGCCACACAGGAGGACCCTGGCGGAGGCAGAAGCCTAGGGCTTCCCACAAAAAATCCCGACAAACGCACGGCGCAGGTGCCCCCGAGTCCCCTCCTGGGGTGCTGCATCCCCACGCTCCCCGTCCAGACAGCAGCGCACTCGCACCCAGCCCAGCCCCGGCAGGGCCCACTGAGGCCGGTGACAGCGGCAGAGCCGCTCCCCACACCTGCCCCGGCGCGGGAGCGTCTTGCTACGGGATAAGCCCCGGGTACGGCTCGGGGAACCCCCCCCGGCCCGGGCCACGTTCTGCACCCAAAGCTCCTGCCACCGAAACCGGCGGGTGTCGGTGTCCCAAACCGCGCCAGCCCAAGCTCCCCACGGCCGCAGGTGGCAGAGGGCGGCGCCGGGATGGAGGGACCGTGGGGGAATGACTCGGGCGGCATCCCTCTGCCCCTCACTACCCAAGGCCAGGGTGTCTCCCGCAGGGGGCACCAAGCCACCCGTCCCGCCGAGTCCCGTGGCCGTGGCGGCCCCCCACCCCCCCGCCCCAGAATCTCCGCGCCCACACCCCACCTCGGCGGGAGAGATCCAGGCACCCCATTCCCCCCCCACCCACAGAAAGGGCGCCCCACTCCGGGTGCAGCGGGGTCGTCGCCGGCCCGTGCTGCGCCCCCCGCCCGCCGCCGGCGCGGCGGGCCCGCTCCCGGCACACGTGGTGCTGCCGCCGCGGGAGCCGCCCCGGCCTCCACGTGTCACGGCGCGGACCGCCGCGCCCCACCGCCCCTTACCTGCAGGGGGCTGCCGGCGCGGAAAGGCGCCTCGCGCAGGGCTCCGCCGCTCGCCAGGCCCCGCGGAGCGGCCGCGGCGGCAGCGCCACCGGCCCCAGCCCCGTTGGCGGCGGGCACCGCTCCGCCCCGCCGCGCCGCCATCTTGGCGCCTCCGCTCCCAGCGCGGCCACTGCCAGGCGCGCCACGTGACCGCTGCCCGTCCCACACTACAGCTCCCGGCGACCCCCGCACCGCCCCGGCCGCGCGCGGCACGCCGGGACCGCACCCTTTCGCCGCCAAGAGGCGGGCACCGGCCTGAGGGGGCGCCCCGCCCCGGGAGCGCGGGCAGCCATCTTGAGGGCGGGCACACCCTCGGGCTTCGCCGCCATCGTTGTAGCGGGCGGGGACGAGGAGGGTCGGTCCCGCCCCGCGGTGAGCGGGGCGGCGCAGGCGGGACTGGCGGGAAGCGCCCCCTGGGGGCGGGGCAGACGCGCGTTTTCCCGCGGCGCCGCGGGCCCGCCCCGCCGATCCTGGCGCACACGTGTGCGCGGCCGACCCGCGTGTTCCCGCGATTCCCGGAAAGCAGAGGCAGAGCTGCTGTGGGTGCAGCGGCTCACCGTCCCCCGCCCGTGAGCCTTCCCGGTGCCTGTGCAGTACTGTCATGGTGCTCCATACAGCTCAACCTCGTGTGGGGCTGGTGGAGGTGACACGCACAGGCGGGATGAAAAAAACTATCGGGTGTGAAAGAAGGGATGGGCACTGTGAGCTGCCGTGCAGCCTCCTGGCTCAGCGATGGGGCAGGATACCCAAGTCACTGCTTGTGCCTAGGCTTGTGCTGCTTTCCAGAGCTGGCACACAGAAACTCACCTGGAGAATGTGAGGGAGCCAAAATCGGCTCAGTGGACACAGCTGCTGTCCAGCCTGGCTCCTCAGGAAGGCAGGGGATGCTAGTGTATGCAGGCGCTTGGCCTGGCTCTGTTTGGTACCCTCTGTTCAGGAAGGCCAGGGTCCCTTCGAATGCCGTCACTTCCTGTGGCTCTTCTTCTGGCTTCCAGATGGGACAGCAGGATCATCTCATGGGGTTCAGGGATGTGCTTACAGCAGCACAGGTGCAGTGTGGACATGTGGTTGGAGCTCTGCAGATTTGCCTGGGGGGAGCTAATTGTCTTGGCCTCTACATCAGTCCCCGGGGCACAGACCTGCCCAGGCCAGATTCCCTTGGGGATCCACAGGATAGAGCTGCTTTTCTCAGCCTTGTGTGCCTGGTCATTGAGCTGAGCTATGTCGGACACATACAGCCTCATCCTGCTGCTCTCCTTCCTTCCATCCCTGGCACAAGGGACTTTCAAATGTGATCACTTGTCCCATGTCACCTCCTGCCTTGCAGGGGCTGCTCCTCCCTAGCCACAAACTGGCTCTCTGTCCAGGGGAGCTGCTCCTCCCTAGCCACAAACTGGCTCTCTGTCCAGGGGAGCTGCTCCCCTCCACCTCCTCGTCCAATGAACCCATAGCACCTCTCACCAAAATGCTGTCCAAGCAGCATGCAGGCTGCTGTGTCCTTCTCCAGGGCCATGGATCCATGGCTGAGTGCTGCAGAGCACGTGTGTTGCCATGGGGGGATGTGAGCACACCGCTGGGTGTGGGGGATTTTGCTGGATTTAACAGGCTCCTCAGGCCAGTACCTGCCTCTGGCACTGCAGAGGAAGCAGGGGAGGCTGGGCAAGTGCTCCAGGCTCTCTGCAGCCCAGGTGTGGTTGCGCCTCTGGACACTTTGCGTCCCCTGAGCTCAACACATCTAAAGCAAGGAACAAGTCACTTTTGAAATGCCCATGTCTCTCTCCACTGGCCTGAGGAGAAGCTGTCCATAACCTGTCACCCAGAGACCTGCTTACAAGGATGTGGAACAATGTTCCCCTTGGAACCTTGCAGCTTTCCTCCTCCTGCTCCACACCCTCCTCTCCTGTCATGTCCTCTCCCTGAGGCACATCCAGGGCATGCAGTGACCTGCCTAATCTCTCTGTGCCCGTGTGGGGCAGGACCCTGTGGCACAACAAAGCTGATCTCTTACAAAGCAAGCCTAGCCTGGTGTGCATCCTGCAAAGTGGGACCATATTCCTTGCACATAGGGTCCCTGGGGTGTGACCATAGGGAATCCCACCTGCAAGTACCTCCCTCCCCCAGTACAATCCTCAGCAGGGATGCTCTCTTGGCACAGGGCAACACCAGGCATTTCTGCTGGTTTACAAGGAAAAACAAACAAGAGCCAGAAAGGAAAATGCGCATTCTAGGTCCCTGGCTCCCCTCCCTTCCCTCTCTGTGTTGTGACCACTCCCTGGCCAGGCACAGCCTGATGCTGCTCAGGGCCCTCCAGTTTCAGCCTGTGCAGCACCCAGGGTGGGCAGCCTGCAAAGGAGAGCTCAAAAACTCGTGTGATGCTTAAAGGACACTCCACCCAGTGAAGAGGAATGTGAGTTCCACCCAGGCAGGAGCAAATGGACTGGAGTTGGCCCTTCAGAGAGAAGAAGGAGCTTTGGCTCCCCAGGGCAGTTTGCTCAGCCCAGGACTGAGCTGCTCCCACCGTGGAGCTGGGGCTTCATTTTGGCAGGGCAGTAGAGGGACAGCACTTGCCTTTTGCAGACTGGGCTCTGGCCCCACAGCCGGTGTGCAGGATCCTGCAGAGCTGCGTGGGGCTGGGGCAGGATCCCTGGTGAGGTCCTCTTGGGCAGGTGCCCCCAGAGAGACCCTGTCCCTATGGGACTCTGCTCCTTCTGCCCTGGCATCTCTCCGACCCCAGGCCTCACCCGGGATGCTGTCACATCCCTGCCTGGCACAGTGTGCAGCACAGACCCGAGCAGCTTCCAGCCTCCTGTCTGGCAGCCTCTGCCATCCCCGCACAAGGCGCAGCAAATGCTGGCTACGATGCCCCTGATTGTGCAAAGCGCTGCTGCGAACCCCCTTCCTTCCTGCCCCCCGGCCCTCTCTGGCCCCTTCCCTTCCACCCACAACCTCCACAGCGCCGTGTCCTCCCCGTGCCCCGGGGCTGGGAGACTGGCAAGGTCCCAAAAAGCACAAGCCTTGAGCAGGCTCTTTCATGCGGAACAGCCGTGGCGTCCTCTACTCGTCCCCACGGCCTTCCCAGATGGAAGCCCCAACGAGCCGCCCTGAGACACTCGGGGCTCAGCCACGGGCCGGGTCCCTGAACACTCGTCCCTCCAGTCGGGTTTCTCTCAGGCCCTGGGAAGAGCAGCCCCGTCGGGTGGGGGGGGGGGCGGGATGGAAGCCTCAGCACTGCGCCGCTCCCGGGAGCCCACGCAGTCCTGAGGACCCTCACCCACCCACGGGGGTCTGGGGACAGCGCTACCCCTCCTCCGACGGCTGCGAACCCCAAGGGGCAGCGCCGAGAGCCTCCTCGGAGCAGAGGGAGTACCCCTTCCCCTTCGCTTCATTTTCTCCCTCACGGACCCCCCTCTTCCCCCGCCAGAATCCCCCCGCCCCTCACGGTGACTGCGGGGGGGAGGGGGCACGTGCACACGCGCGCGCGGCGGCGGCGGCGACGAGCCGGGGGGAGGGGGGGCGCGCACGCACGCAACACGCACGCGCTCGCGGGGGGGGGGGGAACGGGACGCCCCGCGCACGCGCAGAGGCACCCCCACCCGCCCGCCGCCGGCGCAGCCGCCCCCGCTCCCGCTCCACCGCCGCGGCCCCCGCCCCGACCGCCCCCGCCGCTGCTGCTCCTGCTGCCGTTGCCGCCGCTGCTCCGCCGGTTCGCGGCGCGCCCGCCTGCCCGCCTCTGGCCGCGGCGCTACCCGCCGCCCGCCGCGCCGGAGCCCGCGGCGCGCCCCCCATGCGAGACCCCCGCGGCCCGGGCAGCGCGCAGCGACCCCCGGCCGGGCCAGGCATGTGAAGATGTCAGTGGGCTGTGCATGCCCTGGTGAGTGGCGCGGCGGCGGGGCTCGGGGCGGGGGCTGCCCCTGCGGCTGGGGTCCCCGCGGCATCGGGGCTGGGTGGGGAGCTGGGGGCCACTTACGGGGTGGGAGGCCCCAGTGGTGTCGGTGTTGGGGTCTGACTGTGGGGCTGCGGTCCCATGGTGTTGGTGTTGGGGTCTGGCTGTGGGGCTGGGATCCCCACTGCATTGGTGCTGCTGTCCTGCTTTGGGGCTGGGATCTCCAGCTACGGGAGATCCATGGGGTCTCCATGGCATTGGTGTTGGAGTCTCCGTGGCATTGGTGCTTGGTGTCTCCGTGGCATTAATGCTAGGGTCTCTATGGCGCTGGTGCTGGAGTCCAGCTGTGGGGCTGGGGTCTCCATGGTATTGGTCCCTGGGTCTCCATGGCATTGGTGCTGGGATCTGGTTATGGGCTGGGGTCTCCATGGTATTGGTGCTGGGGTCTCCGTGGTATTGGTGCTGGTGTTTGGTTATGGGGCTGGGTTCCTGGGGCATGGCTGCTGGGAGCCGACTACAACACAGGGCTTTCAGTGTAGGTGCTGAGGTTTGGCCATTGTGCTGGTGCTGGTGCTGGGGACAAGCTATGGGAGTCAGCAAGGTGTGGGGACTGGAGTCCTAGTCACTATGGTGTGGCTATTGGGTCCAGCCATGGGGATGGGGTCCCTATGGTATGGGGCTATTGGAATCCAACTGAATGGCTGGAGTCCCTAGAGCATGGACGCTGGGGTCTGACTGTGGGATTGGAACCCCATGGTGTGGGTGCTGGGGTCTGGTTGTGAGGGAAGGACTCCATGGCATGGGTGCTGGGCTTCTTATGGCATGGATGCTGAGATATGTTGTACTAAGAGATCTGGGACCCAAGAGCACATGGATGCTGGTACCAGCCTGGAACTGGGACCCCACAGGCAGGGTGCTGCAGGGGCATTGGGCAGGCATGTAGGTGGCACTGTGAAGAGTGACCCTGAAGCACCCCTGGGGCCAGGGCAGTAGGTCTGTGGGGTGCCATAGCTCTGCACGTGGGTGTGAGGCACAGTGTCCCTGGAGAGGCTTGGCAATGCTGTTGGTGGACATGGGTGCTGCATGGCCCCCCCACCATGGTCATGGTGGGGTGTCTGCTGGAGAGCTTCTTCCTGATTCTGGAGCCTGTGGGCTAGCAAGACTGCTGGACTGCGTAGGAGGTGTGATGAGTTGGTGAGGTCTCAGCACCTGGGAGGGTGCTGCCACAGGGATACTCATCTGGATTCCTGGGCTTGGGGGCAAGTTTGAGGCAAGTTTGGGGCAGCTGGCCTGGCTGCGTTGCCTGCTGCTGGGTGCAGAACATTGCTGTGCCAGGAACAAGGCAGGGCAGGGGTCTCAGAGGGCTGCTGGAACCTCGTCCAGCACCAGGTCCCCGTGGCGCTGGACAGCAGATTGGGGAGCCAAGTTTGGGGGGCCCTGGGGAGGGGGTTCTGCCATTCCCCTGGGCATCTGGCACATGCGGTCCCTGTGGGGGGACAGCGGCGACGCTCCTCAGCCCAGCTCCTTTGGCAGCATCCCTGTGGTCCCAAGAGAGCCTCCTGCCAGGCCAGAACCCCCGTGCTGGGGGGCTGCTGGAGGCAGTGGGGCGCTGTGACAGCACACGGTCCCCATGCTTCCCCCGGAGCCGCCTCTGCCGAGGGGCTTGCAGTTGGATAACCGGGGTGGGGAAGGGGTGCCCCTGCACGGCGGCCCCCCGCCCCTGCGCTGCCTGCGCCTCGCTGCCGTGTTTCTATGAAGGCAAGCGGCCCCTTCCCCCATCCTCCTCCTCCTCCTCCATCTCCCACTGGAAGCTGCCAGAGCGCTGCTTCCTCAAGCAGAAAGTCACGTGAACCTCCCTGCGAGCCAGGCCGAGCAACCACAGCACCCGCCCCGCAGGCACCCCGCACCGGGGGCACGACACCCCTCCCGACACCCCCAGCCTTGGCGGGGGTCCCGCCTCGGCGGGGCGAAGGCCGAGTGATGGCCAATGGTGGGGCCCTGCCGTATTCCCCAGGAGCTGGCCCCATGCCACTGGGAATGTCATCGGCATGTTGGTGGGTGTAGAGAGGGGGGTCCTCCCTCGGTGCGGTGACGGGGAGCCGTGGGGTCACCCCTCACCTGGGAGTATCCCTGTGGATGGCTTCATGTATTGCGTCCTCCCCACGCTGCCCCTGCCCGCTGCCCCAGGGCAGGGAGGACACGCGGGTGCCGTGCAATGTGCGTGTCCCCCCCGCCTCTTCCCCCGCTCCCCCGCCGGGGCTGGGTGGCACATCCAGAGCCTGCGCCCCCCTCCCCCTTCCCCTCCCCGGACTGTTTATCGGAATATAGAAAAAACAAGCTCTGCCGCTGGCCTCCCGCCAGCCAGAAACATTTAATGAGCCGCTCTGCCCAGGCTGCTCTTCAGGGCTGCATTAACTTGGAGGAGTTTCCTGCTTGGGAGCTGCTGCCGGGGGGGTTTTTGCTGCCCCCCTTCCAAGTTGTGCCCTCCCAGAGGGTTGATATACTCCTTGCCATCCCTGGGGGTGCGTCCTGCCCCACTGCAGCTCCTCTCGCACCCCTCCAGAGATGTTTCCTTGCTCCTTTCTTCCCCTCTGCAAGAGCTTTGGAGCAGAGAGGCTGCTCAGCTGGGAACCTGACGCATTCTCGTGCCCGAGGATGGTGGGGAGCTGCTGGGGCCAGTGGAGGGCTGAGGGGGGCTTTGCCCCCCACCTCAGATGTGGAGAGGTGAGCAGCAGGAGCATAATGGGCTCAGAGTGGAGGTGGCAGAGGCTGGGGCAGCAGCTGCCCGATGCTGGTGCCAGTGGTGCTGTGCCCAGGGCTGCTCCGAGCTGGGCCGGCAGACAGGTCTTGGCATCCAGACACCAGCGGGGCCCTGACCCCTGGGGCACCTTTCACTCTCCCAGCATGCTCTGCACTTTCTTTCTTAATTATTTTTATTATTATCATTATTTTTCCCCCTGTGGTGATGGTGTCAGTGCAGAGGGGGAGGAGGGGAGCAAAGCGGAGTGGAGCTGTTCTTCCTCCCTGCAGGGCTGGCTCCAGCTTCATGGCAGGGAAGGAACTTTCCCAAGGTCAGCACCTTCACTGGGACACCTTGCAGAGAACCTGCCTGTGCACCCCGCTGGCAGGAGGGAGAGCTTCCCAAGCCACATGCTTCAGGTCCCGGGATGGACATGCCCGGCCAGGGCACGGCCCATTGCCGTATCCCTCCCTTCTGCCGAGCTGGCGCCGTGCATCCCCCACCGTCACGAGGCCGAGCTGTGCCACATGCCTTCTGCGACAGATGCGCTGGGAGAAGGATGGCGGCGAGCAGGCTGAGTGCCGTGGCGGGGGGGCCAGGCAGCCCCGACCTGTGTGGGCTCTGGCTGCCAAACAGCCCTGGGGGTGCCCAGCACCTTGAGGTGCCCCTGGGCCTGCTGAGGAGGGGGGGAGCAGTAGGGGTCCCGAGGCCTCATCATGCACATCCATATGCTCTAGTTTAGGCTTTTTTCATGTTACCAGTGATGTTTGGAGGAAACATTTTACTTGCCCTGTCCCCCTCAGCAGCAAAGTGCCCGGCCAGTAGATACCATGTGTGCTGTGTTGCCTGCCCACTTCTGGCACGCTCTGGCAGTCAGGATGGGTTTGTGGCTGTCTGGTGCTCAGCGAGGGTATTCCTCAGGGGTCCTGTTGTTGCTGTGAGGCACCATCACAGCGCTCCTTGGGGCCGGTGCGAGCTCACCCAGGATTTGCCTGGAGAATCCTGGATGGGTTAGTGCTGTACCAGTGCCAGTGGGTTCAGCACTGTGTATTTGCGCTGGGCCCCAAATTTATTCCAGGAATGTTGTTACCTGCTCAACACAAGCTGCTCCCTGGGGAGTGAAGGGATGCCCCTGCAGGATGGGACCTCCGGGGCAGGGAGGTGCTCTTGCCACCTGGGAGGGCTTGTGGCCAGGAATGCATTGGCCAGGGGGCTGTATGCCCTCAGGCAGGGCAGTGTCCCCTGCCCATCCCTTTTGTGTCAGATCACTGCATTTCATGCCACCCTCTCTTCCCCCACTCTGCTCTGGGACTCTGCCGCCATATCCATGTTGCTAGAACACACGAGACATGGGTCTGCATGGTGTGCCAGGAGCATGCTGGGACACTTGGGAGCATGGTGCCCATGCGCAACAACTGTCGGTGTGTCCTGGGGCATGAGCTGCGCTGCTGGTGAGGGCTCCCAGCTCTGCAGGGTGACACTGAGCCCTGGGGCTGCCGTTGTGCACGGTGTGGATGCACCCCTGGGCCTGGGGAGCAGTGGGTGTGGGGACAGCTCCCGGGTGGTGGGGTGCTGGCAGGATGGGGCTGGGTGACCGTTATCAGCTGCCTGCAGGCTGCGGCTGTGGTTTCCTGCCGGTACCGGTGGGAGGGTGCTGGGGAGCAGGCAGGGCTGCCAGGGGACTGCTGGGCCCCACCTGGAGTGGGGATAGTGGCAGCAGTCTGCCCCTCTCCCAGGATCTCTGCTGAGCAGGGTTGGGGTGGCTGCAGTAGGGGTGATGCTGGCAGGGTTTTGGGAAGTTCACTGGGCATGCTCCTGGGGGTGCAGGAGAGTAGACTGTGCATCAGTGTTGGGTGTCCCTTTTGAGTAGGGCTGCTGGTGGGGCTTAGGAGCCCCCAAAGCTCTCAGACCGGCCTCCCATTGCAGCTCACCCCCTTCTCTCCCAGGCAGGTCATGGATCAGGATGAACGTTAAACCCGGGGTGTAATCTCCCCTGTGGCAGGTGCTGGCCCCTGTCCAGCCCTGACCCGCCCTGCCCAGGGGCGACCGATAACACCCTGCCCGCACCCCTCTGCTGCCACTTCCTTGGGGGGGCCCTGTGGGATGTAGCTCCTGCCCCCCTTTTGCAAGGTCTCTCTCTGCCCCAGCTTTGTGGAACCCACAGTCAGGTAGCAGAGGTTACCCTGCACCAAGGTGATGGTTCCTGTGCTCCAGGATGGCCCCGTGGTGAGAGGGTGGCAGACGGGGGGTGGGAGAGTCCCTGTTTTCTGCAGGAGCAGCAGCCTCAGCCCCTCTATGACATACCAAGGGGCAGGTGTTGTGTATGGAGCCAGGTTTCTGCAGCACAGCCCAGGTGGCTGGATACAGTGCTTGCAGCCCAAGCCAGGCTGGGACGTCGGTGGTGTTGGGATGCTGGAGCGTTCTGCAGCAGCCACTTGCGCCAACCTCTGCTCTGCTACGTGCGTCCTCCTTCAACGAGGGTCTTGTGCATCCTGGGGGTCTCCCTTCCAGGGCAGAGGTTGCTCCTGCCTGCTGTGAGAAACTGCAGGGCGGTGGGTGCCAGCTTTTGCCCACTCCAGCTCCTGCCTCCCCACTGGGAGCCCATGGCAGCTCATGGCATTGCAGGCACGCAGCTCTGCTGGGCATGAGGCAGGTCCAGGCACCCCGACCTGCCTGCTTCAACTGGCCCGGGGTTAGCCCGGGGCAGCTGCAGGCAGGGGCAGGCAGGAGCACGGCAGCAGGAGCTCTCTCCCTGCCGGGGATGGCAGCGCAGAGCTGCTGGAGGAGCCTGATGTGGTGCAGCAGTGCATGGAGTTGGGAACGGGGGTGCTGCCTGGGCATGGGGAGTGCCAGGCTGCCAAAAGTCCTTGCAGAGGGGCATTTCCCTGCTGAGGCTGGGGAGATGTCGTTATGCTCCTCCCATCTTGGTGCCCCTGCCAAATCCTTTGGGCAGCCACGGCATGCCGAGTCGCCCTGCCTGCTGCCAGCGCGTGCGCAGCAGGAGGCTTGGACAGTGGCAGGGCTGCTCCCCAGAACCCCAGGCTGCCCCCGAGTGGAGTAGATGGGGCTCCATGTCAATCCCTACAGGAACTGGACCTGGAACTGTGGGAGCTGCCGTCACCATCCCACCGTGGCTGTGTCCCTGCTTGGCCTAGCTGGTGGGGAGGAGGCAGCCGCTAACAGGAAGGACACGCATGTTAGCAACGAAAACACGGCAGTGAGAGGAAGCAGAAGCAATGCATTATTGATGGAGCTATTTGATGCTGCTATATTCGGAGAGCTGCTCCAGAGTGTTCGGCAGCACCGTGGGGGGGGTGGCAGGGGGTGGGCTCAGCTGCTGGAGAGTTACCTGCTTCAAGTCAACCACATATAGCCATGGCCCTGTAACATGTCCCTTGCCTTCTCCCAGGGGAGCTTCCAGCGTGGGAGGGCACAGTGACATGTGGGTACCAGGAGGGATGGCAGCCATAGTGGGTGGCAGCTCCTGACTGTGTAAGTCTCTTATGAATGCCAAGGGTCCTCTGTAGCTTGGGAGACAGAGTGGAATGAATGGAGGGGGAACAGTGGGCCAGGGAGCAGGGTGCTCTCCTACTGGGGCTGAGTTCCTGGAGTTGCAGGGCTGGGTGTGGGTGTTGAGGATTCTGCTTTGGCTTCTCTTTGAAGCAGCAGTGCCTGTCCCTTGGAGGGTAGATGGTTTTCTTGGAGGACAGAGGGCAGGCGCAGGATGCTGGGGCTGTGCAGCTATGCTGCATGTCACCCCCTCCCTGCCATGGGTTCCCAGGCCAGGAAAGGGGCTGTAAAACGAACCATTCTTGTAACATGAGAGAATCCACCTGGAGGCTCTGGAGGAGCCTTAAAATGCTGCAGCTCTGGCAGGCTGGCCCCAGGCTTCTGCAGAGGAATTGGGGCTCACTGCTGTGGGTGGCCATGCTGGGGCTAAGCTCTTGCAGGACGTGCATTGCGGTACCTCAGGAACAGCATAGGAACACCGTGGGGCATTTCTCTGGTGCTGGTGCCACAGGGAAACCCCTTTCTAGCAGGACATGCCAAAGCTTGCTTGCAGACTGCACCTTCCTCTTGGAGCCCGTGGGCAGCCTAGCGGTGATGAGATTGACCCCCCATGCCAGAACAAGGTGTGATGTGAGGGTGGACACCCCATATGAATTTCATGCACTCTGGGGTTCTGCCCCCCACTGTAACCTTTCTCCATCTCCTCTTGTTTTGGTGGAGATGGGCATCAATGCATGCACTTGTCTGCTGCTTGTCTGCTGCTCACGTACTCAGATTGAGTTCTCTGTCCCATGCAGGATACTCAAGATGTGACCCTGTAACTTCCCACCCTGCCCTGACAGCTTTTCCCCAGCTCCTGGGCTTTATTTCTGCCTCTGAGTGTCTGGAAGTAGTTCTGGTTTTGAAGGGTTAATCCCAGGAGCCCCCAGGATCTGCTGTCTGCCTGGCATGACTCACCATGTAGTTTCCAGCCTCCCCCAAGCCTCCTCTGGAGAGATGGAGCTGTGGCTTCTCCAGCCAAAAAAAGGGGCCCCTCCTGCCCCAGAACTCCCTTTTGATCTGGTCATGCATAGCTTTAGGGGGGAGAGAAGCCCCTCCTTGAGAAACAGGGAAACAAAGCATATTTCTGTTTGAAAGGTGGTAGGATTCAGGGGGTTGACTGTTGCGTTCTGCAAAGGGGGGGCTCCAGGGTGCATACTGTGCTGCACTGCTGCCGGCTGGATCTGCGTGCGTGTGATGGTGCCCAGGTCTGGCTGCTATTTGGACAAGTCCATGAGGTTTGGAAGTGCCAGGCCAGTCTATCTCCCGGTGCAGGCTGTGCTGTTTGCAGGGCTAGCAGATTTTTATTATTATTTTTTATGTAAGTGCGTGTCCATGTCCCTGCTCTACGCCTGCACTTGCCGGGGCCCCGGCCGGCTGTCAGTGTGAGCATGCCCTGCCTCCTGCCCTGCTCGCCTGGGATTCCTCACGCACACTCTGTGGGCACACCAAGCCATGGCCACAGGGATCAGAGAGAACTGGACATCCCCTGGCTACCATGATCTCCACTGGGCTCTTCCCATCCGTTCGTCTGGGATGTATCCCTGTGCTCCCTCCTGCTCCCGAGCTGCTGCCAGTTCCCTGGGCTGAGACCTGCACCGGGTGTTGGATCAGGGCTGGACTTTGGGGAGACCAGGCAGGCATGGGGCCCTTGCTAGGGGGAGAGCGGAGGCTGCGATCTGGGCGATGCAATGCCCTACCACAAAAACAGGGTAGCCCTCTGCTCCCCTCACAGTGAGGGCATGAGCACATCGTGAGGAAGGGGCCCCCCGCCCCCACACCGTCGCTGCCACACACGCTTCCCAGCTGCATCCCAGCCCTTCTGCTCTCCATCCAGCATCTATTTAATTATTAACTCGGCTATAACCATAAACAGCTGGGGCTGCTGCAGCCACGTGGACCAGTCCAGCGCTGTCGTCAGAGCTGAGCAGGGACACGTGAGCAGTCCCGGAGGGCTGCTGAGCCCCGGGATAAATTGCTCCAGGCATGCTTGCTGTGGATGCACTGGGCCAGGCCATGGGGCTTAGGGATCAATGGGGGCTGCTCTCTGATCCCCCTGGCCATGGCACTGGTGCCACGAGTCTCTAGTACAGGGACAAAATGCCCTTTTTTTCACTGTTTTGCAGTAGCGGCATGGTGTTGAGTGGTGATGGGTGGTTGTGCCTTGTGCATTTTTGAGCCTTGGAGTGGTAATGGGGTGCAGGCAGACTGTGTTTAATGGCCTGTCTTGGCGAGGAGGGCTGTGCCATCCCGTAGCTGTCACCAGCATTGCAGCCAGCACTTTTTTTGGCCTAATGACAGTGGGGGTCAGCATGCTGCAGCCCCATCTCACCCACTGCCACAAGATTTGGGCTGGCAGGAGGACAGGCAGTAAAGGGGCAGCATTCCGGGGCACTCGCAGCATCCCTGTGCCCAGTTATCAAGGCACTGACAGCATGTGTACCTCCTGCTGCATGTGCCTTTCACAGAGTAGGGTGTCACAGAGGTTTTTAGGTTTACAGTGAGTTTTTCTTTCTGTCAGTCTGGAGTCTACGAAGACTTTTGCTATATTTAGCCAAGTGCCTGTGGAAGGTGATACTGCAGGGTAGCCTTCAAGAGGAAGGGGAAATCACGATGGTGTGATGTGGACCAGGATGGGGTTGGAGCCTCACTCAGCTGATGAGTGTGGGGGACAGGAGTGAGGGAATGCTGCCTGTCCCTCTTCAGTGCTGGTCCTAGACAGCAACATGGTTGGGGAGCAGGGGGCTGCCCCCAGTCCTCAGGTGCAGGGCTTTGGGGATGCACAAGCACAGAGGGGAGGACACCCCCAAAACCTCATGGATGAGGTTTTGCACCCGCCATGTCTGCTCTGTTGGCTGCGGGGGGAGTGTGCTTGGCAGGACCCAACTGGTTGTACCTGCATTACCCCAAGGCCTGGGGAGGGGATGTGGTGCGGGCCTGGCCCTGCAAGCAGGGGGATGTGGGAGGGTGTTCGTGCCCCAGGCATGGGTGCAAACCCAGCCGGGGCTGTGCCGGGAGGCATTTGGGAAGGTGTGCAAGTGCTGAGTGAACACCAGCCCATGTGTGTAGAACGAGATGTACCAGCACGTGTGTGTGTGTGCTGAGCCTCTGAGCCTACTCTTACTGCCCGGAGCTGGGGGCTGTTGGGGCTTGGGGGGTGTACCCAGGCTGGGCTCTGAAGTCCTGGCTCATGTCCCTGCTGCCCATGGGCTTGCCGGCAGGGCTGGCAGCAGAGGTCTGTCCCAGTCTGACTTGCCAGGGCAGGAGCTGCAAGGGGCAGATGTGAGACAGAAGGGGAATGGGGAAAATGGGATTTTTTTAATAACGGAATTTTTCATAATGGAAATTTTTGTAAAATCTCCTAACTGGAAGAGGTTGCAGTTTTATCGAGGAAAGGAAAGACCCTGGGCTCTCCTTTCCTGACTGGCACATTTTATTTTTCATCCCCCCTCCCAAACAAGCTGGTTATATTTTTTTCTCGTCTGAAACTGGGGGAAAGGGAAACAAGTTTCAGAAAGAAAAAAAAAATCCTGAAAAAACTTCAGGCACCCCGAAACCAAGCTAGGGAAAAGGTCTATTTTTATTGAAACTTTTGCAGTAGGGAAAGAATCCTTGCCCCGACTGGTGCCGAGCACCTCAGCGGGACGCGGCTCCCGCATCCCCATCCCGGCGAGTGCCTGTACCGGCGCCGGGCGGGGGGGGGGGCGGGAACAGCTCTCCGGGGACCCCCCTTTCGGGCGTCACCCCTGGCCCGTGGGGCCCCGGGCGGCGCGGGGCGGGGGAGCCGGTGCGGGGGGAGCGGGCCCCGCTGCCGCCGCCGCCGCAGCCATTGTGGTCCCGGCCGCGGCGCAGACAAAGGAAGCGCCCCCGCCCCGCCCCGCGCCCCGCCCGCCCCGCCCCGCGGCGGCCCCGCGCCGCCCGCCCGCCGCCGCCGCGCCGCCGCCGGACCCCCGCCCGCCGCCGCGCCGTGAGTCACCCCGCCCCCCCGCACCCCCTTCCCCCCCGCGGAAGTTTCCCGGTCCCCCCCCCCGCCCCGGTGGCGGCCCCGCTCGAACGGCGGAGGTGAGGGCCGGGGTCCCGCCTGCGCCGCCCCCGCGTCTGCGAAGTTGTGCGCGGCCGCACCGCGCCGCCGCTCCCCACCGGGGCCCCGTACGGCCCGGGGTCGCCGCGGCAGCCCCCTGCCCGCCCTCTGCTCCCCCCGCCCGGCTCTCCCTGTCCCCAGCTCCCCTCTCCTTCCTCGGCTCCCCTCTCCATCCTTACCCAGTTCTCCTGTCCCTCGTCCCTCCCCAGCTGCTCTGTGCATCCTTGGCCCTTCAGCTCGTTCCCTCACCACCAGCTCCCCTGTCTGTCCTCCCCCTCCCTGCCTGTGGTCCCCCCCTCTCCCCTGGCTCCCCTTTCTATCCACCAGGTATTGGCTTTTGGAGCGGCACCCCCAGCCTGGTGGGGTGCTGCCAGCAGCTCCCATGCCCTGCTGTGCCCTGCTCCATCCCAGCCCGCAGCTCCCTTTGTTCTTCTCCGGGTTCCTTCCCCTGCCGAAGCCCCTTGACAGCTGCCCCACGCCCTCCCGGTCCCACTGCGTGCGCTGTCACAGGGTCTGCAGGGTCAGTGCCTGGCTCTAGGGGCTGCTCACCCACTGTGCCTCACTGTTTGCTGCAACTTCATCCTTGCTCACAGCTCAAAGGGTCCCGCCAGCCTCCCACGGGTGCCTCAAAGGGAATAAAAGGTCCAAGGGGTGCAAACGCATGAGGGCCATGCACCTTCTCTCAGAAGCTGCCTTGCCAGGTGTCCAGGCTCAGGGGGCCATGGGCACAGGGGGCTCATCCTCGCTGGCAGACAAAGCACCAGCTTGACCGGGGCCAGCCAGAACTGGGGACAAGGCTGAGGGTGCGCGCAGCATCCTCGGGAGTGGGGAAGACTAAGCAGCTCCAGTTTACGAGTCAGCATGCATGCCATGGCTGTGGAGAGGTGTCTTAGCTGGGAGGGTGTTTTCTTGGAGCCCCTTTTGCGGATCATGCTGTAGAAGGCTGCCCTGATCTCGGGTGGCTGGCCTCCGGCAGTCCCTGCCGGCCCGCCCGCTCGGGATGGGTGATAAGCACCCCGGGGCAGCACTTCTGGGGCTCCCTTGGCTTGGGCAGCCCCCAGTCCCATCTCTGCAGCCCTGGCTGGCAGAAGCCAGGCACCGTGGCAGGAACCTGCTGAGCAACTGCCAGCCGTAGCCAAAGCCAGTGCTGCAGCAGGAGCCAAAACCAGAGGTGTTAGCCACTCCCAGGGTGAGGTGTGAGCAAAGGGTTCCAAGGCTGTGGGGTCTAACAGAGACTCACCTTCTGGGGGCACACAGTTTGCACTTAACACCCCACTGCAAACCCTCACCTGCTTTCTTCTCATCAGGAAGGTCTGAGCCTGCTTGAGTCTGGGCCAGGCAGGTGTGAGAACAAATACCTCTTCCCAGGGTCTTCCCAGTTGTTCTCCACATGCTTTCAATACGGTAGCATCTTGTCTGAGCAGTTTTGCAGTGACTCCTCTAGTGCTGATCAGGTATCAGCTCTTACTGCTTCTGTTGCCAGTACAGGTAAATTATCAGTGTCCTTGTTCCTTCTTTAAAGCCTTAGGTTTTGGAGTGTTCCCATTGTGGGGGAATTGTGGTTTTCACTGAAGTATAACTGAATGTGGCCTTTCCACTCCTGATGCTGTAGAAATTCCAGGTTTGTGATCTGGGCACCCTTTAAAGGCTGAGAAGTGCTGAGCAGAATGACGCATAAGTTGTGTTGCTTCAAAGAAGAAAACTTGTGATCCAAGGGGGACAGGCTGGTGCTGGAAGGTTTGGTGACAGAAAGGATTTGCTGTCATTTGGTGGGGACATTTCCCCTCACCAGGAGCAGGTCATGATACGTGTAAAATAGGAAAAGGGCAGTGAAAAGCCACAGAAGTTCACTTCAAGCCAAGGTGCCCCAGGCTGGGGACTTGGAGCCTCTTTCAGCTTCTTTTCAGAGCGCAGTGATAGCTGGCAGCCGCAGCCCTGAGCTTGCCCAGCCCCTCAGGATGCGGGAGCAGAGGGTGATGTGGACCATCCAGCCCCAGGGCTCCTTCCCTGTCCCATGGCTGGCAGGGTGGTAGCAGTGCTTGTCCCAGAGTGGGCTCTCTCAGCGTTCCATCTTTCATGTACTTGCAGCTCTACACTGGTGTGAGCTTGACATCTGCATTAATACGGACCTGAAATCCTGTGTGGTGGCAGAGCAGGATAGCTCGTCTGGCCCTCTCCCTTGGAAACCTCCCGTCCTCTGAGTGATCTGGGGACAGAGTGCTCCTGCTGTTGTTTGCTCTGTGTGTGTGTGTCTGTGGGTTGTGACGCTTGCTGTTAACGAGGTTTGCTGCCCCATGGGTTGCTGTTGTTTTGGGTGGAGTAATAACCAGGGATGCTGGGGTAAGAGGGTTTCCCTGTGGCTGAGTTCCTCATGCCTTCAGGAGCACCAGGCAGATGTGCTTGACCATACCCTGTCCTTTTGCTTCCTGGGGTTTTGGCCCCATCCTGCACTGGTTGTCCAAAGGCCTGACACCAGTGGTAGGACGTGCTGCCAGCACAGCAGTGCGAGTCCAGCAAACACTGCATTTGCTCTGTCCCCAGTGCTGCCGGCAGCCTGCCTGTCCCTTGTTCAGCCGCTCCCATGTCACCTCTTAACTGAGTACTGAGGAGAGAGCAGTTCTGCCTGACGGCAGAGGCTTGCCCTGGCAGCTCGAAGAAGCAATGGAGATGCTTTGTAGATTGCGCTGAGGAGGTTCCCGCCACGCTCGAACTGTCCCTCCTCTCCGTGGGCATCTGTGAGTGGTCCAGACCTTGGGGCAGGCGCTGCACCCCAGCGTCATGGTTTGCCCCCGGGCTCATGCTGCCCCAGCGAGGCCAGCTGGATCCCCGCGGCGGGAATTATCCAGCTTTTTCCCCGTTCCGGAGCGGGCGTCTGGCCGGCTGCCAGGGCTGCGGGGCTCCACCTAGGAGGCAACATGGAGCAAGGCGGCCGGCGGCGGCGGGGCCGCGGTCTCCGGAGACTACGCGTCCCAGCGTGCAGCTCTCGGCGCCGTTGGCAGCGGCAGGGAGCGAGGGGAGCGTTGCATCCCGGGATCGCAAGCCTCCATGCGCCACGTGGGGGCTGACAGCCTCCTGCGCTCCGAGGCAGCGGCACCGGGGTCCTGCCGGCCTGGGGGATCACTGTGGATCCCCCTCTGTGAGTGGAGGGACAGACCTCAGCCTCTTGCCGCTACTTTCCTGCGCTGTAGCTCTCGGCTCCAGCTCTCCCAGGCAGATCTTGTCCCTGTGGAGGGCTGCCCTGAGCAACAACCCCACAATACCGTGCAGAGCTGTGTAGTTTTTCTCCACCATGTGCGTGGCAGGCAGGCAGCCGTGAGCAGGGATGTTTGCTTCGTGTTCTGCAGGGCCATCGGCATGGTTAGCTATGACTGAATTTTTCTGTGTTGCCGCAGAGCCTAGAAAACCTTTGATAATGAAAATCCTAGTTTGTCAGGAGGCTTTTATTCTAGGTATGCTGACAGGGTTTTTTTTCCAGCCCCATGGTTCCCACACCACATTGTTCGTTTGTTTGCCGGTGCTGCACCGATGTCGCTGCAGGGTTGCAGTGCCCCAGGGTGAAGGGGTCTGGGAGAGAGGAAAAGTGTCTGAAAATGTGAAAGGTGCATTCCCGAGGCTGAAACCGGCAGCATTTGATTATGGATTGTCTTTGAGACAGTGAACTGAAAGGAGTAATTAGGGACAGTGGGATATTTCCCTGAGAGTTGCAGGAAATGACTGCCTCTTGGTAAGTTGATAGTAGTGGAGCTGAAACTGGGTTATCTGTGGGATTGCATCTGGGGCTTGCAGCCTTGGACGTGATTCAATTTTCTGGCTGTTTTGCAATTGGCAGGGTGTGCTTTTCTCCCTTTTTCCCTCCTGGAGAATTCCCTGTCTACGTGTCTGAATCATCTGAGGAGCAAAATGGGAAAGGGGAGACTACTGCCGTCCCTAGGCGCTGCAGGGCAGTGCCGTCCCCTGGGGCCCCAGCTGAATGTCCACCTCTGCAGGATGCCTTCCTGGGAGACCCTGGACTCTGGCAGAGTTGGGGCTGTAGGACTACGTTTAGCCCTGACCTGCAAATCCACATGCTGGCCAGGCTCGCCTCACCTGGTGCTTTTCAGATAGTACTGCTTTGCAGCCTACATCAAGATTGTCACTTTATAATAATTAGCTGCAGGTAATTATCCCTTCTCTGGCTGTCCCCCTAAATTTGTGACCCGATCTGCAGAGAAGAGCACCCTTGGGTTCAGATGCTTTGTGTGCTGCCGTGGGGGACTTTTGCACTAATATTGCAGGATGTGACCTGGAGCTGGGACACCATGCACAGCCATGTGGTGTGGTGTGGGCAGGGAGGCAACTTGTGGTCCAGATAAGCTCTGTGGATGGCTCGGATGTGCAGCTTGGGAGAAGTGAGAGGGTAATCCCTGCACGCAGCAGGGCAGGCCGCGATGTGGGTTTTGCCTCCGGACAGGTCAGGGCGAGGTGGTGTCCTGGCTGGGGTCAGCCTCTGGATGCCACTGAGTCCATGGCACATGGTCTCCTCCAAAAGTGGTATCTCCTCTTCCCTGGAGAGCCCAGCCTCCTGGGAGCTTCAGCTTCATCAGTTCTGCATTTTTAAAGCAAACGGGGTTTCTGCAAGTTGATATTGTCACTGATAACGTCTCAGGCCATGTCTTAGTGTGTTCCACCTGGGTTCCTGTGGGTTTAGTAACAGCGTTGGGGTTTGCAGCTGGCCTTGCTCCATCCCCTCTATTCCAAAGAAATGGAGAAAGAAGAGGTGAAGGCAGGCTTGTGGGGGCGGACCATGGACTGCTCCTTGTGCCTCTGCCTGTCCCAGTCACTCTGAATACTTCTCCGTGTTTGCTTCCCAGCCCTGCCAACTACTCGGACACTAGGCACCATCACCAGGCAAAACCACGTGAATTATTTGAGACGCTGCCCTGCACCCAGCCCCAGATAGCACCCTCCTGCCAGCTCTGCCAGCGGGACTGGCCTGGGAAGATGTATTTCTTGCCGCTATCAGGGCTCCCACACCCCATCGAGGCAGCCCTGTGAAACAATGCCGCTATTTACACTTTAAAGCCTCGTTAGGCAGCCAGGAAGCAGGCACGGAGCATGCCGGGAAGCACTGGCTGCCTTTAGCGAAGGCTGGCCTCTCTTCTTCCCGAACTGCTGGGAGGAGCAGGATGCTCCCCGGCTGAGCTGTAACTGTGCGGCCCCTTTCAAGCCCCACTTCTTCATTTGTTTTTATCGTTTATGTTTTTAGCCTCTGCCTTGCTGCTGAGCTTTGCCGCTTGCACAGAGAGCGCACTGGCTACCCAGACAGGGATGGCTCCTCTCTCACAGGTGGGCACCAATTCCTGCCAGCAGCCACAGGAGGAGCAAGATGTCGATGCTGCTTTGCCTTTGTCCTCAGCAGTTCTTTGCTCTTTGATGGTGAACTGAAGCGATGGGAGTTCAGGCAGGGGCTTTTCTCCCTGCTTTCCACGTCCCCTGCCCAGGAGGCAGCTCCACGGCTGGTGCTGGTCTCTGCTCATGGTGCCCTGCTATCTCCTGGCTGTGTTGGCTCTGCAAGGTGTCCACCGTACTTTTGGTGCCTTGGGAAATCTGATGTTCCCCAGTTCTGTGAGCTTGGTTAGGATTTGAATCATTCCTGCTCCAGAAAACCCACTGGGCAGTGCACCAGAAGAGCTTTCCCCATAGGCCTGATAGCTCGCAAGCAGGGACAGCAGAGGAGAATGCATGTGGAGGGTTGGGCAGTGCTGGGCTGTACATAAATCATGGACAGAGCACCTGCCTTCCCTTCCCTGGGCACCCGCCCATCTGGAGCTGTTTTCCTGCCCACACTTTTGTGGTCTGCGGACCTGGCCTCGGCAGAGGATGCTGAGCCATGGCATCCCTTCATGGGGTTCCCTTCTCCCCCACCTCCATGCTGAGGAGGAGCCATGGAGCTGCCCACCTGGCCATGAGCACTGCGCTGTTTGCCCAGACCTGCCTGGGCCAGTAGCTCACCAGCTGCAGTGTCAGCCTGATTTTTTCCCTTGCTGACCATTTTTGTGTTACTGGGCCAGCACCCGTGAGTGGCCACAGGAAGCATCTTCTGTTGGCTCAGGTTCCACAGGGGCATTGCATGCTCAGCCACCAAGCAGCATCCCTGTTTGCACCAAGTCTACCCAGATCCTCTGTGCTCAAAACAGGAGGCAGAGCAGGAGCATGCGGAAACACCAGCTAGGGCCAAGCACCGGGCTTGTCTTGGGAAGGGCCACATCCTGCAGATCTGTGTCACTGCACCTGGCTGGACAGGGCTTGCAGGCAGCTGGGGCAGTGTGAAGGAAAGAGGTGATGATGGAGGGATGTCCCAGACCAGGCAGCATGACACTTGTATGAGTAAAAGCTGGTGTTCCTGCTGCTGTAAAGTAACTGTGTTATTTCATGTAACTTGTGTAGTGTGTCTACAGTGAATGTAGAATTTGGACAGCTTGTATCAAGTCCTAAGGCTGTTGTTAGTGTTATTTCAAACCACTGAATCCAGTGACATATTTTAT
Organism: Aphelocoma coerulescens; assembly: GCF_041296385.1. NCBI lineage: Eukaryota > Metazoa > Chordata > Aves > Passeriformes > Corvidae > Aphelocoma > Aphelocoma coerulescens. Next base: position 23,168,600 of record NC_091020.1, read on the forward strand.
GCTTCATTAGAAATAATACTTGGTCAGGATGCCAGTCTTGCTGAGGTCACATAACAGGCTCCTCTCCACTCCTCTAGATCCTGACACAGGTCACTCAGTAGAGCTCCAAGTCCATATTAACCTGCTGGGAAAGGCCCAGGGTGGAAATGGAGGCTTGGGCAGGAGTGATGGCCTGGCTCATCTGCTGTCCCATCTCCAGCAGCAGGGAGCTGGGGAGGAGCATGAGAAGCACAATGGATGGAGAGTGCTGTGTCTCCCTGGTCTCACCCCCCCCAGGAGACCTTCCTGCACCCTGAGAAACAAGATGGGAACTGAGGACAGCAAGAAGCCTTGGGCATTTAATCTTCCCATGTCTCATCCATGAATAAAAACAAAGAATATAAGGATGAGACCTGCTGGGTCCGATTTTTTCTCCCCCTAAGGACATGATGACCAGGAACAAGCAGTGCTCCAGCCACTGCTGTCTCTGCCTAATGAATTGGTTTGTTTTCAACAGAAGCTTGGGAGTTTTGGGAAGTTTCCTATGCATTGAACATGCTTCAACATCATGTTGTATAACAATAGAATGGAGGAAATGGAAAGGCTGTGTTTCTAGTACAGTTTGGGCTGAATTATCATTTCTGTTAGGCACAAGTTGATGTGGATAAAGCCGAAAGCATAAATTCCTCTGCAGCAGCATCTGACCAGCACTGAACTCCCTATTAAAAATGTTTTTATCTGTAAAAACAATCAGTAGGAGCAAGGGGCCGACATTGTTAGCAGCCATATGAGAAATTGTGCCATGTCCCACTTATCCTCACTGCAGATGGGCAGGAGTGGGAACAGCAAGCCACAGCTGAGTGGCTGGGCTGGCTCCAGCCCCACAGGACTGGTAGATCCTGGTGGGTGCTGGAGAGAGGCTGGGTTCAGCTGCTGTGGGGAAACATGGTAAAAAGGCCCCAAGAAAATCAAGGAGTAAAACACATATTTCCCCTGTTGCAAATTGGATTTAATGCTGGGGAGGTGACCCTCTCTATTTTTGACCAGCCCTTGCTCAGCAGTGTGTACAATCCCTGTGACTGCTGACTTGGGGTCCCAGATGGCTTGGCAGGGGTGAAGGTCATGCCCTGGTCATTCACCTCTGTTGGCTAACAAGCTCCTTATTGCAACAAGCTGGACATCTTGGGTCCCTGTGCTGGTGGCACCGCTTTCCTTCACCCTGGTGCCTTTTGCTCCCCTCCTGTATCCATCATGGTCGAGATGCTGCTCTTATCCTGTCCCTGCACCCTTCCACACAGCCTGGCCGTGGAGCGGAGCCCAGCTGGGCAGCGGTGTGTCTGGCGTCTCCGGGATGCTTCCCTCCGCTGCTGGGTTTGCTTTCTGCAGTAGCGGGTGGCAATCCCGGCAGTTCGTGGGCGTTGGGAAGTGCCCGTCCCAGGGCTGCGTGCGGGCGGGCAGCCGACGGGGATCCCGCCTTGGCCCCGGCTGCAGCGGCAGCCCGGCACGGCCGGCTCCGGGCCCCCGCCTGCGGCAGGACGGGGGGAGACGTGTCTGTGCGGCAGGGCCGGCTGAGCCGGTGGAGCTGGAGCTGCCTGGCAGCTCGCCCACCGCTGCGCCCCGTCCAGGTCAGCCCGTCTGCCCGCCTGCCTGCCGGGAGGGAGCCGCGTGCCTCGGCAGCATCCTCAGCGTGCCGGGTCCTGCCAGCCGCGGGGTGTGCCGGGGCTGCCGCGGGGCTGGGGAGGGGCACTGGCAGTCTCCGCTCCTGGGAACCTGCCCTTGTGGTGGGAATGGGCTGGTGAGTGTGGCAGCCCCTGGCTGCCCCTAAGGAGCCTGGATGGGGCTGGCTGTGCCTGGCATCCCTAATGCCTGCTGTTGGCAGGTCTGGGGGTCCCCAGGTTGCTTTCAGGATGTGGGCTGGTTTCACACATCGTGTGCTCCGTTGCAGACCCCATCACACCCCATATCCTCTATGGGCTCCTTGGTGCTGTGGTGGGCAGTGAGGCTTTGGGGTGGTTTGATCACAACTGGGGGCTGGCATGTGGGATCTCTCTGTCCGCCTGGATCTGGGTGGCCACTGGCCTGCCTGAGCAGCAGATGGTGGCTGCCTGGGGACCCGCCGTGCGTCCCTCCGGGCGATTATTCACCCGTCACCATGACGATAGAAAGGTCAGCAAAAAGATCCTGTGTGATTCCCGGGTCGGCGGGATTAGGAGCAGTGCAGGAGGGAGGGCTAGAGCCCAGCCAACCCCTCCTCAGGCTCACCAGCTGGACTGTCCCCCTTGGGCACATCCCCAGAGCCCAGCCAGCTGAGAACTGACAAACTTTGGGCACCAGTGAGAAACCCTTGGGATGGGGTTGGGCTCCACTGGCTGTTGATCCTGAGAGCTCAGCTCTGACCCTTTGAGTTCCATCCTGCACAGGGGAGGCCTGGAGCTGTGTGTGGGATGAAGGGAGTAGGCTGACATCAGGGGGGAAGCAGAGGAGGGATGGGGCTGTGCTGATGGAGGCTTGACTGGTCTTGCATCCTTCCACCTCCTACTCCTCCTCCTCCGTCTCGCAGCAGCAACAGCAGGGCATCTCTCCTTGCAGAGTGCCCCAAACTGACCCATGTCCCCTCTCTCTCTCCAGGCTGTTCCTCTAAGTCGTTCAAGCTGTACTCGCCAAAGGAGCCCCCGAACGGCAACGCCTTCCCCCCCTTCCACCCAGGCACCATGCTGGATCGAGATGTGGGGTGAGCTGGGGCCCAGGGAGGGATCTGCAATGTTGAGGACACTCTGCAGTTTGCACCCCAGGGTCTCTGTGTTACACTTCTCAGCAGCAAACAGAGACTGCAGTGCATGGAGTTCAGTTAGCACAAGAGCAAAGAGTGAATTGGAGCAGGCACAGGTGATAGTGGGTTGAGAAAGAGTGATGTTCAGAATGAAGGAAGCCCCCAGGTCCTGAGCTCTGTCAGACCAAGCCTTCTGCTAGGCCAGCCCCCTGGGATCACAGGGAGCACTCCCAGGGCCAAAACAACCCCTTCTTCAATGTCTGTGCTGCCTGGCACCAGTCACTGCTGCAGAGGAGCTGGGTATGTCCCCAAGGAGCAGTTGGCTAGGTCCCAGGAGTGAAGCAGCCAGTGATGTGGGATCAGAGCCCAGTTTTGGGCTACAGGTCACCCCGTGGGGCTGTCAGATATTGGCAGCCAGGATACAGTCTGCACTGTGGGGAGGGTCTCACCTCCAGTGAGCCCGACTGCCTGCTGTAGCCAGGGAAGGAGGAGCTGTGGTGAGCAGGGAGATCCCTGCTAGCACTGACCTGCCTGCATCTCTTTCCACTGCTAGACCTACTCCTATGTACCCACCGACGTACCTGGAGCCTGGAATTGGGTAAGCATGGGGGGGCTGGTGTGGACCCTGCCTGGGGGGAGCTTGTGCCTGTGGTGGGGGTGCCTCAGCCAGGCCAGCATGCTGGCTGGCTGGGCTTGTGGGAGGATTGCTCAGACTGCCAGTCCTGGAGGGGCTGTATGTGTTCCCCCTGTGGGCTCAGGACCCCTCCACACCTGTGGCTGCCTTCCCCTCTGATGGCTTTCTGTGCTCTCTGGGCAGGAGACACACGCCGTACGGGAACCAGACTGACTACAGGATATTTGAGCTCAACAAGCGGCTGCAGAACTGGACAGAGGTAGGGAGCAGGGAGAGCGAGGGCAGTATTTTGGCAATGGGGGCTCCCACCGCCTTCTCCCACATGTGGCTGTGGGACAGGGCTTATCCACCCCCATCTCCAAGTGCTCAGCTCGGAGCACAGCCCTCCATGGGTTGAGCATGTGGCTGCTGTGCCTAGCAGCCTGCATTTGTCTGGCTCTCCTCCCTGTAACTTAGCATCTCTCTGCCATCCCCAGGAATGTGACAATCTGTGGTGGGATGCTTTCACCACAGAGTTCTTTGAGGATGATGCCATGTTAACAATCACTTTCTGCTTGGAGGATGGACCAAAGAGATACAGTGAGTACCACCTTGAGCTCTCGTTCCTAAGGGCATTGGCCTTCAGCAGGAGACAGTTGTGTGCTCAGGGGGATGTGGGTAGGGTGTCCGAGCACAGCTGTTTTCAGCCAGAAAGTATGGGGGCACCCTCTTCATGTACATCCCAAGGAACATCTGGATGAGCCAGGTTTACTGACCTTATTTTCCTGCTTCTCCTGTTGCAGCGATTGGCCGGACTCTGATTCCCCGTTACTTCCGCAGCATCTTTGAAGGGGGGGCCACAGAGCTCTACTACGTGCTCAAGCACCCCAAGGAGTCCTTCCACAACAACTTTGTCTCGCTGGACTGTGACCAGTGCACCATGGTCACCCAGCATGGCAAGCCCATGTTCACCCAGGTACTGCCTGCACCTGCAGCTTCTGCTGCCCCTCCTGCCTTGGTTTTTTGTGCCCTCTTCATGGCTACAGTCCCACGGGGCTGTGCATTTTGGGCTCTTGGGTATGGCTTCTGCTGAGTCTCCCAGGAGGCAGAGGCAAGCCGCTATAGGAGTATTCTAGTGTGCAGCAGTGGGTTCCCAGGGGATCTGGGCTAGGGGAAGCTGGGGCAGCCTGTGCCTGACCCTTTGCCCTGCCCAGGTGTGTGTGGAGGGGCGGCTCTACCTGGAGTTCATGTTCGATGACATGATGAGGATAAAGACGTGGCATTTCAGCATCCGCCAGCATCGAGAACTCATTCCCCGCAGCATCCTTGCCATGCATGTGAGTACAGCTCCAGGAGCTTGCCTGGGTGCGAATGACACAGGGCTGCTGAGCTCCTCAGGCTGCTGTGCAGCTTGGGAGGACCTCAGCCCAGTCCCGCATCACAGGCTGGGGCATGGGAGGGCTGTTCCCAGCCTGGATGCAGCTGAGCTGTCTGTCCCTGTCACTCCTAGGCACAGGATCCCCAGATGCTGGACCAGTTATCCAAGAACATCACACGCTGTGGGCTCTCAAACTCCACACTCAACTACCTCCGAGTAAGTGTGCAAGAAGAGGGGGGATGCAGCTCTGCCATGTCTTGTGCTCTCAGCTGCCTGATGCCTGGCTGCCCTGGCGTGTGGGTAGGCTGCAAGGCTGGCTTTGCAAAAGCAACCTTACAGAGGGGCTGTTAGAGAGCTGTGGGGGCAGTGGGTCTACCAAATCCCACACATTCGCAGTGTGGCTTGGGTCAGTGCAGCACAGATGCCTGCCTGTAGGGGGTTAGGGTTAGGGTTATTGGGTCTCTGTTTTGCTGGGGCTCAGAGCATTGCAATCTAACCCAGAGTCTTTGCTCCCTGCAGCTCTGTGTAATCCTAGAACCAATGCAGGAGCTTATGTCACGGCACAAGACCTACAGCCTCAGTCCCCGGGACTGCCTCAAGACTTGCCTCTTCCAGAAGTGGCAGCGGATGGTCGCTCCGCCTGGTGAGTCTCACAGTGGCTGCTGTGCTGCCTGGGGGTCTCCGGGACTGCCTGGTCAGGCCCTGCCCTCGGTGCAGGCTTGTCCCAGCCCCAGAGCTGTTCTTGGCCTCGTTTTGTGAGGCTGGGGGTGGTGAACCAGGCATTTAGCTTCCTTCTATGCTGGTCTGCCTTCCCAGAGGGCCAGAGCAGGACTGCAGGCAGCCAGTACTCCCTGCCTGGAGGCTGCCAGCTGCTTGTGGAAAGCAAAGCAGGGATGGAAATTGTCGTGCTGCCTCTCCTGTCCCCTGGTCTGGGAGGACAGCAGAGCTGTGGAAGTGAGGAGGGTGGTGATGCTGCCTGGAGGGGGAATGTGGTCCTTGAAGAAATGGGGTTTGCATAAAAGGGGCTGGGGGGCACCAGCTTCCTCTTGTTGGGGCTGATCATGTATGTCTCCTTCCTCCACCAGCGGAGCCAGCACGGCAGCAGCCCAGCAAGCGCCGGAAAAGGAAGATGTCGGGGGGCAGCACCATGAGCTCCGGTGGGGGAAACACCAACAACAGCAACAGCAAGAAGAAGAGCCCAGCCAGCACCTTTGCCCTGTCCAGTCAGGTACCTGTAAGCATCCCGTTTCCATTCTCTCTTCCTCCTCTGGGGTGAAGGGGAGGGTTCTCTGCTCCTGCCCCTGGGAGCTGGTAGGGGGAGACCCCCAAGGACTGCCTATCTGAGCCCCCACAGCTCTTCCCATGTGATGGGGAAAAGGAGGGGGTGTCCCAGCTGCCTTCTGTAAGCCTCTTTGCTCTCCTGCAAGGGAGCGAGGATGTGTTTGCCCCACTCCGTGTCCTAGCTTGGGTTCTGCAGTGGAGGTGAGGAAGTGGCCCTACAGCTGGGGAAAGGGGCTGAGCTGATGAGAGGGGGGTCTAGCGGCCCAGGCTCCCCCCACCTCGATTATGTTTCGGGACCGTCTCCCCTTTCAGGATGTGATGGTGGTAGGCGAGCCCACACTGATGGGGGGGGAGTTTGGGGACGAGGACGAGAGGCTCATCACCCGGCTGGAGAACACGCAGTTTGACGCCGCCAACGGCATTGACGACGAGGACAGCTTCAACAACTCGCCGGCGCTGGGGGCCAACAGCCCCTGGAACAGCAAACCGCCCTCCAGCCAGGAGAGCAAGTCAGAGAACCCCACGTCGCAGGCGTCGCAGTAACGGCCCCCCCGCCGCCCCGTGGACTCAGTCCCAACCAATCTACCTGTACATTTGCAACGGAGAGTGACTGGGAAGCGGCGAGGTACC